>NC_090940.1:554107772-554415272 GCF_040938575.1 Ambystoma mexicanum
AAATCCAGCTCGGGGAAAAAAACGGTTGTTTCAAAATGTGCTGTGAGGCATTGTTCCATAGGCGAAAGTCTTCAGCGTAAAGGGTTGCATAGTCTAAAATGACCAACATATATTCATTATCTAACCTTGAGGTTTCTAAAGGACCCACTATGTCCAACCCAATTCTGTAAAATGGAACATCAATAATGGGTAAAGGTTGTAATAGAGCGGGATGGGGTATTTTATTGTTAGTTTTCTCACACAAAGCACAGGTGTTGATGAAAATCTTCATATCGGCATACATTCTGGGCAAAAAGAATCTATTTATAATTTGAGCTTGTGTTTTAGCTGTTCCTAAACGTCGCCCTGTTAAATGAGCTTGAGCCATTTCCAACACAATATTTTTATGACTCTTAGGAATTGCAAATTGAATCCTAGGAGACCTACATCACCGCTATATAGTAATCTGGCATTTAGGGAAATAAAAATAACCATTCCTTTTTCTCCCTTCTTCCTCAATGGTTACCTGATTAAAACATTCTGCTAGTAAGGGATCATTATGTTGTGAAAAAGATAAGTCAGGAATAACCTTGTTTTCACTTTCTAGATTGACTTGGGCTACTGGTTCCAGATTTGCCTCCCCAAAACCTTGTGTTCTTCTCCTGGTTTGACCACTGTTCTTAACTTCTTTTGGAAACATAGCTCTCTCCAAAATGCCTTGGGCAATCTTTTGTCCCATTTTTATTTGGTAGGCTTTCTTTCTATTATTTTGCATCAATACTTTAAGATCTCCTCTATAGTCCTGATGAATTACTCTTAGCAATACGTTTACTTTTTCACTTTTAGTCAATTTATAACACGCTGCCATGAACCCTGAGGCGTGAGGGGCATACAATACGAACAAACATGAAAAACAAACAACTGAAAAGGTTGTCAGCAAATGAAGGGACAGGGCGAAGAAATGGTGAGCGTAAAATGTCAAAGGTCAGAAAAAGAGCCAGGTCTTAAGGGCCTTCTTAAACGAGGTGATAGAGGGATGCTGTCTGAGAGTGCATGGAAGAGAGTTCCATAGTTTGGGTGCTGCGATGTAGAAAGTCCAATTCTCGACCTTCTTGAGTTTACAGCATGGGAGTCACAACAGATTCTGTTTGCTAGACCTTAGAGCACTACTGTTGACCTTATCTAGAATGTCACTTTGCAGGTATTTGGGCATAATGCTAAGTATACATTTAAAGACTATCATCAATAGTCCAAATTTAGATCATGCCTCGACAGACAATCAGTGTAAGAAGCGTCGGGCAGCTGAGATATGGTCACGCTGAGCCAGACCCATAGTTACTCGAACTGCACCGTTCTGGACTACTTGAAGTCTGTTGGAGTCCAATTTTCCCCGACCGACTAGGAGGCTACTGCAATAGTCATTCTTTGCACCAACTATGGCTCTGGCGATAGTTTCGGCATTCACTTGCGAGATGAAAGGTCTCAGGTGGGCTAATAGTTTAACGTAGTAAAAGGAGGTGGCGACAACGCTGCTCATGTGAGCTCTCATGTTAAGGGACTGATCCAATAATTTGGGTTGATGGAACATTTCCTCAGAGCCTAGCCTGAATGATTTGTAAGAGGGGTCCAATTTGGAGAGGTAGATGGGGTTACCTACTATTATCAGCTCCGTTTTGCTTTTGTTCAGAGCCAGATTGTTACCCATTACAATACGCCTATAAGCACCCTGGGGAGGAATAAGAATTAAATCTGTGGGGATCAAAGCCCTATCTCCCAATTGACTCCTCTTTACTACTATATATATCAAAACCTATCGATTGCTCAGAAGCTTTTGTAGGAGTGGAGCTCTTTTATTAAGTTTCTCAAATGTAAGCCTTCCCCAATTTGTGTCAATTGATTCCGATCTCAACCCTGACACCATATGTGAGCGGTCAGAAATGTGAGGCGGACAACTTTGGAAAGAGTTTTCAAAATTTGCCATTTAATTAAATAACAAGGTTGGATAAACATCTCGCTATCCCTACTCTTACGAGGATTTCCCTGTCTAAAATAAACTAAAGGAAACACTCTAACAAAGGATATCGTTCCCTCACATGGGAACAGATGAAGTCACAACATTACCACAGTCTCTTGTTACGATACAGGTGAAATCCCCTTCCCCAGGTTCAAGCAGGATTCTGCTCCACGGTTCAAAAAGAAATAAGGAAATCCTGGTTTGTAACAAAGTTCTGACACAGTTCTTTCAAACTTCAACTTCACAACAGAAGGTTCTGGCAGTGATGATATACCAAAGAAAATAGAATGTTCTTTGCTTTTATTTGAGGAAGAATGAGCCTCAGATTTCTATTCTTCACATGAGCAACAATAGTTGTCTTTGTCAGGATAATTAGCCACATCTGAATACTTCAGAAGAAATGTAACTCCTGTACACCAGATTTATACAGTTCTTCCTTCAGTACCTCAAACAACATTAATTGTCTTTGTTAGAACAGTGTTTCACAAAATAAAACATGCTTTAGTAGTAACCTCCAACTTAAATAACTTTACAACAGCTTCATCATGTTCATTCTTCTGCAGCGTTAAACTTTTTAGCAACTCTCGGCATTCACAGGTATTCTGCTGCAGTGGCTCCTCGCGACTCGGCGAGCAGTTTCATCTGGTTTGCCTTTGCCCATGCCACTCGTTTCTGGAGCTTCCTTTGTTCCTGAGAGTCTCTGTTGCACCCCAGCCACCAGAGATCTCTCGAGAAGGAAAACCTCCCTGGCACCGCTTTCCGATGAGCATCCTCTGCACAATACGTCTTCAAAGGTCAAGTGTCCCTTTTGCACAACCTCTGCAATTGGGACAACTGTGGAGGCATAGACCCTCTCAGGACCAGCCACTGTCTTTGACTTCACAGTGGTCCCAGCATTGTCTCTCTCCTCCAGTCCCGACCACAGCTGCATACACGGTCTGCAAGACTCTTCCTGCTCACTCTGCCCTTCTCCTTCCACTTCTGCTTCTCCTTCTCCTTCCAATGCCTACACCTGAGGAGGCCTCTTAAGCCTACCAGTCCCCCCTCAGGTGTGGGTCACTTATATTAATTAGTTGACCACTCCTGCTGTAAAAGCAAGAGGAAATATCGAGGCTGAGGACCGCAAAAGGAAATACACCAAACACGGGCTTATAAAGATTCACAGATCTTTAATACTGTACAGTTTACAAAGAACAAAATCAGATAGCTATCTGGCCCTCAGTACATCACAGTGAATACCAGCCCTTCAGTGTGAGAAGTGAGAGGTACTGACCATCTAGATATTCGTGCATTTATACATTTAGAAATAACGTCCAGCCCCTCTGCAAGCTAATAATCCATGCTCTAGAGTTCGTGCCGAGTTAACTTATGGCTTATATGACAATATGCACACGGATTATCTTCCGTTTAAATACAAACAAGTTACAATGGCAACAGTGTATTCCCAGGTTTAGCAGTAAGCCTTAGCACATGTCCCTTCACAATGCAGTTCAGCCAGTGTCCACGTTCGATATTTGCATTACATTGTGTCAATGTATGTCTGTGGATCAGGCTTATTGGTGCAGACAATCCTTAGACCACAAGTCAGGCATGGGACAAGGGGCCTCATTACGACCCAGGCGGAAAACCATGGTGCTAATAGAACCATGGTCCATGCCGGTAACTTACTGACTCCGCCATGGAGAAAGGGGGAATTACCACCCCATTACAAGGTTGGTGGGGCGGTAATTCCCCCTTCCTCCATGGCCCTTCCCCATTCCCATTTTTGCCCCATAGGGCTCAATGGGAATGGGGAAGGCGCAAAGTACGGTACCGCAAATTGCGGTACCGTACTTAGCACCAAGATCCCTTTGCGGGTTCCTACTTTAACGGCTGGTGTAGACCAGCCGCTAAGGTCGGATCCCGCAAAGGGACCTCGTAATCAGGCGCTAATGGGTTAACGGCGCCGCAGCCTTTTACGGCGCTGTTAACCCATTAGCGCCAGGGTCGTAATGAGGCCCAAGGTCTCTTTACTCAGCCTAAACGTTAGGCCAACGGACAGTCTAAACATTAACTAAGGTGCAAGGTTCGGGAAGGCTTGTTACTAGTTGAAAACACAGTCCACCATTTTAGAACACATTGTTACTATTGAACAGAAATCAAAATGTCGGATGATCCCAAAATGGCAGTGAAGTCGATCCAAAATCGGCACATTTGAAACGCGGTTTTCTTCGCAGTGCAACTGGGCTTAGGCCAATATATATAAGAAAGGAGGCACAATATGATTTCCCGTTTAACAAACCCTCCTTTTGGCCTAAACCAAGCGCTAAACTACTTCTAGTCACTTTACGAGTAACTCCACATCTCAATGTCCATACACCCTGAATCACTATCAGGGACCTCGATCGCCATGAGGTCCGAAACAGATATTTCTTTCAACACAAATTTGTTTGTCATCTTCTCTGGGGCACGTACCTTTTGTCCTAACATACCCATTGCTTGTGCACAACATCCTCGTAACACCGAACATATGCCAAGAAGACACTGTATACAGCAACAGAAAAACAACAGAATACCCAAAATAATCAGCAAGACTGAAAGTAGCTTCCATCCCCAAGATCATAAAAAGTCCCAGAACCAAGCGCTAAGATCCCAGTTTCCCTCGGGAACATGCAAATCTGAATTTAGGACGTGCAGATTTTGTATTGTTTTAAAGATGGTTGGGGAGGAATCCGGCACAAAAATGCAACAAGCGGATCCCACTAATTTACATACTCCACCACGCTCAGCCAGGATGATGTCTAACGCCATCCGGTTCTGAAGTGCCACTAACCTTATTGCTTTTTGTTCTAAAGTCATGTTATAGAGTATGTCAGTCGTCCAGTTGATGATCCTCTCCAGTACTCTCGCTAGTCTTCTGATATCCTCAGAATGTAATATTTGGCCACAAAAAGGTACAAAGGATTTAGCTACGTCACCCAGAACTTGTGTTGAAGTATCGCCATTCTCATCCTGCCTTGGACGAGCCTTAGAGATTTCTATGGTGCTTGCTATGAATACCCCGGGTAACAGAATCCCTAAATAACAGGTTCTCTGCCAATTCCTAGGTAACCATTGGTAAGCTTCATTACTGCAAACAAAGTAGACAGGTTCGCCTACATACAGAGGTCTGTTCTCACTGGTCAAGTTCGCAACGTTGGCGCAGCCCTTGAATTCGCTCATTGACTGAGCACCATTCCTCTGTATACAGAAAGAAACTAAATTGGGGTTGTAGTTAATAGTATAGGAAGGTGGCGTGGCATCCCTATTGCCTATAGGAGCCATCTTGTAAAAGATCAGAGATTGAAAAAGACGAGACAATTTATCAGAAGGCCTAATAGAAGCAACATTAAGCTTGCTCCTATTCGCAAAGAAAGTGATCATCCCAGGGGCGTTAGAACTCGTCTCTCAAAATCATTCAAATTAGTTCCATCAAAGTTCCCTGAGATGCTATTGTTCCATCGGCCAAAGAATAGTGCCCTTAAAGATGCATAGCATGCAGTAGTCAGAGGTAAAGGATGAATATACTGGCCCAACCCCTTGTCTCCGTGTTGTGGTAAATGCGAGCAGACCCAACAATTAGACTTGTTAAAAATGGCATGTGTGGCATTCATGATGAGTAATAAAGTGGTATTGTGGTAACTCTGTCTGTGCTGAGAGTCTTTAGAGATAGAGTGTGCAGATGCACAAAAGGTGTAGAAATAGTAGGTACATTTTCAGTGGGTAAAAGAATTTCAAGCGGATGTACTTCCTCCAAATACCAACATCCTAAGACAATTACTATTGTGAAGCCGGTTAACATAATCACAAGGCAATAATAAGTTTTCGGAGACCACGTATTCAATTATTCATTATTACAATTGGGCACACAGTCTCTTATTTGTTCCGTACGAGTGGGAGCGGTTGCAGGCATTGTTTCTTCAAACAAATACTCCAGAGTTTGTTTGCTGGCAATCTCCTGATCGTGTGTTTTCTTAGTCCTTCCCTAATCCGAGCCAACAGAATTCCTTACGTACAAAAAGGAACAGGGGCCAAAAGACAAGCCCTCCGATGATTTTTCCTGATAGCACAGCCAAACCAAGCAGTAAGTCCAGCTCTGTGGACGCAGATCGTACCTTGTGACTCCTGGTACTGTGTGATCTGCGAACAACGTGGGGTTGCTTCCTAATGGAAGTGGCGGCTCTGTGACAGACCCTTACAATGACGAAAAAGGATCTGTAGGAGAGTGTGGAGATAAAGAGGCTGTTTCCCCAGGCACCACGGGCTCAGGGAGAGTCTCCAAAGTACTCTCGATGCTACTCGATGCTACGTGATCGTTGTGAGCAGCGCTGGTAAGGATTTCTGTGTCTTCTGTATCGTGTGGTAAAGGGAAGGGAATCCTCTTGATGTGTGACGTGTTGATCCAATCCTTTCACCCCGACACTCGTACTGCGGTCTGTGTGGCCAATAGAACTTGATGCAGGCCCTGCCAACGCGGTACCAGGCAGGATGCTCTTTCAAATGCTTTGACGAGCACCCACTCCCCAGGTTAGATACTATGACCTGGCCCCTCATATTTTAAAGGGAGGGCTTCTCGCACCTCTTGATAAATCAAATACAGATTTTTAGTTAACTGGCCACAATAATCTGACAGAAGTACATGTTCAATGTCATGTAAAGATCTCGGCTTAGGCAGATTCCAAATGTTAGCTGGCCTACCCATTACCAACTCAAATGGGGAGAGCCCAGTCTTAGTCTGTGGGGTTGTTCTCATTGATAACAACACGATCGCTAAGGCGTCCGGCCATTTCAGTTTGGTGCTGGCACACGTCTTAGCAAGCTTCTTCTTTATGATGCTGTTATGTCTCTCTACCAAACCAGCACTCTGAGCATGTCCAGCCGAATGGAAATGTTTATCGAACTGTAATCACGTGCATATCTGCAGAATTACAGCAGCGATAAAATGTGGACCATTGTCCGACCAGATGACCCTTGGCAAACCAAACCTAGGAGAATATTCCTTAAGAATGGTCTTCGCCGTTGTCATTGCTGTGGTATCTTTAACGGGAAAGGCTTCAACCCATTTACTAAAGGCGCAGATAAAAAATAGTACATACTTATATTTATTACAATGCTCCATTTCAATGAAATCAAAGTGGATGACCTCAAAGGGGACAAAGGTGGACCAAAACTACCCCTTGGAGTCGATGTGCCCTTTCCCATATTATGCTGTAGGCAAATCATGCAACTCTGAACAAAACGTTCAGCTACTTTGGAGATTTTATCATTCACCCAGACATTTTGTAACATTATGGAAACCTTTTGTGCTCAGATGTGGGTGGGGCCATGAGCCATAGCGACCGTCATTGTAATGTACACATCTGGCAGCATCCATTTTCCTTCTAACTTGTCCACCCAACACCCATCCTCATCCAATCTTGCCAAACCCTCAGCCCATTTCTTAGATTCCTCTAATGTGGCATCAGCTTGAATACTCTTTAATGATTCGATACCCTCATCCAAAGTACAAACATTAGTGGCTTCTCTTGAAGTATACATTTCTGAATAGAGATCAGTGGCAGTCTGTTTGGCTATCTGGGCAGCGAAAGCATTCCCTTTTCTCACATCATCTATGATTTTCTGATGCGCTGCGCATTTCATGATTTCTAACTGAGTAAGGACTACAAGTGCCGAGAGTAACCGTACTATCAAGGAGCCGTACTGAATCTTAGTTCCATGCGAGGTCAAGAAACCTTGTTCTGCCCAAAAGTCTGCCGAAATTGTGAACCACCCCAAAAGCATACTGACTATAAGTATATATATTTACTGTAAACCTTTTGGAAAGTTCACAAGCTCGGGTTAATGCTATAATCTCTGCGGCCTGCACGGAGTTATGCATGATTCTCTTGGCTTACACAATCGTGCTCAATGTAATGATTGCATAAGCAGCCGTGGATGTACCATCCGGAAGTTTGAAACAGGAGCCATCACAAAACAGCTCCTGTTGTGGATTGTTCAAAGGAGTATCTTTCAGATCAATTCTGCCTTTGAGTCTCTTGCTCTGTGGTGTAAAGGCAGTCATGTGACGCTTTGTCACTGCAAGTAGTACCTTGCGGGAAAGGTAAAAGTTCAGCCGGATTCAGAACGCAACACCTCCGAAATTTAATGTGCGGAGCAAACAAGATCAATTTGTATCTCGTTAATCGTGCGGAGGTGAGGTGTTGTGTTTGTGTTCTGTTTAATAGAACATCTACAGTGTGAGGTACCGTCAGGGTTAAAGCATGGCCTAAGACCATTCCCTCGCTCTGTTTTACAGACGCAGCACCAGCAACGACAGCTCTCAAACATCTTGGCAAAGCGCATGCAACAGGATCAAGGGCGGAAGAAAAGTAGCTGCACGGCCTATTCTTCCCTCCTTGTTCCTGCGTTAATACAGCCAAAGCACATCCATCACGTTCATGCACATACAAGACGAAGGCGTTTTCATAATTTGGTGTACCCAAAACTGGTGCCGAACACACTGCATTCTTGAGCAGATCAAACACTTGCTGGTGTTCCAAGTTCCATGGCAATGGCAAAGAAATGCCCTTCTTCGTCAAAGCCAACATTGGTTTAATCGTTAACGAGAAGTTCGGGATCCACTGCCTACACTAAGAAGCCATTCCAATCAAGGCTCTGAGATCCTTCTGTGTATTTGGGACAGACATGCTAGAAATGATTTTTATCTGCTCAGGCGTCAACCTTCTTCCCTCCTTTGACAGGAGATAGCCTAAATAGGTGACCTCCTGTCGACAATACTGAAAATCTTTGAGTGAAGCTTTGTGTCCATGTTTTGCTAGGTGAATAAGCAACAACAAGGTGCCCTCTTTACAGGCACTCTCTGAGTAAGCAGCTAAAAATCGATTGTCCACATATTGGAGCAGTGTACAAGTGGTAGGCAACTCCAGTGTGTCGAGCTGCTCTTTCAAATCCCTACTATAGATGCTCGGACTCTCCGTGTAACCTTGCGGCACTAGGGTGAATGTAAACGAGCGTCCCACTAAGGTGAACGCAAACAGATATCTGCTATCCTTGTGTATAGGAATGCTGAAGAAAGCATTCTTGAGGTCTACAACACTAAAAAAAGTAGCAGATGCCGGAATCATGGTTAATATTGTCGTCACATCAGTCACAATAGGAAATTGTGGAGCAACAATCTTGTTGATGGCATATAAATCAATGATGAAACAAAAAGGAATTCCATTATTGCCTTTTTGTACACAGGCAAAATCAGACTATTGCACAAACTACCTGTAATTTCCTCAATTACTCCACGATGTACAAAATCGGAGACTATGCATTTCAAAGCTTGCTCACCATCAACCGAAATCTTATACTGAGGAATACGTGGCAACTTTACTCCATGTTTCAAAATGATCTTAACAGGCTCAATTTGTAGAACACCAACATCGTTGTCATCAATTGCCCACAAACACTCCGAACCATCACTAAATTCCGGCAACAAAGGTCTAGTCAAGAACTAAGAGACAGAAAGTTGCTGTGGTGAAATCGTCAAACGCACTCCATCCGAAGAACAATAAATTACCACATTTAATTCTTTCAACAAATTCAACCCCAACAAATTCTCTCCACAGTTCGTAGTCAAAAGAAATGGACAGCGGTCCGTGAATGGACCCAAAGTAATTGGTACCGGTGAAGAAACCAGACAGAATACTGGTGTACCAGGAAACCCTACAGAAACATTGGTTTGCCCTGACAGTGGAATGTTTGGAACCCGTGAATGGTCAATGGAACACTTCTGTACTCCTGTATCTATCAAGAATAGATGTTTCCTATTTCCCACCATCATTTCAACGTAGGGACCTTTCTGATTAACAGGAATAGGCTTCAGTTGCAAACCCTGCTTCGGGCAATCCTAGCGAAACAGAATGTCATCAAAAGGAAGTTCTTCAGAGAGATATGCAGCAGAAGGATGATCAAAAATGTTTCTATTATCCACACTCGGTGCCTGATTATCCTGTGAAAAAGGTTGCAAATCTTGAGAAAACTGACTTCTACCAGGTCCCCCTGCCCCTGGGCGGCCTCTGGATCGTCAACCCATGTTACCAAATGCGTTATTCGACCTCTGCTGGAGGATCGGGCATTGTGCACGCCTATGACTCTCTTGTTTGCAATAAGCACACTGGTTCATGTTTACAGGACCCAACGGCACATTTCACTGTGGAGCATACTGTCCCCTAAATTGTGAAGTGCCCCCTCTAGAGCCTCTAACAATTTGTTGTAATAGAACTTTAGTTTTCAGGTCTCCCTTTCTCTTTTCAATTCTTTCTTTCTTGTTATTGACTCGGTTCTCATAGTACTGAGCCATATGCAATACTTCAGACTGAGACTTAGCTTGCCAAGCGCTCTCCGACGACATCATTTGCAACTGGATGTCAGGCAACAATCCACACACAAATTTCTCTATAGATACTCGTTTCCCAAACTGTGTGCTTAAATCTTGTCCACTGTAATCTGAAAACACTTGTTTGAACCGATTAAAGAATTCGGTAGCACCCTCAGATTTCCCTTGGACACAAGCAGTAAGTTTGTCCCAAATAATCCTTCTTCAGGAATTATGGCTTTAAGTTTTGTGACTATTCTATCAGGCAAAGTCAGTATTACTTGTGGTGGTCTCTCGCCAGCTGGCCTTTCTATATCTTGTCGAACTATATTAACCCATGTGTCCACTAACCCTGGTACATCGTCAACAGTCCTAATCTGTTTCCACAAATCAACATGTAGGAGCACGTGAAATAACAAATCTATATCGCTCAGAGTGAATACTGATGACTGCAAGACAGATTCTATCTCTTTATAGAACCCTGTCAGATTCTTTCAAATATCGGGAATGGATTGTTTAATGGTGTTCACTTCCTGTCTTGAGAACGGGACGTGAACAAACTGTGACACACAATTTACAGGAATATCCTGAGCAGCAGTACCTGTTGCAGGATTAACTGGAATCTTGACTTTTGTGACAAATTTCGGCGGAACCTTTCTTATAGGCAACTGAGAGATAGGAAATTCCGAACGCTTACTGAGCAACAGAGCTAAATCAAGCGCTAAAGCAGCTGAAGGAGTGTTAGACGAAAAAGCTCTCTTGTAGATATTCAATAATTCTGTGGGACAACAAATCTTTCTTTTTTATACATTCATCCTGCAGGTATTCTACCATTACCTGTATCACTTTCCTCTGCATTTCTGGCGTATACTGACTATACGTGTCAAATACTTCTACGGGAGATATCGACATGTCTGAAATCTACCTAATCGTATCCTTTGTGCAAATTTGTGTTTCCTCACTTATCGGCTTACAACAAGGCAGGAACCGTTTCTGTACAAACATACCATCCAAACTATCAGCATCAGTTTCTTCATTCCGTAACCTTTCCAACTCCCTTCTATACTCAAAAACCCTCTCGACATGCTTATGTACTTTCTGCAGTATCTCTTGAATATGCTAAAACAGTCACATCCCTCAACCCTTGTGGGAGATCTATATCATCTAGTCTGTTCCACATTACACATAAATGAATTCCCAACCCTTCAATAAAAACGTTTTTCTCAGGAAAACTTGCTAAATTAGAGAGTGTTGGAAAAACATCAGCTTGTTCACCCTTCTCCATGCATTGTCTAGCCCATGAAGTCAAATCGCGCTTTCTCTCTTTAGGTACAGTGTTACGAGTTACAATCTTTGATTCCGCTCCCTTATCAACTACAAGTGGGACAGAACCACTTGGAAGAGAAAGAGTAGACAAATCTTGTACATTCGGTAACAAAGGTGCTATCACTGGTGCAGAAGCCAAATCTACCAAACCCGTAACAGTAGGCGAAGGTGGAGGAACAAGCGGAGAAGCAACGATAGGAGGAGGGACAACAGCCAGAGGAGGAGGAACATTAAGAGGAACGATAGGAGGAGCAGGAACTACTACGGGAGGAGGAACAACAGCAGAAAGAGGCAAACCAACAGGAATAGGTACATAAGGAGGTGGCGCAGTGGCACCAGGCCTTCGTTCATTTAGAAGTTTATCAATTAGTTCATCAGATACATGAAAGTCTTTAGAAGGATACATTTTCTGAATAGCAAGTGAAAAAGCCCTATCCATTTTCCTAACGGACTCAGACTGTTTATTTTGATCGTACAACAATGCATTTTCGGTGTTGGACATATGACGGCGCGCATGTTTTTCCCTATTTTTAAGTTGCTGCATAGCTTCTTTCTTCCAATTCTGTAATACATCAAATGCTGCAGGTCTAGCCTTTTTCTTTAATAATATAGACTCTAAATATTCTATACGAGGAATTTCAAAACTACCATTGGTTGGCCAATGAAGTTCAGAAACATGCCTAGTTTGTCTGTGCCAAATATCATTAAACACTATACTACCAATGCCGTGCTTACAGTGCATAGTACACGCCGGCGACCGCTCCTGTGGTGCCGGTCGGCCAAATTCCAAAGATTGTCTGTCACTGCGGAAATAACGCCCTGAAGCAGGCAGACAATTTCTCAAGGATGTCAGATTACTGGTGTTACCTGGACGATAATTGTACTCGCGAGTGCAATGCCCCAAAACAAATTATCTGGATACTTAAGAATAGGGTCCCGACTCACCTGATCAAAGAAGTAAGGAGGTCCGAATGGATTTCTAAGGACACAAAGGACCCACATGGTTGGTGATTTCGGCAAAACTGTCCACCTCGATATATGGACCCTCTTCAAGAAGCCATCTTGGACCGCGGGCTCACTGTCCAGCGATCGAGTCATGCAGTACTGTTGAGGTATTGCTTCTCATCCAAGAATGGGACCCCCTTTTTCACTGTCTGATCCCGGTCCGAAAGCCACGTAAACCTTCAACGAGATGGCATCAATCTTGAGGGTCCCTTTTCGGGCGCCAGCTGTAAAAGCAAGAGGAAATATCGAGGCTGAGTACCACAAAAGGAAATACACCAAACACGGGCTTGTAAAGATTCACAGATCTTTAATACTGTACAGTTTCCAAAGAACAAATTCAGATAGCTATCTGGCCCTCAGTACATCAGTGAATACCAGCCCTTCAGTTTGAGAAGTGAGAGGTACTGGACATCTAGACATTCGTGCATTTCAGAAATAACGTCCAGCCCCTCTGCAAGTTAATAATGCATGGTCTAGAGTTAGTGCCGAGTTCACTTATGGCTTATATGACAATATGCACACGGATTATCTTCAGTTTACATAGAAACAAGTTACAATGGCAAATGTGTATTCCCAGGTTTAGCAGTAAGCCCTAGCACATGTCCCTTCACAATGCAGTTCAGTCAGTGTCCACATTTGATATTTGCATTACATTGTGCCGATGTATGTCCGTGGATCAGGCTTATTGGTGCAGACAATCCTTAGACCACAAGCCAGGCATGGGACAAGGTCTCTTTACTCAGGCTAAACATTCAGCCAACGGACAGTCTAAACATTAACTAAGGTGCAAGGTTTGGGAAGGCTTGGTTACTAGTTGGAAACACAGTCCACCATTTTAGAACACAGAGTTACTTTTGAACTGAAATCAAAATGGCGGATGATCTCAAAATGGCGGTGAAGTTGATCCAAAATCGGCACATTTGTAACGCGGTTTTCTTCGCAAAGTGACTGGGCTTAGGCCAATATATATAAGAAAGGAGGCACAATATGATTTCCCATTTAACGCTGCAGCATTGTTCCTCTTCAGTCCTCTTCCTTCGTCACAGTACTTAGGGAGTTATGGGACTTGAAGTCCCTAGCGATAAAAGTAGTTTTTCTCACAACTTCAGTTTTGCAATAAGCCATTAGAAGATTGGGGTTTTGGGGAAAGTTCAACAAGGGGGTTTCCCATTCCTTCTGGCCTGCTAGTAAATCAATCTTTAATTGTACTGGTGAATAGTTACCAACAAAAGATAGAATATTTTGGCAACAACTGGTTCACTAAAACAAAGTATAAGAAGCTCTAGTATATCTCGCAGAGCACAATGAATACTACAAAGAAATAAATGCTGAGAACAATATAAAAGAAACTACCAAAATATATGAAGACACACCACAAACTGGTCAATTTGAACATGTTGATCCTAACTCTATGGAAAACATGCTTGCCTCTACACAATCCACCCACTACTTTCAAGAGACACCATGAAAGATGATACAGGAAGAGGAGGACGACATGATTACACACCTTTGAAAATCAGTGCATCAGAGTATTTTTCCCCAGTTTGTACTTTGTCGATCCAAGATACCATCAAATATTGAGAGCATGTTTCATTTTGTATTTGAAATTGAACTAGCAACTTCCCTAGCCAGGAAGGCCCACTTCCAGCTTCACCTCCTCAGAAGCATTCTTCCTTTTCCTCACCTTTCCCCAGAAGCTCAATGTCTCATGAGCTCTGGTCCTCTCTAGACTAGACTACTGTAACAGACTCTTCCTGAATATCCCCCTCTCGCCTCTATGCCCCTTTCAGCTAATTCAGAACAGGGCTGCAAGACTTATCCTTGGCCTCATGCCCAGGGACCATATCTCTCCAGCACTGCAATCTCTCCACTAGCTACCGGTAGCCGCAAGGGTCAAATTGAAGACCTTCTGCATCATCTAAAAGGCTTTCTGGGGACTGGGACCATGCTATCTCCAACTTTCTGTTCCTTAATACATCCCTGCTAGAGCCCTCTTCTCTTCTAACTCCAACTCTCTGCTTGCCAAACACTTCTCCAAACAGAGAGTGGGGGGCGGGTCTCTCTCTTCAACTGGCGCCTCTCTTTGGAACAGCCTCCCTGCCCCTCTCAGACTTTAGCTGGACCTCCTTAAGTTCCGTAAAATTCTCAAAACTCTGCTTTTCTCTACCTCTTTCCCTATTTCCCTTCCCTGCTATTCACCCCACTGCTACTGAGACTGGCAGCCTGATCACTCATGAATCTCACAGGTTACCAGTCCTTCTTCTCAGTCTACACCAGCACACGCCTACCCCTCGGCACTGCCCTTGCAGGCCCCCTGCCTGGCGGCTGGGCCTCCCACCCTTGGAATTCCTCCACCCTAGCACTTAGCCATCAGCCTCCTCCCTTGGCTCCCGTGGCACGTCCTCCTGAGCTCCCACCAGTACTTGCCCATGCCTCCCCCCTACCTTCCCTTTCACCTGCACTTCTCTCCACTGCACTTGCATGTCCAAATGTCACAAGGCCCAGTACCATGATTGTATGTTTACTGTTTTTGCCATTGTTATGTACCCCCTTCCTCCCTCCCCACTTGCCTTGTGGCTAGTGGAAACGCCATTTTGCTGTATAGATGGCTAACAAATGCTCAATAAAATAAATAAAGTCCATGCTAAGGAGTTGCTGATACTCTAAAAACTGGAACCCCAAAATATCTGCTCATGAAATATTTCAAAAGATAAAATATGAAATGCTGGGGTCAAGTATTGCAAATGTCTTGCCAACTATGCATTACACAAAAGAATACTGATTCCAACTTCATGCTGTTGTTCATTGTAGGATAAGGAACCTTAGTTCCCTCACAGGGTTTGTTAAGCTCAGTTGGGCAGAAGAGCCATGACAGGATGTTGACGACTTCTGTGCACTGCAAATCAAAGTAAAGATGGAATAGATTCAAAAAGCACATAACAACACTGTTCTTGAGATCCAGTAAATGTTGTGTTACTTCCACTAGCGTTTTATTACCATGTTACATTTCATCTGAAACAAAAAGAATACTGAATACTACTTTTGGAGAAAAGAAATACCAGTCTGGAGGAGCACCAGATAGTCAAATACATTTGTTGATAAAGAAACACTCTCATATTTGGCCACGACAGTGATTAGACTGTCTTTCAATGTATTGAAAAATATATTAGCTGCAACATCACTGTAGAATAAATAATGACCTACATACTCAAATCTTGCATTTCCAACAACATTAGTGCAGCAAATATTTCTGAGGCCACTCTAGAAACAAAGGAAATTACTACACTAATAGGCCGATTCATAGAATAATTATCGCGGCGCAAGTGGGCAAAAACGTGCGAATCGCAGTGGAATAGCGAAAATCGCAGTGCAAGTGCGAAAATCGCACGAAAAGCAGTGCACGTCGATTCATGGAAGGCCGAGAGCGAGAAAACCAGCGGATGTGCGATAAAAAAGTGCGCGGCGCACGTTGGCGCACAGGCCATCTAACAGCGTGCGCCAGGTCACAGCGAAAATCGCACAGGCCACAGCGAAATTCGCACATAGCGCGGCGCACGCAACAAAAGCAGGCAGAACACGGGCGTAACACTCGGAATGGGGAACAACTTGCCAAAACGTGGGCGTCACGGGGGAAGTACAGGGCACAAGTGCGCGGAACGCCCACACGCTCGCCTACAACACGTATTCATGGAATAGAATAGGGGAAAAAAGCGCACGCTCAAACCAGCGCACAGGCACAAACACGACCGCCACAAGAAAGCAGGCGGTAGCGTCTCTGCGGCTGTAAGAAATGTGCGCCAAAAGGTGCGCCAACAAATAGCACCTATATACTGCCATGATGAATGTCCCATACTGTGGCCCTCCAGGAAAAATGACGTGCAAAGGGGAACCCACAAACACGGACACCCGCTGACAAAAAATACGTGTGCGTGTATACCGGGGTGCGCGGGAAATCTCACACGCGATTTGCAGGGTACGTGCATCACAGGGGTTCGCGTGAAGTTATTCACGCGATCGGGCCTGCGGGAGCGGGCTACGTGTATTTCAGGGGTTCGCGTGAAGTTTCTCACGCAATCGGGCCTGGGGGAGCGTGCTACGTGTATTTCAGGGGTTCGCGTGAAGTTTCACACGCGATCGGGCCTGGGGGAGCGGGCTACGTGTATTACAGGGGTTCGCGTGAAGTTCTTCACGCGATCGGGCCTGGGGGAGCGTGCTACGTGTATTTCAGGGGTTCGCGTGAAGTTTCACACGCGATCGGGCCTGGGGGAGCGGGCTACGTGTATTACAGGGGTTCGCGTGAAGTTCCTCACGCGATCGGGCCTGGGGGAGCGGGCTACGTGTATTCCAGGGGTGCGCGGGAAGTTCCACACGCGAATAGCCTGTGCGCGTGTATTTGAGGGGTGCGCGGGAAGTTCCACACGCGAATAGCCTGGGCGCGTGTATTTCAGGGGTGCGCGGGAAGTTCCACACGCAAATAGCCTGGGCGCGTGTATTTCAGGGGTGCGCGGGGAGTTCCACACGCGAATAGCCTGGGTGCGTGTATTTCAGGGGTTCGCGTGAAGTTTCACACGCGATCGGGCCTGGGGGAGCGGGCTACGTGTATTACAGGGGTTCGCGTGAAGTTCCTCACGCGATCGGGCCTGGGGGAGCATGCTACGTGTATTTCAGGGGTTCGCGTGAAGTTTCACACGCGATCGGGCCTGGGGGAGCGGGCTACGTGTATTCCAGAGGTGTGCGGGAAGTTCCACACGCGAATAGCCTGGGCGCGTGTATTTGAGGGGTGCGCGGGAAGTTCCACATGCGAATAGCCTGGGCGCGTGTATTTCAGGGGTGCGCGGGAAGTTCCACACGCGAATAGCCTGGGCGCGTGTATTTCAGGGGTGCGCAGGGAGTTCCACACGCGAATAGCCTGGGTGCGTGTATTTCAGGGGTTCGCGTGAAGTTTCACACGCGATCGGGCCTGGGGGAGCGGTGTACGTGTATTACAGGGGTTCGCGTGAAGTTCCTCACGCGATCGGGCCTGGGGGAGCGTGCTACGTGTATTTCAGGGGTTCGCGTGAAGTTTCACACGCGATCGGGCCTGGGGGAGCGGGCTACGTGTATTACAGGGGTTCGCGTGAAGTTCCTCATGCGATCGGGCCTGGGGGAGCGTGCTACGTGTATTTCAGGGGTTCGCGTGAAGTTTCACACGCGATCGGGCCTGGGGGAGCGGGCTACGTGTATTACAGGGGTTCGCGTGAAGTTCCTCACGCGATCGGGCCTGGGGGAGCGGGCTACGTGTATTCCAGGGGTGCGCGGGAAGTTCCACACGCGAATAGCCTGTGCGCGTGTATTTGAGGGGTGCGCGGGCAGTTCCACACGCAAATAGCCTGGGCGCGTGTATTTCAGGGGTGCGCGGGAAGTTCCACATGCGAATAGCCTGGGCGCGTGTATTTCAGGGGTGCGCGGGGAGTTCCACACGCGAATAGCCTGGGTGCGTGTATTTCAGGGGTGCGCGGGAAGTTCCACACGCGAATAGCCTGGGTGCGTGTGTTTCAGGGGTGCGCGGGAAGTTCCACACGCGAATAGCCTGGGCGCGTGTATTTCAGGGGTGCGCGGGAAGTTTTACACGCAAATAGCCTGGGCGCGTGTATTTCAGGGGTGCGCGGGAAGTTCCATACGCGAATAGCCTGGGCGCGTGTATTTCAGGGGTGCGCGGGAAGTTTTACACGTAATTTCTGCACGGTACGTGTATTTCAGGGGTGTGATTTGACAGTGTGGGTCCTCCCAGGTGTACCCTGTACACCCTCCACGGCCCCTGCAGGCAGCCCACACCACAGGGGACTACCCTGCATCCCTGGTCATGTCCCGCAGGCAGCCCACCCAACATGGGCATGCCCCCCAGCAAAGGCACATGTCTCCTTGAACTAATGAACACCAACTCATGTCCCCTTGCACCCCCACCCCCCAGCACTGTGGGGCACCTGCCAGCAGGCCCCCACCCATGTCCAACTCATGTCCCCCACCACCCCCACTCCCCAGCAGTGCAGGGGCACCCTCCACCAGGCCCCCACCCATGTCTCCCACCACCCCCACACCCCAGCCACCAGGGGCACCCTCCACCAGGCCCCCACTCATGTCTCCCACCACCCCCACACCCCAGCAGTGCAGGGTCACCCTCCACCAGGCCCCCACTCATGTCTCCCACCACCCCCACCCCCCAGCAGTGCAGGGGCAGCCTCCACCAGGCACCCACACATGTCCCCCTGCCCCCAGGTCCTGACGATACTCAATCATGGCAGTAATGGGCAGCATACCCAGCACAAACACCCAGGCAAGGATTGCATCCACCCACATAGTGAATGCAATTACATGATACAACCCCAATGGCAAGTCTGTAAATGAACACATGTCCGTCACACACACATACACAATGGGTGCAAGTCAATGTCAAAACCCATATCATGACATGTATGAAACCAATGAGAAAATACCACAAGTGAAAGTTAAAAAGAACATGTATTAAAGATGAAAAATAAGTAAAAAAATCAAACATACAACAATGGGGATAACAAAATAAATGGTCCATGTCCGAGAACAAATGTAAAAATAAAAAAAACAAAGTAATCCAAAAACAAATGTTGTCCAAAGCAAAATCATGTGGAAGTAAAATAATGAAAAACCATTTCCTCATGGTGAACACAATAATTAATTAAAAAAATGTTTCTTCAAAAAGCAAACTATATACACGAAAATTCCAGGGTCCATGAGCCCAACACCATAAATGAAACCTACTACTACCTAATGAAAATAATATATACAAAAAAGTGGCCATTGTCCGAGCGGTCCAAAAAAACAAAAATTAATAAAGGAAACCTAACACTAACTAACTAAATAACTATATACAAAGGCAGCGGGCAAGTCCTGCGGCTCACTCGGTGATGTTGCTGGCCAGGGCATCATCGAACTCCATGTCGATGTCCTGGAGGCGGGACTCTGTCCTGGCCCCGAGGTCTCGCAGGGATAACCCCATGTCCAGCTCAAACTCCCTGCGAGCTTCCTCGAGGCACTCAGCCCGCCTCAACGCTCGATGCATGGAGAACTCCGCCCTGACCATGGTGAGCCGCTCCTCTTCCGCCCGCTGCCGCTCCGCACCTATCCGCTGGACCAACTGCTCCCACACGGAAGACACCACCATCCCAGGGTTGCCCTGCCCTCCGGCCGATGCCTGCCCCTCTGATCTTGAAGGCCCCGAGCCATGATGCCTCCCACGTCGAGCCTGCTGCTGCCTCCGACGCCACTGCCTCTGCCAGCACGACGGCATCCAGGCTGATGGAAACCACCGACGCTGTCGTGCACGTGCCCTGCCTGATGATGCTGTCACATCTTCCACCTGCTGGGGTCCAGTTGCTGTGTTGTCCACCCCTGCTGGACCTCCGACTCCCAACTGTGGCAGGGATGGGATCCCCACCGAGCTGGCTGCATTGGTCGGGGCAGGTCCACAGGGGGCCCTGGTGGCATCTGGGCCGGAAGACGGCAAGGAGAACGACTGGTGTATAGCCTGCACAGAGGAGGAGAGGGCCGCCAGATTGGACAACACATGCAGAAACCCCCCGAACATGGCCGATCCCAATTGGGCCACGTCGGCACGGTGCACTTCGTGATGACGTGCGTCGTCCTCCCGGGAAGCACGCACGGCATCACGAATCACAGCCGTGCGCATCGCGACCCCAATAAGGACCTTCTCCACACGGCCAGGGGTTCCCACGTCCGCAGGTGGAGGGGAGTCAGGTGACATGGACATCCCCTCTACCTGCGGACGGGCCTGGGACGGGGCATCCCTGCTGGTGCATGGTGGTGCACTCACAGGGTCAGGGACAGCGACATGCACAGGCCCCTCCACGGTGACCTGTGCTGCCTCCTGCCCCTGGCCCTGGACTGCACCACTTGCACCAGCAGGGATGCCCCCACCAGGCCCCATGTGTGCCCCAGTGGCGGCCTCCTCCTCCTCTGTGCAAACCACCAACCTGGATGGCTCCTCACCGTCTCCCACCGTAGCAGGCCCCTGTGGGGGCTCACCCACCCCTTCCGCTGCAGCCGTGGGGGCATCCCCGCCGCCTTGCTCCACAGCGCCGTCTCCGCCCTCTTCTTCACTAGCCGCTGCGTAGAGGGAGACAAAGAACACAAGCATCAGGGCACTGTTCAATGGTCCCCTAGACAGGAAGCAATAGCAGATGAGCACCACTGTCAAAGTACACTTCCATCATGTCCCTCCACAACACATGGGTCAGTCCAGGCAAAACACACACAGTAACAGGCATGGTGCATGCCATGGACATTTCCATGCATGTCCAATGGACTCTTGAAACATTCAATGATATGTAACTCACATGCATCATGGCTCATGCCTATCACATGCACACACTTCACCTCAGTCACATCCATCTGGCCCCAAACACACCAAACACAGCGGATACAAGGGTAATTTGGCTGCTTCACTGAATCTGTGCATTGTCACACACATGTGTCATGCATCCATGGCATGCACAAGTCACAGACACGCAGGTCAGGCACACAGACATGGCTACCATATATGTACCTTGCATCAGCACCCATCCCTCACCCCCACCCATGTCCAGGTACAGAGACTGGCATGCTCTCATGTTCAAAATCTGCATAGGGCTCCCCATGCAGCATTTGAACACATGCAACAACCATGTGGGTCACACATCACTGGTCGCACATGCATTACCATGATGTCCCTGCACACATACATGCATACATGGCCTATGGCACACATACAGGCAAGTATCATAGAACCAGCACACCGCAACATGCCCTGTCTCACACAGTAATGCTTGGACACTTACCGATCAACTCCAGACGGGCCTCCCTCTGAAGGATCTGGGCGTGGAGCGCTGGGCGTACGCGTTCCAGGACCCTCATCTGGATGGAACTCATGCGGCCCCGGCCCCCCTCCACGAGGCGCCGGGCCTTCACAAGGGTCCTGGACCTCAAGTCCTCCCAGCGCTTCTGGATCTTCAGGACGTCGCGGGTTGCCACCCCCTCCGCGTTGATGGCAACCACACAGTCGGCCCAGATCCTCTCCCGTCCTTCCTTGCTGGCGCGGGACGATCCAAAGAGGGCATCATACTGCCCCAGGACATGCTCCACCAGGACACCAACTTCGGTGTCAGTGAAGCTGGTGCCCCTCTGCCCCTCTGGCCTGGGGTTGCCACTGGTGCCAGATGTGGAAGTGCCCGACATGGCAACCCCAGAGGCAGGTGTGGGTGGGCAACTGGGTCCTGGGGCTGGTCTGTGGAGCGATGTAATCCCAGTCGGGAGTCTTCAGTTCCAGCAGGGGTGGACACAGCAACTGGACCCCTGCAGATGGCTGATGTGCAGGCACCAAATGGCAGGGCACGGTGGCAGCAGGCAGGCAGGCAGGCAGCAGCAGATGGCACGTGGGAGGCTGCTCGGGGCACTGGGGGGCAGTAACTCGGCCTTCTGGGCAGGAGCGTGGTCTTCCGTGTGTTTTCGCGTGGCCAGCTTGATACGGAGTGATTTGGCACGTGAAAATCCTGCACGTCAGCGTGAAATCCGAGGAAAGGCCCTTAGCGCGTAAGCGCGTCAACACGCATACGCGATTCTATTGGACCAGAGTCCCTCAGCGCGTAAGCGCGTCTGTGACGTGACCCGCACGGGTGTTCCCCACTCAGCACGTGATGACGGGGCACACGTGGAAATACTGCACGTCAGAGTGTCATCGCGTGTAATTGGACAAAAGTGCGCGTACACGCGATTGGCCTATGTACGTGTATTTCATGGGTGCGCGGGCACTTACACACGCAAGTACGTCAGCGAACCTGTATCCCGTGGTGCGTGTGAATTTCCACACGCTATTGGACTGGGAACTGGATTCCAGGGGTGCGCGGGTCACACGCTCGCCTAGAACACGCGCAAAGCATAAATTTGCGCACTTTAACAATAACAAGCTCAGACGCCAGGATGAACATACCGTTCCTAGCAGCAGTGGCAGTGGGCTACCAAAGGAGGAGGAGGAGGATAGTCAGGGCCAGAATATTCACACCCAGAACCAGCCTTTTCGGGATGCCTGATGACCAGGTGTATGGGAGGTACAGGTTTCCACCACACATTATACTGGACCTGGTGAGTGAGTGGGAGGATGACCTCACATCACCCACCCTGTGCTCCCAAGCACTCAGCCCCCTGGAGAAGGTCCTCAATGTACTGCACTTCTTAGCCACTGGATCATTTCAGCGGACAAGTGCCATAGTGGGTGGGGTGTCACAGGCCACCCAGTCACGCTGCCTACACCAGGTCTTGAACATCATGACTGCACGCCCATCAGTCCGCAGGCACATATACCTGCCCAGAACACCTTCAGAAAGGCATGCTGCCGCCCTGGATTTTTATGGTGTGGCACGATTCCCCAAAGTGCTAGGTGCCATCGACTGCACCCATGTGGCTCTACGTCCCCCCAGGGCATCTGAGCACATCTATAGGAACCGCAAGCACTGGCATTCCATCAACGTGCAGGTAGCATGTAATGCCAAGGGAATCATCACCTCAGTATATGCCAACTATCCCGGCTCCACCCATGACAGCTTCATTTACCGAATGTCCACCCTAAGCCGGGACCTAGAAGCTGGGCGGCATGGCGATACATGGCTGCTTGGTGAGTATGTATGCCACTGCACATGCATGCATGTTGGATACTGAGCAAGGTCACAACCCCACCAATGATACCAATCACCACCTCCACAGGGGACAGTGCCTACCGTCTCAGCCCCCACATGATGACGCCAATTCGGAACCCCACCACGCCACCCGAGGTAAGATATGACACAGCCCACATTACGACCCGGGGCATAGTGGAGTGCACATTCGGAGTGCTAAAGTCACGCTTTCGCTCCCTTGACCGTTCTGGCGGGCAGCTGTTATACGCTCCCCCAGTAGTGTGCAGGATCATAGTGGCAGCATGTGTCCTGCACAACGTTGCAACACGCCGGGGCCTGGCCGTGGACATGGTGGTGGCCCCACATCCCCAACCACATGCACAGCCGCTGCGCATGGGAGGGGAAAGGGCACGGGGGGAGGCAGCCCGTACACAGCTAGTGGCTAATTACTTCACATAGAAATCACACCCCTGTGGAGTGCACACTGCCCTGGCACATTCCATCTGACAATCAATGATGACTCAACCTGACACTGATCCTGAATGTCTGGAGAATGAACCGTGAATACCATATCAGCCTGAGATTGTTCACCTGGAAGTGTCACAATGTGTGCATCCCTACCCACACAGACACCACCAATGCAGTTTTGTGAAGTTACACATTCAAGCAGCTAAAATGAATACCCACTTGCAAAATGCAACAAGAGGACAGTGCCATGTCAGCCAACCCAACCCCAGCACCGCCACACGACACACCGTGCCATGTCATGCTAATTGCAGGTAAACAAAGTAATCCCCACAACATGACACTAGTCTCACTATGTACAGTGTCCCTATTAGAAACCTGCAACACCTGAAATGCTCACAGCAATGCCGGACCAACAACATACTTGAGCACGTAGTACCATTAACATTACATCACAAATGTTACATATTAGTAGTCTCACCACCTGGAAATGCCTGCACTCCCACCACTACCAACTGTGCAGTGTTGGCGCCATGTAGAGTTGTAGGTGCACTGCTGCCAACATGGACCCCATCTCCAGACTAGAGGTCCTTGTGTAGACATGAGGAAGGGACCTGCAAATTGGGAGGTAGACACAGAAGAAGAGTTACACATCAATGCAACATGCAGTGTACAACACAACAGCAATATGCACTAGGAATGTATACACAGTATTGACTACAGACTGCCCACACAGCTCATGGGAGTCCAACGTCACTGTGTAATTCACTGTCACTTGGGCACACCCTTTGCAAGCCCATGGAAACGGGAAGCAGGAGGGGTGTGTGTGACTCAAACCCAAGCATCTGAACCAAATACATTACAAGCCTGCATGTGCCCAGCCACAATGCAGCGTATGCCCACAGTAACCACGGAAGCCAACAAATCGTCCCAAAAAAATTGGGAATAAAAGAAATCAAAATAAAAATAAAAATAAGAAACAATCAAAAATGGCCATTGATGGGCCCGGGGGGGTTGGGGAGGCCACCCAGGAGGTCCGAGGACAGGATGCACACCAGAACCCACCTGCGTGGATCCTGGGAAGATAAAACACCTCCATGGGCTCATGGCCCACACGGCTACCCTATTGTGGGAGTATCACTGCTGTCGCTATTATCACCCTGTGCAGCTGCATCCGGAGGTGGTTGCACTATGGGAGGCAGCCCACGCAAGGCCCTAGTCTGCTCCTCCATGGCTGCAAGCATGCGGGTGTGGTAGGTCTGGTTCTGGAGGATGAGTGTGCGGAGGTCCCCATGCAACAACTCACGGGATGCCCGGACCTCTGCCCTCGTTGCCTGCATCTCAGCTGAGAGCGTACGGGTGAGACGCTCCAGCTGCTGTTCTGTCCTTTGGTGTGTTGAAGCCTCAAGCTCAACAAGAGTCGTCCTGGAGTGAAGGAGCTCCTGCCTCAGGGCTTCCCTGTGGCCCTGGGACTCAATGGAGATGGACTCCTGCAGAGTCGCCAGTGCCGCCCGCCTGTCCCTGTTGGACCCCAACATGTCCTCCCTGTGTGACTGGCAGATGGAGTCGGTTGCCTGCTCTAGTCGCTCCATCAGCCTTTCTGGGGGGACAATGGAAGTGGCCACCCTATCCATGGCCTGAGCCATCATCTCGGATGATGCAGCCTGTTGGGTTGCCATAACGTAAATGGATTGCTCCCATGCAGTATTGCCGGGTGGCGTACGGCCACCACGTCGGCGGGCACCACACCTGTCTGGGGCAAGGCGAACTGCGCCTTGCTGTGCCGGCACTGCCTGAGCCTGCAGGACTGCATTCCCCCTCTGATCTGCTGGCCCAGGAACAGGATCAGATGTCGCGGAGTGTGACCCTGCATCCGTAACCACCGAAGGCG
Organism: Ambystoma mexicanum; assembly: GCF_040938575.1. NCBI lineage: Eukaryota > Metazoa > Chordata > Amphibia > Caudata > Ambystomatidae > Ambystoma > Ambystoma mexicanum. The sequence continues at coordinate 554,133,512 of NC_090940.1, forward strand.
TAGCTGCCAACACTGACATCCCCATGGAGGGTTCTGACCCTGGTGCAGGTGGGTGAGACAGAACAGAATCCCTCCCTGGAACACTCACCTGCGACGGCACGTAGGTCTCATCCGAATCAACACCTGAGTACAGCTCGGGGGAGGTGCAGCCAGAGACACCCCCTGAGAGCACGACCTGCAGCACTTGTGGGTTCTCCCCCACCACCACACCACGTCCCTCACTGGTGGTTGGTCGGCCCTCTGACCCCTCCTGGGTCTGCACCATCTCCACAACCCCAGCAGTATCAGGTGCGTCTTCCCCTGCAAAGACATAAAAACAAAGAAATGGAAACAGGCATTAGCACCATGGCACACAATGAGGGCTGAGAAGCAAGAGAACCAGTACTTGATTGACACATGTCCCACATGACTGAAACCCTCCCACGCATGTACCCTCACTGCGTATGAAGTGCAGGCAAATGACACACACTGATGACACCAAGATGGAAGATGAACACATTTTCTGCATGCTGCCTGGCAGTGGCGTCACACATTGGCCTGTGATTGCCAGGTGATACACACATGCCATCACACAGATGGCATGTACCATTGCTATTGAGTGAAGATGGAGAGGAGGGCAGCACCTATTCATTCAGTCCAGTTCCCGCATGCGATTGCTTTTCTAATTCTAACAGGTCAGATTTTTCACCTGGAGCTGCCAGTCTGAAATTGTCCAATTGCACAGGGACATGTGTGTACAAATTATATCCAGGTAACAAAGTCACTCCACTTTACCATAGCCATGTCAGACATGTGACTAGTGGACAGCGACATGCCTAGTGAAAGTGGTGGAATGCAAACAAACTGACTGAATGAACTGTGAAAAATAAGCAACTATGTTGTGGCAAGGTGACACTTCAAGGGCAACTGGCGTGCAGTTGGGCTAGATGTCTACTGTTGGCAGAAGGGATACTGCTATGGCCAAATGCAGCTGCACAGGAAGTATTGCATGAAGCACATGGCTGACCCATACGACTCAGGCGCACACATTCTCACCTGGCACACAAACAGAAGCCCTCACACACACACCATGCACATGGATGACACACAAATGCATGTGCACTCACCGGACAATGCCTCGTAATCAGCCAGATCTCCCACGCCTTGGATCTGTTCCTCCGTGACGTAGGTCCCAGCGACTGACTCATGTGGAGTGAGTTCCATGTCTACTACTGGAGACCCACCTCCAGTCACTAGAGTTGCGGCATGACTTGAGGCCAGCTTACTCTTTGCTCTGCGCTTTAGGTCATTCCAGCGCTTATAGCAATCATTGGCTGTGCGCCTCACGATTCCAAGGGCACTTACGATGTCCGCAACGGTCTGCCAGTGTGCCTGGCGTTGTGCAGGTGTGGTCTTGGATCCTGCAACAATGACCATCTCGTTGTCATGTCCGGACACATACTCGACAAGTGCATTCAGTTCGTCGTCCGTGAAGCTGGGCTTCCTGGATGGGCTGGACTGTGTAGCCGTGTCTGGGGCATCAGCCTGTGCCGGACGAGCACTCTTCCTCTTCCGCTTGGAAGGTGGTGGTGATCCTGAGTGTCCTGCGCCGCTCTGGACACTAGGGGCAGGAGCCCTGGTGGACTCTGTATCAGGAGTGTGGGATTGGACACTCAGCATGGGAGTTGGTGCAGGCATTGGCTCTAGTGTGATGGTGTCAGGGGGAATGTCAGCAGCATGGACTAGGACCGACACTGTCCTGGCTGGGTGTGTGAGGGCTGGGGTGGATGGAGCCGCAGCTGCCCCTGCAGCCTCTCCGCCCTGCCTCCTTGGTGCAGCAGATGACCTTGCTGGCCCAGATGCACATGGCATGGTGACATCAACGTGCACCAGCGCACGTGTCATAGGCCTGCTGACCTGGAAGTCAGCCATGGAGTCAGCCAGATCTGGTGCCACAATGGGCTGGTCCAACAAGGGCTGAGCATGGATGGTGTCAGCCACATCAGCCTCAACGGGAGAGGGGGGGGGAGATTATGGGTGCCCTTGACTGGTCCTCCACACATGGGGGGACAGGCTCACCCTGCAAGAAACGACCACGTCCCCTACCGGATCCACCACGGCCACCACTTGTGGCTCTTCCACCTTTGCCACCCTTACGGAATCCTCGCCTCCCAGCCATGGCACTGATGTAAATGTGCGTATGGGAGTGGCTGTAAACTATTGTCCTGGGCAATTGGGGGTCAAAGGGGTTGGGTACCAGATGGTAATTGTACCCTAGTGCTCTTGCAAGGCTGATTGTAACCCCTGGGGAAAGATGACGGGTCACGCTACGCACAGGAGCCCCAAAAAAGGGAGATGACGTGCACGCAACCCCTCCTAGACCACGTGTGCAGAAAGAAAAACCTGCACTACGCTGTGGCACCCAGTAACACAAGAATTAACGTATGCGTGTCACACGCAGCCTAGAATGACCTCTGAAGGGGTTGGCTACACACGGGGTAAGCACAGATTTAAGATACGTGCGTACCTCACCGTCTGCCTGGTAAACGAGCGTGTAAAAGGAGCACGTTTGGTTGGCAACACCCTCGCCAAAAGAAGATTTGTACGCTGTCTGAGGAGACAGGACAACAGTAGAAGGGAACACTGTTTGAGGGAACAGGCCCAGGTAAACCAGTAAAAGCGAAAAAAGAGAAAAAGCTGTCAGAGGTAACAGGGAATACGAACTTGAAACGCCGTGAAGTAAATCGCGTGTGAAATGACAAGAAGTACAGAATTCACCCACTCGCTCTCCACGAAAAGCACGTACAAGGAAAACGTGTTCTACACATACCTTTTATACAGGGCCACACGTCCAGCGTCACTTACGCGGCGTGTACGCGCTAGGGCCATTTCCACCAATTACACGCTTTGTCACTTCTGCGTGTAGGGACATTTCCACCAATTACACGCTTTGTCACTTCTGCGTGTAGGGCCATTTCCACCAATTACACGCTTTGTCACTTCTGCGTGTAGGGCCATTTCCACCAATCACACGCAATTACACTCTGACGTGCAGTCTTTCCACGTGTGCTCTGTCATCACGTGCTGTGTGGGAAACACCCGTGCGGGTCACGTCACAGACGCGCTTACGCGCTGAGGGCCTTTCCTCAGTTTTCACGCTGACGTGCAGGATTTTCACGTGCAAAATCACTCCGTACCAAGCTGGCCACGCCTACGCACACGGAATACCACACTCCTGCCCGGAAGGCCGAACTACTGCCCCCCAGAGCCCCGAGCACGCTCCCACCTGCTGCTGCCTGACTGCCTCCTGCCCCTGCACTGCTGGGGGGTGGGGGTGATAGGGGACATGGGTGGGGGCCTGGTGGAGGGTGCCCCTGCACTGCTGGGGGGTGGGGGTGTTGGGAGACATGGGTGGGGGCCTGGTGGAGGGTGCCCCTGGTGGCTGGGGGGTGGGGGTGGTGGGAGACATGAGTGGGGGCCTGGTGGAGGGTGCCCCTGCACTGCTGGGGGGTGGGGGTGTTGGGAGACATGGGTGGGGGCCTGGTGGAGGGTGCCCCTGGTGGCTGGGGGGTGGGGGTGATAGGGGACATGAGTGGGGGCCTGGTGGAGGGTGCCCCTGGTGGCTGGGGGGTGGGGGTGATAGGGGACATGGGTGGGGGCTTGGTGGAGGGTGCCCCTGGTGGCTGGGGGTGGGGGTGGTGGGAGACATGAGTGGGGGCCTGGTGGAGGGTGCCCCTGCACTGCTGGGGGGTGGGGGTGATAGGGGACATGGGTGGGGGCCTGGTGGAGGGTGCCCCTGGTGGCGGGGGGGTGGGGGTGATAGGGGACATGAGTGGGGGCCTGGTGGAGGGTGCCCCTGGTGGCTGGGGGGTGGGGGTGATAGGGGACATGGGTGGGGGCCTGGTGGAGGGTGCCCCTGGTGGCGGGGGGGTGGGGATGATAGGGGACATGAGTGGGGGCCTGGTGGAGGGTGCCCCTGGTGGCTGGGGGGTGGGAGTGATAGGGGACATGGGTGGGGGCCTGGTGGAGGGTGCCCCTGGTGGCGGGGGGTGGGGGTGATAGGGGACATGGGTGGGGGCCTGGTGGAGGGTGCCCCTGCACTGCTGGGGGGTGGGGGTGATAGGGGACATGAGTGGGGGCCTGGTGGAGGGTGCCCCTGGTGGCTGGGGGGTGGGGGTGGTGGGAGACATGAGTGGGGGCCTGGTGGAGGGTGCCCCTGCACTGCTGGGGGGTGGGGGTGATAGGGGACATGGGTGGGGGCCTGGTGGAGGGTGCCCCTGCACTGCTGGGGGGTGGGGGTGATAGGGGACATGAGTGGGGGCCTGGTGGAGGGTGCCCCTGCACTGCTGGGGGGTGGGGTGTTGGGAGACATGGGTGGGGGCCTGGTGGAGGGTGCCCCTGGTGGCTGGGGGGTGGGGGTGATAGGGGACATGGGTGGGGGCCTGGTGGAGGGTGCCCCTGCACTGCTGGGGGGTGGGGGTGCAGGGGGACATGAGCAGGTGTGCAGGATAGTCCCCTGTTTTGTGGGCTGCCTGCAGGGGCCGTGGAGGGTGTACAGGGAACACCTGTGAGGACCCATCCAGCCTAATTGCGTGTGATAATTCCCGCACACCCCTGTAATACACGTACCTGGCCAAATCGCGTGTGATAATTCCCGCGCACCCCTGTAATACACGTACCTGGCCAAATCGCATGTGAGAATTCCCGCGCACCCCTGTAATACACGTACCCAGCCGAATCGCGTGTAGAACTTCCCGCACACCCCTGTAATACACGTACCCTGGCCAATCGCGTGTAGAACTTCCAACGCACCCCTGTAATACACGTAGCAAGCCAAATCGCGTGTGATAATTCCCACGCACCCCTGTAATTCACGTACCCTGGCCAATCGCGTGTAGAACTTCCCACGCACCCCTGTAATACACGTACCAGGCCAAATCGCGTGTGATTATTCCCGCGCACCCCTGTAATACACATACCCAGCCGAATCGTGTGTACAACTTCCCGCACACCCCTGTAATACACGTACCTGGCCAAATCGCATGTGAGAATTCCCGCGCACCCCTGTAATACACGTACCCTGGCCAATCGCGTGTAGAACTTCCCACGCACCCCTGTAATACACGTACCAGGCCAAATCGCGTGTGATAATTCCCGCGCACCCCTGTAATACACGTACCTGGCCAAATCGCATGTGAGAATAACCGCGCACCCCTGTAATACACGTACCCAGCCGAATCGCGTGTAGAACTTCCCGCACACCCCTGTAATACACGTACCCTGGCCAACCGCGTGTAGTACTTCCCGCATACCCCTGTAGTACACGTACCCTGGCTAATCGCGTGTATGACTTCACGCGTACCCCTGATATGCACGTTACGCGCTTTGCGTTCCTTGTTTGGCAGCCCTGTAGACTGGTCCAGGGTTAGCGCAGCCCTTTGCGATGATTTAGCGATTTTGATGGCTTTTCCTTGCGCGAGGGCGTTCTTGGGGGCGTTACTGGCGCTGCTGCAGGGTCGCTGCGATACTCTGCGCCACGGCTGGTTTGGGAGCCTGAAATCCATGAATACGCTGTGCGCGGAAATCGGTTTTAGCGCACGTGCCTGGCGCAGGCATTCGCACGCGGACACTCTGCGCCAGCCGCTTGCGACACTTTTCTGCGAAATTCTATGAATTACCCTGTAAATACATTGCATAGAATGCAACTGCAGTTGCAAGATATATCACAGTCTATCTCACCAAAGCTGAGAAAACTGAACTAAAAGATCTCTGGCATGACATGTCATCTGAAAAGAAAAAAAAAGTTCTCAAAAAATTGTATAGCTTCAGTATCAAAATACTCTCCGATAGAGAAGGAAGATTGTACTAAGCTTCAGACCATTTCACAGCTACATCCTTTTACAAAAAATCTAAATATTCTCAGGCTGAACCTTGGTCCAGTTTCCTCATGAAATAGAGGACTTAAATCATGTCAAGGAATGGAACATCCAGCCGTAAAAAACAAACAGCCAAAACATCTTAGCAATTCATTGCACTAACACATACTATCCAAACATCCAAGAAGTCCTTCTCTGGACAAAATCTTGGTATATGAAATAGCACAATGCAACACACTACAAAAAGTCAGACCAAGTGAAGCTGCTGGGGGATCTGCAGCCTAAAATTGTGAAGGAAGCCTAGTAAGACTTTGAAAATGTGCAGGTATTGTTAAGTGTTCCCCATAAACGCACAGAAAAGATGGTCCCCAATAATTCCTCATGACCTTACTAGAAGATCTACAGATAAAAAGAAAACATCCATGTAAATGAAATACTACAATTACATAAACTTGGAAACATACATGCAGCCTTTGCAACCATGTTTCATAAGACCATGTTCCAAATTAATGATTTGTTTATGTATCTACCCACATTGTAATGGTAAACCATTTCAACAATGGCTAAATAATAATAATCATGACGTGCTGTGCTCATTTTGCGATTCAGACATCCTTTCATCAATAAAAATAGACACACATGGCCAATATGTTGTACTAATTCTTCTAGGATATAGGGCAGATGGACCGAAACACAACAGTAAACCCACCACCTTCACATATGTTGGCAACATTCATCACAGCAGGCATATTATTCCATTATGGCGCCTGAACAACTTCAGGCCACAATACTGCATATGTAAAACACACAAGTTTTTGTTTTGAATGTAATACAGTCTGCTACTAAAAGCAAGATTACCTGCAAACCTACAGAATGCCTACTTAATATTCCTTCAATCAAAATTCAACTATTAAATGATACCTCAAATGTACATTCTCTATAACATTACAGTTAGGCAGTCAGTCAATAACTTTATTTTGGCCTCGGTCCATAAAAGTACATCCTAGCACATACAAAACAATAATACAGAAAATAAATAAATATACATTCTTCCATATAAATGAACAGAACTTAAAGGCACGTGCTGTACCCCGGGGCCCCCACTTTAGGCTGGCGGACTCGGTTCCCAATTGAGTTCACTTCAAGTCACCAAAGAAATGTGGAATCATCTATTGTGATGCAATTGCTCAAAGACCTTTTCCCCAATGGTTGGCACCATTGCATTGGCACCACTGAGCACAGAATGCTGTGGCCTTGTTTCAAAGGGGTGGTCATTGTTATTCTGGGCGTGCAGTCTGATTTCTATCATGGTATATTGTGAGGGGCAGCATGTCAAATTGATGCCCAGGAGACCGTTGCCCAATCTCATCTCCCTAAATTCGATCTGTAGAAAGTTTGATCCATAGAAAATCAGAGTCACTCATCCCCTGGTTGTGCAATCTGGTGCAATTTACAGTATCCTCGCAGATTACAGGTAGACAGCCACAGACAGCACAGAACCAGTGGATACTTTTATTTATGAGCGCCTCCCTGGATTCCAGTTCGTTAGGGGCCAGTTTGGGGACCTTGTGCAGAAATACTTCTGCCTCCCCTTCCCCATGGCCCCCTCTCGCCTTGCTGTTATTCATGCACTGCCCAGGCTGTGCATTATAGACCCTGTAGCGAACACCCCGGAAGACGGAGTTCGGAGACATATGGCTAGCACTGCTGCCTCTCTTGCCAGCCATGGATTTGCACTTGAAGGATGCTCTACCCACCTGCTATTACAGTTGGAATATACCAACGAGTATCTAACTACATTAAAACATAACGTATTCTACAAATGTGCTTGCAGAATGTATGTCTTACACAGATTACAGTTAGAATACACCTTCAGGTATCTATCTACCTTTTAACTGTACCACAAAACACATAGCTGCCATTCCCAAAAATGTATTATGTCCCAAATTAAAATGTTTTATTACTACCCACCTTGCATTTTTTCCATGCTCTCCTATGATTAGAAATATGTAAGAACAGCAGAGATGCACTGCACATAAATATTGCCCAAAACATGGTACATATAATGTACTTTCTAGGAGGGTAAAAAAGATAATGGGCCTCATTACACGGTAGGCGGTAACCATGGCGCTACTAGCGCCATGGTTGCCGCCGGTATTTTACTGTGTCCACCTTGGTGGATGGTGGAATTACCGCCCTACGCCAAGGTGAGCGGGGGCAGTAATTCCCCATTCACAATGGCACTTCCCCATTCCCATTTTTGCCCCCATAGAGCTCAATGGGAATGGGGAAGGCGCTAATTACGGTACTGCAAATTGCGGTACTGTAATTAGCACCAAGGTCCCTTGGCGGGCCTGTTCCTTAACGGCTGGTAAAACCAGCCGTTAAGGTCGGGTCCCGCAAAGGGACCTCGTAGTAAGGCGGTAAGTGTTTACCAGTACCAGTGCCCTTACCGGTACCGGTAAACCCTTACCGCCTACCGTGTAATGAGGCCCAATGTTAGTTGCATTTTCCACATCATGTTCTACAGCTAATTATGTGTTCTTTTCTTTTTTATAACTTTTTTTTAATTGAGTTTTCTTTATAGACGTACTGGAAATGATCTTACCATTCGACCAAGGCAACACTGAGACTACAACTGGATGATGTACACAGACTTCAATCACAAAATCATCAGTGTCATATAATGGTGAATCTTCCAAGTAATAACTTCACACTTGCACTAAACCCACACCAACAGCAGAAGCAAGGAAAGGAGGGCCCAGAACGTGACCTGCAAATACATCTTGAGCACACTATTCCCTGGCCTTCATTATAACAACACCAAGGTCACAAACCCTAGCAAAGGAAATATGCCCAATTCACTTCATAGCTATTTACATCTTCATCTCCCCTGCTCCCCCATAGCCTGTACCTATTAATTACCACCAAGGAACAGCTAATAGTATCCACATAAACACTACATTCAGCACCTTACCAGGAATCACATATCCAACTTGCCTTTTGAAGCCAGTTACTGTAGGAGCACTACACCCAACTCACATGAAGGCCCCCCTAATATTTGCTGATAACACTCACAATGCACAACAAGAACAGCAGCAGAATCCCATCTCAAGTTGACCATCTCACCTGAAGAGCACGTACTTTCATCTGGAAACGTTAATTTACAATACACCCCAAATCAAGACGGCCACCGGAAATATAGCCCATGGCTTCCCAAGCTCCCAGACCACCTAATGATCACGCACTTTCATTTACAAATGGTCATTCACAACACATATTACATCAACCTGCTTTCCCCTGACCATATGTAGAACATAACCCACACCGACAGCAAGACCAGAAAAAAAAATACTCAGGGCCTACCCTAGAGCCTGAAAGCCCAATTGTCACGGTGCTTCACTATAACTACCACCAGAGCATAAACAAACCCTTAGAAAATGAACCCAACATTCTTCATGGCTGCAAAGTGCTCATTTACACGTTTGGCATCCCTGTTCTCTGCTTCCCCAATCAGAACCAATACCTACTGAACACCAATAGGGAATGGATAGTAGGTCACCTAATATCATCAACACAGCCACTAATATATTAGCATATGCAACTGATATTGGATTACAGGAAAATCACAGAACCCCACCTCAAGTTACCAGACCAGCTAATGTTCAAGTCTTTCAATATTTAAGACAATGGGCCTATTACACGGTAGGCCGTAAACCATGGCGCTATTAGCGCCATGGTTCATGCCGGTAATTTACCGGTACCGCCTTGAAGGAAAGGGGAATTACCTCCCTATTCCAAGGTTGGGAAGGCGGTAATTCCTCCTTCCTCCATTGCCCTTCCCCATTCCCATTTTTTCCCCATAGGGCATAATGGGAATGGGGAAGGCGCTATTGCGGTACCGTAATTAGCACCCCGGTCCCTTTGCGGGTTTGTTTTTAACGCCTGCTAAAAGCAGGCGTTAACGTACCAACCCGCAAAGGGACCTCGTAGTAAGGCGGTAAGGGTTTACCGGTACCAGTAAAATACCGGTACCGGTAAACCCTTACCGCCTACCGTGTAATGAGGCCCAATGTAATGCGTCAATGGGGATAAAATAATTAATCAATGTACATGAATGAAATCCCAAAAAGTAGTGCATCATGTGGCCTATGTAGTGCGGTGATGTCCACGGATGCATTAAATAGCCACTTAACAAATAATGTATTGTTTGCAAGACAAAATGCATGCCAGTGCCTGCAAACATGAAACTTAGGCCACAAATACAGTAAAATAACCACTACCTCTTTTCTGCTCTTTGCAGCATATGTTCTGCGCCACCCTACCCACCCTTCACCTCTCCCTCTTCTGGGGCTGACCCTTCAAAAACAGTTTTCTCTTTTAATAGATTTTGGGTGACCTCTTCACCTCTGGATCTACCTCGTTGGGGCTCGAACCCGTTGCGATTGTTGGCCTCCCGACGTCGGGTTCCCTATGGCTTTCAACAAGTCTTCTGTTACTGTTCTCACAAAAAGTCTTTTCAAAGGTTTGCTGTGAACCTCCCTTTCTCAGGTGTACGTGATCAAGGTGATAACGGCTCACCGCTGGGTCCTCCCCTCTTCCGGGCGTTGACCCTTCTTTGACAAATAGGATAGCATACTTCTCCTTTCTTACGGTTTCTCTTGGTTTCTCCCTCCGTCGGGCGTGGATTTCAAAATGACCAGTGGGACAGTGTACTTCTCCTGTACCCTCCTTAGTATCTCATTGTCTTTTCAAACAGTTCATAGTGGACATTGCTTGCCTTGTCGACCCACTGTTTCTCAGGACTTTAGACTTTGCCCCTTCTCGTTAGCACCCCTCTTCTTGGTTGACTCTTGCCAACTTCACATACACTTTCACTTGCAATGTTCGCGGGATTCACTTTCCTCTTTTTACTTTTACCATGCAGGATTCACTTCCCTGTTACTTTCACCACTTAGCATTCACTTCCCTGTTACTTTCTCAAGTTTTGTAGATCAAAAGTCTTTCGATTGTAAGAGGATGAGGATTTTGCTAGACCTTCAGTATCACCACTTTGACCTCTTCTGGCGGCTCTCCTCTTGCCTTCTGGGTTCTGTAGTTTTGATCAGACGGGGATCGACCAGCGTCTTTTGGAGCAACACCCATGTGATGCCAGTTCCCTCTGAAGCTGGTCTCCCATCAACACTTTTACAGTTCTTTTGTCAACAGTTTATTGAACTAGGTTCCAGCTTGCCGCTTTGCGTTCCTCATACAGCACAGCCCCGCTCTTAGCAGTTCTCCCCTCGACTCAGCAGTTGTTATGAACAGCTTGGTTTTTGGCTTTACTGGAGTCAAGGCTGATACCACCGTAGCAGGTATTTCCCTCGCTCCCGCTTATCAGCGTCGACAAGCTCTGTGTACCATTGACATCTGCTGCAAGACACTTGAGCTATTATTCACGGTCTTAGACTCTCCTCCACAAAGGTTCCACTGATCTGGGACAAAAAGGGCAAGGTTCCTTCTCTTCTCACTGCCCTCTTGTTTCCCGCCATCTTTCTACTTCTCTTGGACTGTTGCCCTTGGTTAACAGTCTTGTTGTGCTGTCTGCTGTGCTCGTAGTGTGCTCTCTTGCTCCACCTTTTATCCCTTTGGGCAAAGGAAAGGGCCATCAGGTGTGTGTGATTAAGGCCAATTGCCTGACTTTGCTTGTATTAGGGCATGTCAGGCAAATACCTCTGGTTTAATTCGGTTCTCTGGTGTGTCATGCAAAGGTGTTCATGTTGAGAAGGGGGAGGGCAGTGCTTTTGAATGTCCTACGTGATAGGATGGGGAAAAGGAGTTAGAAGAAGGGGGATGCAGCGTTTCACCCATCTTTGTCCCACTCCCACCCATACTTCCGAGGACCCCCCATCCAGGTGATCCTCTTTCACAGGTCCACCTCCAGGAACTGGATCCAATAGGGATGGCTGTGTCCTGGCCACCTGGATGACTGATTCCCGGGGACTAGCTATGGAGACACCATCAGGTTTCTCACACTGCGTATAGACGTAGGCAAGAACCAACGCTTTCAGAGAAGGGCTATGGAAGATTGTGAATGCGGGGTAGAGGAGAAATTACACCCTTTCCAACCCAGTTAGCAGAGAGGTTATGAATAGAAGAAAAGGAGAGGGTTACACCCCAATGGGGGAATCTTACTGATAAGTATGATTGGACAGAATGCCGAGGGGATATGCCACCAACAGAAAGGTTAGTCAAAAGCTTAACAGCAGAAGATGAGAGAAGGTCAACATTCTCGATTGGTTGGACCGATGGAAAGGACTGGAAGGACCTTCAACATTCAGAATAGAAATAGGTTGAGAAGGAAATTTGAAAACCAGAGGTGATGAGATTGAGATGAAACAGGATCACGAAGAGAAGAGGAGGCATTGGGAATACAACAGCAAGGAAGGGAAGAAGGGAATAGATGGGAAGGAGAGGTTGGATTGGAGAAATGGAGGTATGGACAAGTATTTTTAAGACTTGATAAATCTTCCATCAAAGATGTTCAGGTAGACCTTGATGAGAATAGTGCTGCTTTAGGTCTAGGATTTGAGCAAGAAGGAAGAGAGAGATGGATGCAGCATTAGAGGAGGAAGATGAGTATTGGGAAGATGTGACTGCAGAGGGGTCTCAGGGCACAGCAGCCCTGGCATTTCCCATAGCAGCGGTCACGGAATCCACACCATGGGGTCTTAGGACATGCCGTGTTTGCTGCATGGCAGTTGTAAGTAAAAGTGGAAGAGCAGGAAAAATAAGAGCAATTCAATTCCCGTTGCTTCACAAAGGAGAAGGAAAAGCGTATTAGGTCCCCTGGTCATACATAACTGGAATAATTTAAAGAAGGCACTGCCCTGGCTCACTGTGGGAGCAGGGAAGTTGATTTATGCTTTAGAAAAAGATACTGCTGCGGTCATGTTCGGGATATGACAAGTTCATTTTCAGCTTTAATTGGGGAACAATCTGAAGATCTGTGGTGGACAGAACGGTACCCCAAAGTTAAACTAGAATCAAATGAACATGATGGATCACCTTTTGATAATTGTAGGGCAGATGTGTGGAAGACACTAAGTGTGAGGTACCCTGATACGCCGGATGTTAATTCAATTTGAGCTAAAACAATGAAATTGGAAGATGATCCAACTATACATATTCAAACAATTCAGGAAATGTGGAGAGCAGAAACAGGAGAAGCATGCAATGAGAATATAGTGATTTTTTATCGTATGTTGAAAAAGGGGTTTCCTAAATAGTTTCAGAATGATTTAGTTAAGGTTGTAGGGATAGAGACCAGTGGGTGGCCAGATATACAGGCACATATTATTAATTTTTGTAAGAAAAAGAAAGAGAATGCTGAATAGGTCAAAAAGCAGAAGCTAAGCTTGTCCAGAAGAAATTAAGCTTAAATAAATCTGGAATGAACAGCGATTACCGGCTCTGTGGAGGAACAGCGGGGATGACCAAAACAAAGGGGACGTTTGAATCAGGAGGGACAGATAGCTATGATTTAAGGCAGATGGGAGGATTAATGAGGGGAAGAGGAGCATTCCTAAGAGGAGGTGGTGTATTTGGCGGTTTGGTGGGATAAAACTGTGGTTGATTTGGCTGATGGGAGGTCAGTATAGAGGGTTGTATGGAATGCTATGCTGGTCTTGCCGGAAAATGGGGCATGTGTATAGAGATTGTCAGAGTAGTCCACCATATGTATTTGATTCATGTGCTAAACCAGGGGGGGCTTGCTGGTAGGTTTCCATAAAGTCCTTCGCAACAGATGTAGCCCCCAACTATGCCATATGCACCAGGATCTGTGCAACCGCAGCAGGTTCGGGTTGGTCAGACCCGGTGACTGAAGTTGCACAGAACTGTATAACTCAGTCGATCATGCCAGCACAGGCATCGGTGCAGACATGGAATAAGAATCATTTATCTCAAGGAACAAAGGCACATTACTCTGGAGCGAGTGTTTTGGGAAGGAATCCTTTCCCACTCCCGGGTGCCAATGTGTATCCAGATTAGGAAAGCCCACAGAAATCTCTACCATTGCCAGACTTGTCTGTTACTGCTGATCCGGAAGGGGACCCCAGGTAGGAGATCACACCTTTTTCATTTATGATAGACACAGGGGCTACCAAATCTTGTATCAAGGAAGTTGAGTTTCCCTTATCAGGTAAAATGATGGACACACAGAGATTTTCTGGGGCAGTCCTGTTGGTACCATATGTGGAGGATCTGTGTATCAAGTTGAGTGATCAAAATGCATTGGCTCCCTTGTTATATTGTAGGATACACCAGTGCATCATTTAGGTAGAGACATTCTCAGCAAACAAAATATGACCATTGCATTCACAGACAAAGTTATTGAATGCTAAACTCCAGGGTTGTACCCAGTAAGAACAACATCGCTTCTACATGCACGTTACAATGATAGCATAATAAGGTGGTGCCTATGCATGCATCTCTGTTCTTTAATAGAGTCATGGTTTTGCTAGGATAAGTCCCTCGAATTTGAGACAGGACTTGGTGAATACAGTTGCCAGTCCTGTATATTGCAGTCCCTTTACTTCAAATTGTTGAGTGGCAAGAGAACACTCAGAAGGATGGGAAAGAGCTCTGGGTGAAGAGGATTTGCCCACGGTTTTGTTGTGGAGACAGACGCTCACGGGGAAGCTAGTAATGCCTGTAGAGTTACTTCTTGTGGCTCTAGAGCAGCTACATTACCCAGCGCACACTGCTCGATGACAAACAGCAGCAGAGCTCCAGGAAAGTTAGTTTATACCAAACTCACAAGAGTAGGTAAGTACATTTGTAGGGAATTGCATTGTCTGTAGAGAGTTCAATCTTGGAAACACGATGAAAGCGATGAGAGGAATCATACCCCAACCTTCAGGACCCTTCCAGTAGTTGCATATCAATTTTGTGGACCTAATACAGAGGTGCAATCATTTTTGATACCTTATTGTCTTTCTTTGTCCATTTTCCTGATAGCTTGAGGCTGTTCCCTGTGTACACCCTGATGCCAAGTCGGCAGCCACATGTTTGGTGAGGCAAGTATTTCCAAGATGGGGAATCTGTGAGATTCTGAAGTCTGATAATGGAACCCACTTCTTTAATGCACTGTTTGCAGAAATTACTTCACTTTTGGGGATCATGCGCAGGTTGTGCTTGGTATATTACCCTCAGGCCAATGGTATTGTAAAAAGGTTAAATGGTTGATGAAAGATGAAGATTTCTAAACTATGCAGTGAATAGGGAACACATTGGCTGTACAGCCTAGTAGTGGCATTTTTCCATCGGAGGAACCAGCAGCAAAGGATAATTGTCTTACTCTACATGAGATAATCACAGGTCATTGGATAAGTACACCACTTACCCCTATGTAGTGCAGCAGATGCCTAGAAATCTGCAGAAGTTCTTGGTGATGAGTTTAGGGCCTTAGCCAAAATTGTCAGAATTATATCTTCACAAATTGAGTTTGTTCATCAGCAATCAACTGCAATGAAAGACAGCACCAATGGATCAGAAAAGTTGAAACATCAGCTATTGCTCCTTGAGGATCACATCTTCATTTTGAACTTTTGTACGACGGTGGAGAGAGAGGGGATTTCACGGCCACTATAAGGTGTTTTTGCCCCTCTCACAGCGGTTAAAGTGTAGGGACATCGGAGTTGGATCCTCCTAAATGAGGTGAGGTGAGACACTGGTATCCCTTCACGATACAGGAGAAGGATACAAATTTAAGTTAATTATTGCCTACGAAATGTCCTTTCACTCCAGTCGACAGTACAAGACGGATGAAAATTCAGAGTTTATACCCTCATAAGTGTTAAATATCAAGTGAAAATTGAATGCTAGGATGTTTTGTTGTGTACATTTTCTTTTTTCTTTACTTTTCTGTTCTAACGGATCATGAACAAAAACTGTAAATATGCATGACTTGTCTAGGGGTATAAATGTAATAATGAATTGTTTCTGTTGCCAAGAGATCTGGAAATTGAATCTATGAAGATGTATAATGAACCCAATTTTGATAAGATTGTAAAAACGCATGGATTTGCTGCTGAGAATGTTTGGTATGGGCATATGAAGGAGGAGGGGAGAGAGAAATCTGCAGGATCTTGTTACATCTGCTCACTCATTCCCCACGCCTCGGGCATACTTAGGTTATTTATTCCAGATGAAAGAGAATATAGAGTTGAACTTTGTTTGGTGCACCTACCATTATGTTGGGTTAGAGGGCAGTTTCAAGGGCAGTCTGTTACAGCTTCAGTAATTTCTGTTAATGAAGATGACTGTATAAGAAAAGATGTTAAGGTGCATTAAAATAATGTACATTGTACCAGAAGGGTACAACTGAATCTCGAAAGGCTGTATTGTCGTAGATAACCAATGGGAGCAGGGGGTGAAGAGTTGAGGGCTGGTGGAATGAGGGGCTATACTGATGACATGGTAGCACAAATTAATGAAGATTGTGAAAATATGTGGAACCATCAAATACAATGTCTGACATGGCTCAAGGAGCCAGAGAAACCTGTAAAAACAAAATCAACTACTTACACATTTTGCTCTGTATTTTAAGGGTGATGGCATGGTACCTGTGGGCACTAATGGAAATTGCAGTCGCATAATAAGCCTTGCTGACCTGTCTGGAAGACCATCTGCCTTGTTGGACACTGCTTGGACTTGATGAGCAAATTCCTATCAGCAATTGCCTTCAGCCTTGTGGGGTGTGTGGAGTTTGACTACACTGCATGTGCCCATCTATGTGGTTCTGGAAAAAAACTTGAAGTTTGGAAGTACGGTATCAAAAACGTTATCTGTGCCTACTTTGTCTCTTATGCCCATTGCATCCTTTAAGTTTCCAGATGAGAACAGTACATCAAACCTTCTGAACATATGAAGACGGAACTTCCTATTAGGGTCAAATGCTCAAACTATGTTTCAGAAGCATCTGCAGAAGCACTTAACAGGATTCCTGAGCAGTATAGACTTTTTAGCATGGCTGAGATGGTGTTTGCCTCATTCCTGGCTGTGGGTGTTCAAGCCATAGCAAATGCAAAATGGCTCAATATTAACTGATGCTAACTGTATTTGTTGGTCAACTCTTCAGAGTTAGCATGTAGTGCCATCAAGAAAGAAATGTGTGCTTTCAGGCTTATGACATTCCAGAATTGTCACATCCTTGACCTCCTCACTGAAATGAAGGTCGGGATTTGAAGGACAATTGGTAGTTTGTGTTGTACCATCGTACCTGCCTACAATGGCGATAATGAGACACTTGCACACAGATTATTACCGCATTGTACAAATTGAAATAGGCCACGGAAAGTCAACCTGGTATTAAATCTGATTCGTGGATTGACTCTTGGTTTGCATGAATTCTGTCATACTTTGTATTTTTTGTCTTTGTCAAGTTTTTTTTAGATGATGTTCCTTTAACGTGCCAAGAACTGCTCATATACTGTCTGCTAATATGTGCAAAGCTAGGGTCATCTCAATTTCATGCTATGTGGGTACTTAGACTGCAGATTTGTGTAAAAAAATGCATTAGTTAATGAATTTACTAAAGGGGGACATGCTGCGGTAGATGGATTTGATTCCAATAGAAAGGAGAGGTTCACATTGTGCGCACCATATTAATGTGTGATAGGACAGGAATGGATCTGATATTGTTATAATGTTGCAGTTTTCCATGTATTTAGAATAGTTAATTGAGGTTTGTTAAAGGTTACTTTTAGTGTTACTTTGTGTCTAGTATGATACATTTAGATTTGCATACACGTAGCAACGTAATATGGGAGCACATTACGCACAGTGATTCATACAAAGTGGGAAAAGGCTACTGAATGGGAAACCCATCATGAGGGGATGCAGTAGGTTTGAACACACATACATCATTATAAACATGCATACATGGGAAAAACATGTGGAGATTGAATGTCACAGGTTTGGGCTGTTTAGGCTGAGACCTCAGTTTGTGAAATAGGTTTCTTGCTTGCTCAGAAGACTGGCTGGCTAAGGGGGAAGGTATCGATTGGCAGAAGAGACAGCTGTAACAACATGGGAGCGGATATTTGAAGCTGATATAGAATGAAGAGCGATGGGCCCTGGGTTTTAAGCTTGGAAATTGTTGTTTGAGTGGCCAAAGAAGCATCTAGCACCTGGCAGGCTCAATCTGGGGTTTAGTGGCTAAAACATTAGAAGGGTGACTGGAAGCAAATATGACTGCGGGGCTACAATGGGATGGGAGACCAGATGGATTGAAATGGTGGTTGCATAATGAACGGGTGTGAGAGGATCCCCAGAAAAAATATTCAAGGTGACAGAGTGTTTTGAAAAATTAAGAGTTAGTGCCTGATCGAAGGAGCCTTTTGTTATGCTCAGGTTAGGGTTGTGTCTCCTGTAGGAACAAACCCATGAAGAGGTTTGGGCTTGTATTTGCAATGTTATAAAATTGTATGTCTAAGGGGATGGTGGAAAGCAGCCAATGAGATTGTAGGGACTAGATTTCCATCTATAGGGCTAAACCATTTGTATTTTGGGTGATGACCTTGTAAGGGAACATGAGGTAAATGGGGAAGTGTGTTAACTGTTTCAAAAATGTATATATACTGTATCTGTTTTGTGGTTCAGGGAGACACAGGTTAGTTCACCCTCCAAGGAGTTGTCTAGCCTCTCCACAGCGGCTATTGCAAAATAAACTTGATTTAATGGCAACATGCATTAACATCTTGAGAGCTAGGCTATTTTAGAGTGCACAGATCTGGAGTCAGTCCTGACTATCCCTTTACCTGGATTTCTCACACTCAAGAGGAACTCTCTTGTTTCTTGCTTTCCCAGTTCAAACACCATTAAACTTCATGGGGGTCTTGTTTCCATCCCCTAGAGCTTCCAAATTCCCAAAAGGTTACTCCCCTCTTCTTTTTTCTCAGAGTTCTCTTGAGTGAGGGTCCCAGACTTGCCATCACTCTGCCTGGTATACTCTTCTGCCAGGACTTTTACTATATTCCAAGAACAACTTTTCATCACTTTCAGAGGGGGGCTTCCCTTCCCCTGAATTATGACATTGCAGTATCGCTACATCCTTAAACCTCCTCACTCCTTCGAAGGGTGGGGTTTGTAGCAAAATGGGTAGTTCGTGTTGCACCATCGCACCTGCGTACGATGGTGAGAATGAGACACTTGCACAGACTATTACCGCATTGCACAAACTGAAACAGGCCACAGTAAGTGATCCTGGCATTAAATCAGATTTGTGAATTGCCTCCTGGTTCACATGGATTCCGTCATAGTGTGTATTTTTTCTCTTTTCCAGGTTTTCTTTAGACCCTGTTCCTTTAACATGCCAATAACTGCTCATATAATGTCTGCTAACCTGTCCAAAGCTAGGGCCACTACCATTTCATTCCATCTGGGTACTCAAACTGCAGATTTGGGTCCAGGAAATGTATTAGTTAATGAATTAACGAAAGGGGGGAATGTTGGGGTACATGGATTTTATCCCAATAGAAAGGAGAGGATCACATTGCGTGCACCATATTAACGTATGATGGGACAAGAATGGATGTGATATTGTTAGAATGTTGCAGTTTTGCATGTATCTACAATAGTTAATAGAGGTTTGTGAAATGTTACTTTTAGTGTTACTTTGCGTCTAGTATGATACATTTAGATTTGCATTTTTACACGTAGCAACAGAATATGGGAGCACATTGTGAAACTTATTGCGATGAGATTTAAAGCACAGAGCTTCATACAAAGTGGGAAAAGGCTCTTGAATGGGAAACCCAATATGAGGGGATGCAGTAGTTTTGACCACACGTACATTAATACAAACACCATTAATATTCAGGGGGTCTTGCCTCCATTCCATAGATCCTCCAAATTCCCAAAAACTTACTTCCCTCTTCTTATTTCTCAGAGTTCTGTTGGGTGCAGATCTCAGACTTGTAATAACTTTGCCTGGTATACTCTCCAGCCAGGACTTTTACTGTATTCCAACAAAAATGTTTCATCAATTTCAAGGGGGGGCACTCCGTTCCCTGAATTACACTTCTTATTGTCTCTCACTTTAAAGAGGTATGGCTCTTTCCTTATTTTCTCTTACACATCCTCAGCCTTGAATACTCTCCTGCCAGGACTTCCACTTCATTCCAACAAAAAATGTTAATACAATTCAGGGGTGCTTCCCTTCCCCTAATTATATTTGTATTATCTTTCACCCTCAGAGGGGATGGCTCTTCCCTTAATTTCTCATATAGAAACACTGCCTGGTATACTCTCCTGCCAGGGATTTTGTTCTCATTTGTTCTCTTTCTCTGTAGGTGTGGCTGTCCAGACTTGCAGTAGGTGGAGTCGGGTCTTACACTTGCACACTTTCTGAGGCATCAACCTTTTCATTGAATCTTTCATGAATTGGGTCAGTGACCCTCCACTTTGCTGTTGCTATTTTCTCTTGATATCATAGGGATTTCCGTCCTCTTCAGCAGACTCTTTAGCTTTACCCACAGTACCACACTATGGAAGACCTGTGGCTTCTGGGCTTTCTCTGGACAATGCTTCCAGCAGCCTTCCAGCGTTAGGCAGGATTATGCTTGCTTCCAAGCTTCCGACCAGATTCGCCTGCAGAAAAGCTCTCTGTGAGCCGTCTCTCTCTCTCTCTCTCTCTCTCTTGCACAGCTGTCGGTATTTAAACATCCTGCTAATATGCAGCTCCTGCCAAGAACTAGACCTCAGTGTGTGCTTTCCGGCTCTAGTAATCTTCGCCAATCCGATCATCTTCTGTTTTTCAGTGTTAATACGTAGTCAGGATTGTACATGGCTCTTCCTCGTCTCAGTATTTCCACTGAGGAGGATGTTGTTCAAGTCAACCCTACTCTTCTTCGTCGCTTTATTCTCCTTGCCTGTGACATAAAAGAGGTTAGAATTATCTATCCGGTCCAACTTAAACTGACTATTAACATCATGAACACTGGATAGGGAAGAACGAACATAACAACAGCACATATTTTTACTCCTAGGATGTTCTAATTTAAGACTAGAATCGGTCATGAACACTTGGGAAATTTCAGGGTTATGGTTATACCCTAATGGAAAAGGGGAATACCAGGTCTCATCTGGCGAGTCTCTCCTACTCCTGTGTGGGTTGTCTCTCCCCATGTGGTCTTCCCTCAGATAACCACCCCAGGGTCCGCATCAGGTATATTATGCCTTTCTCTGGCCACATGGGAAGGCACTTTCCCCGCGAAAGGAGAGATGACATTGCCAGATTCATCAATATATATATATATATATATATATATATATATATATATATATATATATATATCTGTCATTTATAACACGCCTGTGCACACGTGTTTCTATGAGCAACTAGACAAGACGTGCAGGGGGGGAGAAGTTCTGGGGGGAGTGGGGCAGGAGAGTGCAAGTAGCTCTTAAGTGCTTCTGTAGGGGGCTCATAAGTGCCGAGAGTCAGGGGATGGTAGTGTTGTAGTACAGTCCCTTAAGTGGTTGGGAGGAAGTGCAAGGGCAATTGGTCATGCAAGAGCCTGGTCCCATAAATTCAGTGGGAGGCCAGGTAACCAGAGTGCGCAGCAGACAGGGACATCAGCAAGGGAGGGGGAGAGAGAAAGTGAAAGCAAAAAGTATGGTCTTGAATTGCTTCCGGAACCTTCGATAGTCCTGCTGAAGTTTAGAGAGGCAGGGAGGCTGTTCCAGAGGGAGGCCCCAGCCAAAGAGAGAGATGTACTCCTCACTCTCTGCCTGGAGAAGCGCCTCACCCTCAGAGAGTTGGAGGTGGATAAGCGGAGGACTCAAGAATTGTGAATGTGGATGTGGTCCCCAGACCCAGAAAGCCTTGTGGACAATGCAGAGGGTCTTGAACTTGATCTGTGCAGCACAGGGAGCCAGTTGAGAGATTTCAGGACTGGAGAGATACAATCCCTGGGCTTGAGGCCAAGGACAAGTGTTGCAGTACTGTTCTGGATAAGTTGTAAAGGGTAAAGCGTAGAGGCAGGCAGATTTAGAAAGAGACTGTTGCAGTAGTCCAGCCTACAGAGGAGAGAGAGTGAGCTTCTGGGGAAAGTGAGAAAATGATTAATACCTCTGAGGAGGTTCATCTGATAGTGTGACTTCTTAGAGACATTGGAGATTTGAGGAGAGAGGGAGAGGGTGTAATCGAAGATGACTCCAAGGTTCTTAGCCCCACAGGAAGGAGCAGGCAGAGGGCCCAGGGTGGGTGGACAGAGTGAGAGAGGAAAGGCAGAAGCAGGTGTCCCAATGAGGAGGATCTAATTCTTACTAGCATTAAGGCATGGATTGTTGGAGGCACACCATTCCTGAATTTCAGACAGTCTCGTGTGAGTGAAGGAGCAGGAGAGGCTGTAGGGAGCCTGGTGGAGAACTGGGTGTTATCCACATACCACTGAAAGTTAGAGCAGAAAGTAGAGATTCAGTGGGCCAGAGGTGCCAGGTAGTGGTTAAAGAGCCGGGGAGAAAGGTTAGACCCCTTGGGAACACCACAAGTAGAGAGAGAGATAGAAGAGAGGAAAGACCCAAGTTGGACCTGGTAGGGTCGATCAATGAGAAAGGAGAGTAACTAGGCAAATTCCTGAGCAGAGATGCCCAGGTTGTAATGGAGACAAGTGAGCATGATAGAGTGGTTGATTTTGTCAAAAGCAGGGGAAAGATCAAGGAGAATGAGGACAGAAGGAAGGTTAGAGTCAAGATTGGAGAGCAAGTCTTCACAGGTGTTCAGGAGAGCAGTTTTCTGTGCTTCTGGCTGCTCTGAAGCCAGATTGGTGGTCATGGAGACAACCAACAGATTCATTGTGTAGGTTAAGCTGGGAGATGGCCAGCTTTTCCAGAAGTTTGCCCGGGAAAGGAGTGATGGAGATCAGCGATAGTTACCCAGAGAGAAAGGATTGGCAGAGGGTTTCTTAAGAAGGGGTGCACAAGGGAGTGCTAGCTAGTAGATATATATATATATATATATATATATATATCTACTAGATGTGCTTTGAAGTTTGAGATGGCATCATCAGATTGGCTCTACGCACCTGTTACATTACACTACAAATGTGTTCATTATTTTCGTACTCACCATCAGCAGCCAGGATTTCAGATTCAAATGCAGCATCTCCAGAGCCTGTCACACCAGTGATCTCATTGGCTAACGTTGGCTTCTGCTCAGGGGATTGCATACAGGGTGTGGAACAGTGCCACCACATGTGGCATTGTACTCCCGCCTGTTCTTTGAGATTCATGTACATTCCTGGAGCTTCAGATTCTCCTGGCTTTTTTTGATTTCTTAGTGGTCCTGTGGTAGGAAGACACTGCCCCTATAACCTCACGCACCCTGTCGCAGAGTTAGGTACATGTGCACCTGGGCGATTTCGCCATCAAGTGCACCACCAGCCAAGGTCCCTCCTTAGCAACCTCCACAGTGAGCACACTTAGCTGCCTCTCACTGAACCTCACATTCCGCGGGACGTACAGAAAGTGAGGCTCAGTGAGCAGGAGCTAACTGTGCCCAGTATCCTGTATTACATCAGAGCTGTGATGAAGTATTGGTTGCGGAAAAGTAATGGCTGCCACACAGTACTCTTTTAATGCTAGGGTGACCAGATTAAAAAAAAAAACACAAAAACGGGACATGCCATAGACATAGAAGTAGGACTAAAGTCAACACAAATTCAACTGTAGTCCTACTTCTATGTCGCTGGCCTGTTGCGGGATGCGGGAGGGGGGGCTCAGGGGTTGTGCTCACAGGCACACTCCTCTCATTGGAGGAGGGCGGCCGGGGAGGGGAACGTGGAGGAAATGTGGGCGTGAAAAACATTCAAGCACCCGTTCACACACAGGAAGAGTTGCGCCAAGCCCGATTTCGGAATTTCAAAATCGGGTCCCAGCAAAAACCAGGACCGTAACCACCCACTTTTCCAATCCTGGGACAGGGTTTATAAAATTTAAAAACTCCCGGGACTCCGGGACAGAGGGCGATTTCGCAGGACTGTGCCGGGAAAACCGGGACATCTGGTCACCCTATTTAATGCACTTGCTCCATTTCTACCTCCAGTACTGGTATTTCTGCAGGCGCCGACATGTTTCCAGGAATATCGCACGCTGTGACCTCAGTTTATCGTTTGTGGTAATAAATGTTGCCACATGTGTCTCAGTTTACTGCATGTGGAAACAGTATGTATTGCATGCGATATGTACAGGGGTTTTACCGCAAATCTCAAAATAACCCATTTAGTAGTTCAAATACCACTTGCTTTTACAATACCAACTAATTGTGAGTGAAGATGGCATTTCATATTTGCTGCTTGGGGTACATAGCGCATACTGCATGGGTAAGTAACACATATTTACCCCAAGAGGTACTTGATATGTACCCCATGAAGTAAATGTCTCATTGGAACCCAACTCATAATTAGGTGGCATTTTAAGAAATATAAGTAAATTTAATGAGATATCCAAAGTGAAATGTAGCATGGGTGTGAGTGGGTTATCTCTGATGGAAAAAAATACTCTGTAATTGCTTAATTTATGCTAAACTCATGTACAGTTGAAATGTGTTCTTAAATTGTACCTGCTGAGCAGCACCTGTTCTTTGTGTATATATTTTCACTAGTTCTTTTTGTGATTGTAGTTGAGTGAAGTGTGCTTGCTGCCCTGGAGCCTCATTGACACAGTCCTTTAAATATTGTATCAAATAACGTCTTCATTGTGAGGTCTGTTAAAAAGCTTCAAATCTCAGCTCGATTTAGGAAAGACACCACATCAAAGGACACAGAAATATAATGGAAATGAACCACACAGGCCTTGGAAATCACGTGATGCTCAGGAGACATTTTGAAGCAAACTATCACGTGCCAGCTTTGCAAAACATGACTTTGACGTGTGCTGTTTTCACCTCGGAGGTGTCATGTTCTCACTTCAAACGCGCGCGCCAACATCTACACGAAAAAAAAAAACCACTCACACCTATAGAGGCAAACAAAGTTGCTTGAGAAACCGCTTTCTGTAACCGGTTAGTCCTCTTCGTGTCCCACAGCAAAATGATTACTGGAGTATTACTTTCGTGGAAGTGTTAAGCCTGGGTGGTGTATTCCTCTTCCGGCACAAAAGCTGTGAAACTTCCTTACCTGCTGTTTCTGAAAAACATCCTTAGGTCTTTAACTGATTAACAGCATTACAGGACAATATTCTGCACCTGATTTGTAAGATAGATTAAAGCCAGGGTATGCAGCCTTTGACTCTCCAGATGTTTCGGACTACAACTAAAATGGCCGTAGCCAGCCTAGTCAATAGCAAGGGATCATGGGAGTGACAGAACAACACATCTGGAGAGTCACACCTCTGGCTAAGAGGCTTCATTGCTACCAAGGACATCTCGCTGATAGCTATAGGGTGAAGGTCACATTTTCTTTAAATCAAGGCACAACATCAAACTAAAATAAAGTATTGCAGCCTGGTGGGGGCAACTCAGATTTCAAGACCCATGACAGGAGTTTGCAACTTTGGGCACTGCAGATATTTTGGACTACAACTCCCATCTGCCATAGATGGCAGAGGGAGGGATTGTGGGGATCGCAATACAACACAGCTGGAGAGACACGGCTGCAGGCTGCCCTGAGAAGTCAATCAGATGAACACAATTGTGTTGGGCAATCATTTCACTTAGTATGTGAGTTCTGGAGACTGTGTTTTTTTGTGTATGTTTGCCAGATATTTTAACATCATGTTGTTCTCAAAACCCCTGTGAAGTTTTTTGTTGAGCACGCAAATAAAAAAATGTGGCGCCATGTTTGTCTGCTTTCAAAACCACACAAAATGCAGGTTTTCATGCCCTTTCTTGAACTAACTCGAAATGTCATGGAGAGATGGAACAATGCATTAGCTTTCGAAGTCCCACGGAGTTCTTGATCAGATGCTGCAGAGGGAAATGCATCTGTGTGACTTTGAAAGCTAATGAATGATAGTGCCCGTTCGTCAAAGAAAAGGTATGAACACCTGCATTTGATGTTGCCCTGTTGACCATACAGTACATCGAACAGTAACATGAAGCGTGTAATGCACTAAAATATGACTTATGTGTATAAGTGAGACATTTAGTTATTGTTCTTCAAAAGTAACATGGACGATGAGTGGTTTTCAAATCTTCTTCCATTTTCAATATTTTATTAATTCCTACAACCCCATCCCCCCAGGTCCCTCCCCCCACCACGCCAATCCTTCATCAGGGTGATATTCACAGCACACTCTTGATCTCAGCACTTTGAAAAGTAACTCGGGTGGGCTTGTCTTTAATTACCACCTATGACAAGGTAGTGAATGGAGGAAAGCACAGGGGCAACGTAGGGTCGTGGAAGCAAGACCACGCCGAGCAACAGAGGTTTGAATGCAGGAGCCGCGCTTATAAACTGACCTCAGATATTAAGCGCGTTATAAAAAAACAATTACATTTTTAAATAAGTAGACTCCAGTGTTGATGTGTGCCCCAAAGTGGGCAAACTCCAATGCCAAATGTAGTGTAAAACCCCCATGGAGATATTGGGCCCCATTAGGAGTTTGGGGGTCTGGTAACAAGGGTAAGCTCACCGACACTGTTGTTTTCCGGATCAGCAGACTCCGAGTCTGCCTGCTGTGGCTGCTGTGCCCGACAGGTCTGACTCTGCCGGGTGCTGCAGCCATGGTAGGCAGACTTTTCATGGAAGCACTGGCACCTGACTCTATGGGAATGGGGGCTGACAATTTGCCAGTGCCTGACTTCCCAGGCTGCCGGACTTGGAATCTTCGAGTGGCAACGGGAAGTCAGGCGCCAGTAAATTATAATGGTCCGGCGGCAACCTGCCGGTAGCACCGGCAGGTTCCAAGACCCTATTTTGCCCCTGTGCTTTCCTGCCGGTAGCACCGGCAGGGTTACCACCAGACCCGTAATGAGGCCCTTTTTCTCCACTTCGTTTATAGAAGCAGCGCTCCTACCATGAGTAGAAGCAAAGGCAATTCTCTTGAAAAACAATGGAACGTCCGCTCGAATTGGGAATGTCTTGGATATTTAATCATGTCCGCCGCACATTTGGGGCATGCACTGTATGGGACACTCAACAATTAGTAACAAGAAAGCCCTACAGCCACATCTCCAGGGGAACCGTTTACTCTGTGGGTGATTACATGCACTCACACCTAGGTGCACTTTCAGTCAGTCACCCAGCAGTTAGGGATGTAACTGCTTGACTCCAAAGGCCCATTTGTACCCCTGCACCTACTCCCTAACCAATGGTTCCCCCAAACCTGTTGGCTGCAACTTTACATTTCACCTATTCTTCACCTCCGGGGGATTTCATTGTCTCTGATTCCTAAGAGGTATACTGGGAACATCCATGTACAGGGTGCAGGACCCCCTTCCTGGGTGCTGGCTATTAAGGGTGGCTAACAGTCTAACACGGCACTAGTGGCCAAGTCACTACTACACCTGCATCATTGAATAACTCCACTTCGTCCCAAGCACCCTTGATGCACCCTCATGGCCTACTCCCCCAATGAGCCGGTAATGCACCTTGCCCGATGATGTCCCTTCTCTGCAGCTCCCCACTGTGGGGTCAAGTCTCCATCACACTGCTCCAGCCTGAAACCAGTCATTACTGTTGCTCAGGTGGTGTCGTGCTTGTCGAAGATGTACTGTCCCAGTTTCCATGTCCAAGGTGACTCATATTAGGTTTGGTCAACTAAGCTGAAAGTTTTCTTGTATCTCCTGCATCCTGATACCCCTGGGTCTGGCGCGCCTTACAAATTAATAAACAAACAAACAAACAAACAACTCTGAGGGCAGCCCTGGTGGGGTTCCCTTTAGAGAACCCTAACCTCTCTGGTTGCATCTCCTCTGCGTTCTAGCTTAGAACCACGACAGAGTACTCTCTGATTTATTATTCAAGTCTCGTACATAGCAGGTTCACTCTCTCATCAGTGATGGTATCACTCTCACCCACATCACACTCCATCCAATTATGTTCACTCTCACCCCAATTGTTCGGGAGTCAGCCAGTTTGTAATCCCACTCGAACTAACTGTAATGTAATAGGTATTTATAATGTGCCTCTTGCCACTGTAGTAGGGGGCAGGCCTGGTAGTATCATTTACGTACACTCAGGCGGAGTGCAGTTGGTTGTGTGATAGGCTCAAGCATTCCAATATGGTGGGATCTGGTTATTTACGGCAGGGGGATATGTGCTGTGGCCGAAGGCCAGGGTCCCTGGGATCTTGTTAGTTAGTAGACAGGGGATATTGCCCACAGCCTCTTTCACCAATTAGTGAATCATGGCCAGTGGCCATGGACGAAGGCTGTTGCTAATGGACATGGCCGAAGGCCATGGCTGGTGAGATCTGGTTAGTTACTAGGCAGAACGATATGGACCAATGTGTCTTTTAATAACTACTGCAATATGAACAGTGTCCATGGCCGAAAGCCCAGTGGATAATGGGGAAGATATCATTTAACCAAACCCATGAAATTCAGTGAAAAAACTTTAGTTAAGACAGAGTTAAAATGAAATGATTCATCACAAAAAAATCTAGCAAATTCGGTGAGTGTGGAAAGGGATGACAATCTTAACTCCGAGTCCTCCCACCCCTTGTTGTTCAACCCACAGCACATGTATGAAATCATAGCAGGATTCAACAACTGCCTAAAAGAATCACAAAATGGCTGCCCCCTTGTGTCTTTTCTCTATGTAAATATTTAATAGTGTAGCCTCCGGGGACAAAAGTAGCACGCACAGGTAGGCTCTCATTGTTTAGCCACATTTCAGTAATACAAAGCTAATTTAGATTGCCTTGCAGAAAATATCAGAAATCAAACAGGCACCAGGTGCATCAGGACGGACATTGACTAAGGCCATCTGAACTAATTGGCTATCTGATTCTTTGAATTGGTTGGTAACAACTTTACATTAGTATGCGTGGACACTGGGGCATATTTCATTACATTATTATCCTCAAGTTTTTCTATATCTGTGATTGACGCGTGCCCCAAATCATCATTTAGTCCAATCAAAAATGGGCCTAGAATAAGTAAAATTGTTCATGTTTTCACTAAGTCAAAGACTAAAATTGCCCTCTAGTTCGGCCAGCCACTAACCTACCTGAAGTGGGGTTCAATCAATTAGTCCCATGGACCAGGAGAGGGGAACTGAGAGTGCAGCAAGTGCGGCCAACAATCAGACGTTGCCTTCTGCCGACGCCGACCAAATAGGCTTCACGAAGGCGCTTCAAGCCTACATGCCCCTATTAGACCATGGCCCTCATTACGACCCTGGCGGAAAGCGAAAAACGATGGCGGAAATGCAATACCGCCATCGAATAGCGCTCGGTGCGACTATGACCCGTCACCGTAAAGTACGATGCCATTAGCGACACCGTAGTGAACGCCAACGCTAACTGCACCAAGTACGCGCGCGCGCGCCATGCCAAACCATAATTAGCACCATGGCGCAAGGGTACGCGAATTCCGACCCTAGCGGACATGTACCTAACGCCATCAAGCACGGCGGAAAGTACCATTCCGCCATGGTGAGAAGTACGGCATCGCGAATCAACCATAAACGGCCCCACTGAGTGCCTGTACACCGCTCCCTGGCCACATAGTACAACTCCCCGTAGGTGCAACGAAGTCACAATGCAACCAGTGAAATGTACAAGTCACCCATGCATGCCAACGAACAAAAGAATCACAAGAGGGGCCAATGGGAGCTGCAGGGCACAGATGGCACGAATACAGAAGCTATACCAATGGACATGACCCCAGTCTCCCACCAAGAAACGCACGCAAACACAGGCAGCATAATTCCGATAATCACATCATTCCACCAATCCACCTGGCTGACCGGCATCTATTACACAAAACCTACCCCCCGCCCCTGAGCATGACATCATCCAAACAGTCATATTGGCAGCCCTCACCCCTGACCTCACTGGGCTTCGTAGGCAAACGCGCCCAGCACAGTACCACGCAACTATACTCCGAAGCTGGAACCCAATGCAGATCTCCTCACAATACATCGCTCCCCAAATAGGAATATGCCACATCACTTGCAAAGAAGAACGCTACACGGCTCATATCAGAATAGAAATTTAATGCACAACAGATTCACCAAGCCCATACAGCCATTAGGCCATGAACTCCAAAACACATTTCACCATTGTGGGCTGCATCCGCAAGAAATGACCAGCTACTTCCTGTGTGACGCCCTGTTCCCTCATGGTACACAGGGGCTACATTCCGTACGAAAAGGCAACATGGAAGCGCCTAGAACCGCAGGGCCGTCCCAATAGGGAGGCACTAGTCCAGCTGAAAGGCCGAAATGTTGCTCCGAGCCACTAGTACTGCGTAAGGGCATGTGGCCCATTGGCGATCGTCCCATAAGATCGTAATGCTGCTCCACTGATTAACACGAAGCAGCAGGTGTCGGGAGTAAAACCCATCTGCAGGAGTGGCATACAGATGGCAGTGGCAAAAGGGGAGGAGATACCTGTCAACCAAAAGAAAAGAAAAAGAAAAGAATGGCCATCAGAACTACATTCGAACAACTCACTTCAATGATCACACTAGATCCACAGCCATATGCATGCTAGCCCACTCCAAAGGATCATCACCACCCCAAAACCACTTGCGACTCATAACTATCCATATCGAGGTGAAAACACCATCACAAACGAGTGTACCTGTGCATGCGTCTGTGAAAACAGAATCCATCAGATGGGATTGGTAACGTGCATGGACACAAGTGTCTGAAGGCGCGTCGAGACAGGGAGGGCTCAACAAGGCCAGATAGACGATGGTCCCACTATGGCAGCCCTGCATCACATAGCGCAGGGGAGGCGGATAGATTCCAAGAAGCCCTGTACATGGCAAACACCGTATCAAATCATCTGCCCATGCATCCATTCATCATTCCCTCATCCCGTAATGATAACGCCTGTTTCCATACTCACATAACATGTGAGAATTCCATTGAGTCTGTGCGTTATGCAGCCTGCAAAATCCACTGTGCCCCAGCCCGTAATTCCAGTGTTGTGAAGTAACATGTATTTGGGAACGTCCGGCCTCATCATCCACTTCGCTATTGCACATCCCAAACTATTCATATCAATCATTGCATCCTCGCCATGGCCCCTGTCCCAAGGACACTGAACAATAGAACGTTATATTTGCAGTCAGACCTGTGGGCATCTCCCCGCCGCTAGCTGAAGACCGAAAGCGCCGCCCTTCGAATTCCTCATTTGCAACATCACGTCGAAAAGGCATCTGTGGCCGCTTGAAATCACAAATTAATCCATCTAGTGCGGCTGTGTGTGAAAATGGCAACTGCCTTCACCCACAAATGGGACGCCCCGCCCGTCGGTGCAACTCGGTACAGTGATGCATGAGGGCCCACCGTTACTCGAGTACTACGTTCCACTGACCCTTCACAAGTCTGTTCGCGACTGCAAAGAATGCATGTGAAACAATGGGACCATAGCCGAATGAACATATCAACCAATGTTACACGGCCATCGGGTACTAATACATGATTGTAATAGCAAGATGCCATTCCTCGAATTGCAGCGTTGTGTGCGGGACGTGCTCGCCCAAAGGGGAGAGCAGCTTGCACAGGTGGAATGAATCACCACAGGTGGAGGCCATACAGCCTGAAAACACATAAATTGCACGCCCAGTCTCCTCCCACAACCACTCCGAAATGCTACCGGCCGGACTCGCGATGTTGGCCCTGGGGGACCTGATAGCACTGCAAGTACTCCAACTCCAAGAAGAAGACGAACACCAACTACAACCGGCCGCACGGAGGAGACGCAGGAGGAGGAGGAGGGCAAGGCATGGCCAGCAAGGGCCGCCAGCACAGCCACTACCACCACGCAGGCAGCCCGCAATCCCACGCCTCTGAGCACATCCGTTCAACCTCACTGATGAGCAGATCCACACCCTCTACCGTTTGGACCGGGACACCATAGCCGCCATTGTGGACATGACACAGGCTGACCTTGTCAGCATGATATATAGCCCAACCGCCATCCCACCCCTACTGAAGGTGGTGTCTGTACTCCACTTCCTGGCCACAGGCACCTACCAGCACACAGTCGGACAGTTGCATGGCATTTCTCAGCCACTGTTCTCACGGACACTATTGCAAGTGCTCGATGCCCTCCTGCAGCACGCAGACGACTACATCTCTCTACCACGCTCGGAGCAGGAAATTACCAACACAAAAGTGGGATTCCATGCACTTGCCGGCATACCGGGTTGCATTGGTGCCATCGACTGCACCCATGTGGAATTGGTCGTCCCACATGCCATGGAGGCCCAGTACCGCAACCGAAAACAATTTCATTCACTGAATGTACAAATGGTGTGTGACTCCAACAGGATCATTACACATTGTTGTGCCCGATTCCCTGGATCAACCCATGATTCTATGGTCTTGAGGAACTCTACAATACCACGCTACATGGAGCGACACGCAGGGAACAGATCCTGGCTACTCGGTGAGTCTCATTTCATGCATGATGATGTGGGGTATGTGATGCGGCAATGACCTGGCAGGAAGGGGGGGGGTGCGTACGTAGCAATGGCATTCCACATAATTCGTTTATCGTCCACATACAGGTGATGCCGGATATCCACTGAAGAGATGGCTCCTCACACCAGTCCGGAACCACGGGACCAGCATGAGGAGGACTACAACCATGCCCCCTGACGCAGAACTGCAAGCACCTGAAGATGGTCATGATGAGGGTGGGGATGTGGCAGCACCTCAAGGAGTCTGCGAGGCACAGGAGGGCCGTGAAATTCGTCAGCATCTCATAGATGCATGCTTCTAGCACTCACGCCTGGTGGCTGATACATGGACACGGGACTCGTGGCACTGTGTGTGTCTGGTACATGCACAATATGGACTGTACGCCTATGATGGCCTAGTACACAAAGATCATTGTCCACACATCTCATTGTTTGATCGTGCATTGTTTATGGCATATGTGATATCATGTTGAACACCCTATCGACCCGCCACCCAAGTGAGCCCAACACACCCCCTCCACCCTCCTACCTCCCCCCCGAACACCAGTGTCCAAAGATGCTCATTGTCAGTGGGCAGTCGCTATTGCAAGCCCCCTCTGCGGGTATCAGGGGCACCCCTGCCTGTGGAGCGCAGGTTCCTCCCAGATCTACGTTGGGGGCTGCCCTGGACGGAACTTGCAACGGATGATGTCTCTGCCTGCTCACGTCCATGCATGTCCCTAAGGGTTTGTGAGAGCTCAGTGAGCACACGGCGCACTGCGGCAAGTTCGGCACATACGTCTTTGGACGTCGCATGCAGTTCCCCCCTGAGGCTCTCGGTGCTTCTCTCCATTTGGACTCTCAGGCTCTCGGTGCTACTCTCCATTTGGACTCTCAGGCTCTCGGTGCTACTCTCGATTTGTGCCCTAAGTGTCTCAGTTGATGTTTCTATGTCTGCCTTAGTGCCCCCACATCCATCGGCATGGTCCTTGAGGAGCGTGGCCAGTTGCTGCTGTTGCACGATTAACTGGTCGAGGGACTGTTGCCTCTGCTGGGCCATGGCCATTTGCGGTGGTGTCACAGAGGTGCTGTTCGCCTCATGTTGCCCTGCCACAGGGCTTGTGGGGGATGGCCAGTCGTCGTCTTGTGGGTGCGCCTGCGTGGTATCCTCATGGTGTACGGGATGGAACAGACAGGGGGATTGGGACAGGTCATGGATGGATTTGACTTTGACATCCCCGTCTTCTGTGTCGGAGCATGCTGCCATTAATGGGGTGTCACCTATGGTGCTGCTGCCACCAGAGGCAGTACCTTCTGTGGCATCCATTGGGGGGACCTGTGGTGGTGCTGTTGTGGGCATGCTGGCTGCTGGGGTGCCTGTTGATGTTCCCTCCTGTGTGCTGCCACTTGATATGTGCTGCTGCCGTGTCTTGATGCGTGCAGCTGAGGTGGAGGGTCTTTGGCCGTCGGTCTTGGCCCTCTTTGCAGGTGTGCTGGTAGGGGTGTCCTGGAGCTCGTCGTTTGGATCGGACCCTGTGGTGGAGTAAAGGAGGGCGAGCGTTATTAATGGGTCTGTGGGAATTGGAATGGCAATGTATCACATGCATTGGGGTGGTACCTGAGGGTGATTTGGGTCGGGGCCTTGGAGGTGCTTTCATTTGTGTGTGGAGTGAGGGTGCAGTTGTTTGGCAGCCTGCAGTTAGGGTGTGCCTGCTGCACGTGTAGTGGGTGTTATTGGGGTTTTTAATTATTTATGTATTTATTGTGGTTTTAAAGTGCGCTATCAGGCCAATGTGTGTGGACGTTCTCCTGGCCATGTGTTTCTGTTGCACTATGTGGGCACGTGGTACTTCACATGATTGTACATTGTGGTTTTGGCATTGTTTTATTTGGGCCACCTACCTGATTCTCCGGATGTCTGCACTCCTTTCTCCATCCCTCCGACTCCCTCTATGCTCTCCATTCCAATGGTGGAGGTACAGATTTCTTCCCAGGGGGTCAGCTTGATGGGTGATTCCGACCCTCCCCCGGTGGCTGTGGCAATGTTGCGGTTGGCAGAAAGTATGCTACGGACGCGTATCCGCAGGTCGTCCCACCGCTTCCTGCATTGCTGTGGGTTGCGGGGTGCGGTCCCCACCGCACTTACCCGCTGTGCCACCAGGGCCCATATGGCCTTCTTGTTCGCAAGTGCCGTCCTGGTCATTTGCGTGGAGAAGACGGCGGCGGCATTCTCCTGGAGGGTCTCTGTTAGCACGGTGAGTTCCTCACGGGAGAAGTGGACCTGCCGCTTGCGGTCGCACGCTTTCTTCGCTACTTTTCCCATTTTTCTTGGTTTCACTAGGGTGGATGACGGGTTGGGATGTGTCTCAGGGTGGTGTTTTTAGTGGTTGTGTGTATTTTGTGGTTTTATAGGTGTACGGGGTGTTGTTTCCCGTTCCGGGCCCATGTTTTTACTTCCGTTTCCGTATATTTACGGTCGCCGTACTTTACGGTTGGCGCTCACTGCGGTGTCCGCTATGATGGGTGGCGGTATTGCACCTAGGGCGCCGTA
This sequence comes from Ambystoma mexicanum, assembly GCF_040938575.1. Classification (NCBI taxonomy): domain Eukaryota; kingdom Metazoa; phylum Chordata; class Amphibia; order Caudata; family Ambystomatidae; genus Ambystoma; species Ambystoma mexicanum. Next base: position 554,168,487 of record NC_090940.1, read on the forward strand.
TGGCGGCGGTGTGGGCCGTTTTGGGGTCATTTCCGCCATCGCGGACTTTGCACTTCCGCCATGGCGTGGTGCTCGTGCCTGATGGGTTGGAATGGGCCGCACTTTGCTCCATCGTGCAATGGCGGAAACGCTATTTACGCTGTGGCGGTCCAGTCAGTCACTTTCCGCCAGGGTCGTAATGAGGGCCCATGTGTGCAGGAGAGCGATGTAAACATCTAAGCACAACTAAGGGCGACTGTGACATGCAGTGTAACAGGCCAGCAGATGCCAGAGTCTCATCAAGAACAAATGCAAGTTCAACAAGAGCCTATAGTATAATAATGACTATTCAATTAATGAAGGAGCATGATAGAAACTGAAAGGAGTGGTCCTAAGAGGGTCAGCATTCTTTCCACAGCGCATGTGGGTCTTCCATCCCTGCAGACAGATGGTTACGTGAGGATGATCATGATGAGCCGGCAAACCTTCAGATAGCCAATCCCAACCCCCGCATCTACTAGCTTGGGAAGGGTGATGGCTCTCTTAGTCGCCACACTGGATACGCAGAGAACACTCAAAAAAAGTAAAGCGGAAAAGAAAGCTAGAAACACAAATTTAAATAGGGTTACGTGACTAGAGGCACAGTGGCTACATTCTGAGTCCGGCGGAAATAATCCAGTGTTACCAGTGCCACTGTTTCCATCAATGCACTCTGCCGGAAACAAGGTAGTATTACGCCTTGTCGGATACGCGCATATGCGGAACCGGTGGCACCGCCATCACGGTAACAGCGGCGGAGACAGGTGCACCACCACCATGGTTGGGGGTGCATCCACCACTGCCGTGTGCATACTGGATGTAGCGGAACCGCAAAACAGAACCGGAAACACCGGAACTGGAAATAACGTGATCGCCGGAACCGGAAAGAGGCCGTCGGCCATTACAAAATTCACAATCCACTGCAATCTACCTGTGCTGAGTGCCTGAACCAATCAAGAACATGAGAGTAAGGATCTCGCAAACCCTCCAGCGCAAGCCACGATTTGGTGAGGCTGAGTTCAACATGCTTGTTGACATAATTGTGGAGCATGCTGGGGATCTATTTTCTGCCGACCAGCGCTGCAGCACGCAGCTCCGGAGGAAGGGAATATAGGAGGAAGTTGCCAGGTAGGTGACTGCTGTGGGGGTGACACCACGCAGTGTCAAGGACTGTCAGAAGCAATGGGACAACCTGCACCTCAGGGTGGGTAACCTCCTTGTTGCACACGGCAGGCACTGCACGGGTACAGGTGGTGGATCATCCTCCCCCCATCAAGTTGCTGCCCTGCGAGGAGAAGTGCAGCAGTGTGCTGCACATGGAGGGGATTGAGGGAGTTGGTGCAGCGGAGGCAGGAGCTGCAACACCTGTTGAGGCTGATGAGCAAAGTGCCCAAAATAAACCGCACACCTGCCCACCCGGCTACCCGGCCACCCGTACCAGCACTGCACTGAAATGGCCATAGCATTGCCCACATCACCCAGACCCGACCCAGCACTAGCATGCCCTCCCCACCTAGTCAATGTGGTGCAAAGCAAGTCACATGCCCTGCCTACCATGCATGACCCATACCCAACCACATGACAAGGCACCACACAGTGGCCCACATCTTGATTGTGGGTGTCCTGAAACAAGGGTGTTAACAACTCTGTCGGTGCTTATGTGTCCCCACTCCCATAGAGTCCTATCGGCCTCTATGGGAATGGGGATTAACAAACTTTCCGCCACCTGACGTCCCGGCCACCGAACTTGGAATAGTTCGCTGACACTGTGAAGTCAGGCGCCAGTAATTTTTTATGTGTCTGGTGGCAATACACCAGTAGCACCGGCAGGGTTACCACCGGACCCGTAATGAAGCCCAATGAGGCCCAGTGTCACCTGCACATTGCATAACTCCCACCTCCTACAGGGACACCCAAACACCTCTGCATGGACACCATGTGTACGGCCTTGACCATGCACCCAGACCCCACCCCACAATATCCAGCACCTGAGAACACTGATGAACATCTCATAGGTAGCCTTTACAGACAAGTGAAAAAGCACAAACATAATTCATGACGCAGAAACTGTGCCCCCTGGCAGCGAGTACTGCATGTGTGCCTGGCATGCTGCCACTGACACCACAGCACAACGCTGGTAGCCTTCACCTGCATACACGCATGGGCACCCACCCATCCAATGGTGATTGAATTTCCCTTTACATGACCTTGCCAGCCCTACCACGAAAACCCCACACACATACTGGGCATGCAACCGGGTCACACCGACTCCAAGCACACAAACCCCGAACACCCCCTTCAACACACCTTAATCACATCCCAATGAACTGCACACAGGCAGACCGTCATGCCACTACTCGCAGCCAAATGCGGGTGTACATGCCAGCAGTCCCAGCACAGCTGTTTTGCGTGTGCCGTCTACAGAGTGCCTGCAGCTGTGGCCACACAACACAGGCATGATTTTTCCATACCAAGCAGCACTGCATGCCCCACGATGTAATGCTGTACGATCACCATGTTGCATGTAACTGGACAATTGTTAGCCAAGCAGGTCACTGACATCATGCTTTTCATTGACCCACAGGCACATCATCTGACAGCGGCCAACCAGATACATCGAGGGGCACCAGATGTGCAAGGCAGACGTCACAATGTCCGTCAACTTCCTGTGACAGTACATCCGGCAGTGTGCACGTCACAACTGCCACTGGACACCAGGCAGCCCCTGTGGAGGATACACCAGCTGTCTCTGTGCAACAGGCAACACCTGTGGAGGACACCCCAGCTGCCATGGACCACCTGGCAGTAGCCGCTGTGGCACAAGCACACACAAGGGGAGCGGCATGGGGACAGGCACCACCCCACCCGAGCAGCCCGACAACCATGGCACTGACACTAGTGATGGGGATGCAGCTGGAGACGCTGGACTTGACACGGGGGGTGACACTGATCACATCCCGGATGTGAGAGAGCCATTCAGCCCCATGGTCCTATCAAGCCCACAGCTCGCACCCTACCCCTCGGTCAGGGAAATGACTTCACACGACGCATGGAGGAGCCTCAGGATACCCTCACTGCCCTGGTGCAGCAGCACCTGGAAGAGTCCTGCCTCATGAGGGAAAGCAACCAGGCCATTGGATGTCGATGTGCCCGTGCATTTGGCTGGTCATCTGCGGCCACTGTACATTTGGCCAGGAGGGTCCGTGAGGGGAATGGCGTCAAGTCCACAATAGCCTAGACAATGGCACTGGCCCTCCAGGCATGCATGGGCCAAAATGGCAGAAACCATACAACGTTGGCCTCCACCAGCTCCACACCTGAAAGGTCTCAACCAGGCAGCCCTAGGAGGTGATCCATGCACCTGTCTGGCACGGCCCACAAGTCCACACATGCTTACAAGCGTGGGCGCAGGTAGGACGTAACCATGGACATGGCAAGGATCACACAAGAATATTGATTGAACACTTGCACCATGTGTGACTAGTTGGGGAGAGAGAGAGGGAAAGTTGGGGAGTGGGAGGGGGGAGTGATAGTTTGGAGTGATAGTTGGGGAGGTGGAGGGGGGAGGGAAAGTTGAGGAGGTTGTTAAATGGCCGCCTCCTGTTACAATACTTCATGTTCAATACACTTGGTTCTGCATATAAATCATGACTGGACATTCCATTTTTGCATGAATATAAAGTGTTTAATTTAATGTGCTCAAAAGTATGTGCCACCAGTTGTGCATCATGTGGTTGTGACTAGTGTTCGAACGAAGTTGTGTATAAGTGCATCACGTGCATGTTGTCCATCCATGTCCTCCTGGCGGGATGCAATGGCATCTCATCGTTGTCATTCCCTCCCTCCTCCTCAGCAGGGTCCTTATCCGGGGGCAGTGCAATGTTGCGTCTAATACACATATTGTGCGACATTGCACAGGCCAGGATGATCTTTCCCACCTTTATGGGGCTGTACATGAGGGCACCGCCAAATCTGCTGAGGCAGCAGAACCTTGCCTTGAGTAGTCCAAATGTCCGTTCTATAGTGCCCCGTGTACGGATATGTGCACGGTTGTAGGCCTCTTCATGAATGTCCCGTGGCCGTCTGACGGGTGTCATCATTCATGGCATGAGGGGGTATCTGGCATCACCTTCATGGGAGTGACAGAAGGGGGATGGAATCATTGTGGTGCCAATTTCATGTCAGTGAAGTGTGCATCTATCCATTTCCCACATTTACTTTGCACAAGACGTAGCACATGGCACAGATGACCCTAGTGATTGGTGCAATGTCACATGTAATGCCATACCACCATTCAAATGGTTGGTCAATCATTTGATCTGAGACTGTTCTGCATGCTCACTGTCTGCTGTCATACATTGAAATGGCCTTGAATGCTGTTACGTGTACTTTTGTTGGTATGGAAACAAGGGTGCGTGGCTGCCTACAAGGAGCATTGTATCTGGTACGGTGCTAACAATCTGCATACCGCACCCGCAGCACCCAAGAGGCCTCACACTGCTGTGCACTGCTGCCCTGGGAGGCAGTATGCTCACGGGAGCACCAGCAATGGTTACAACAGTGCCAATCCTCCCATGTCCATATCCCCATTGCATACTATGGCACTCCATGGTAAAGGGGACTTGCATTTTACCTGCACCTGGCTTCCTGAGCCACAGCAACCTGTAATGGCCCTTTGGCATCGGTAAGCCAGGTGCATTTATGGTGTCTGGAGTCTGGCTTCCCCCAGGCCTCCTGATGTGGCCCATGTGTGTGTTCCCTTTGATGGCTCTCACATATTGATGCCCAACTCCACTGGATTGTTCATTCATATTGTGTGTCTTGCTTGCTTCACCATGCCATTCTACATCTTCATAGTGCTCATATGTCAATTTGCCTGTCTGCGATCACAGGTACAATTTGTAGCATGATGGTACACTGATGTACATCAACTTGGGATATGGGCACATGTGTGCACTGATACGTTTATCGTTCATCACACATGATGCAGCATGGGGTGTGCTTGTCATTCATTGTCAGAATTGGGTGCTGTTTGTGGTGTGTGTATGCACTGTAATGTGCACTTGGTGCTTGCTGAACAGTTGTGTAGGGAATGGTGGGTTGTCGATAGGCATGGCGACAATTGCATTGGTCTCTATGCAGGGTTGTTGACTGCGTGTTTTGTTGTCAATTTTCCATCAATGAATCTCACACACCTAACCATGTGTGCCTATACCTCCATGCCCTCCTTCTATGCCCATTGTGTCAGCCCATACTGTGTCAGTTGATACTTCGCTCATCACTGCCATTCATTCCTGTGTGTCACATTCAAGTTCACATCTATGTCACATGCATATGGGTATGTGCTCCTGTGACAGGCATATGTACTGGCTGCATGCTGTCGGGTTCACTGCTGGTTGTGTGTAGGATTGTATTCAGTTGACTTGTCTGCAATACAGACGGTGGAGGTTGTGCACAGTGTTATTGCAGGGACTTTTGTAAATGGTGTGATGCATTCTGGTACATGTTGTACTTTTGAGTTGCCTCTATGACTTCAAAGTGATAAGAATTGGATGTGATCCATATGCCCATTTGGTACATGCATTCCATGCCTTTGAAATCAGGAATGCAATTTGTGTGTGTTAGGTTGCATTTGGCACATGCTCTGCTGACTGTGCATCTCCCCCACCCCAACCCGGAGATCATGCATTGGTCATTCCACTCACCCAACAGCCAGGTGCACTCTGGTGAGTGCCTATTTACCCCCACTACAAAGAGGTCATGCATCGGTCATTCCACTCACCCACTCCTCTTTTCTTCAAGGTGAAATGCGCTTTGAAGTACTCAAGATGCTTTCAACCTGCTATGCCCCATATTGCTGTGTCAACAGGTGATGGCCAATCTGAGACTCAAAGCTGCTGCTCGAGCTTATTTCGGATTGGTCAATATCGCGCTTATAAATATCACTGCAGGGATGTCCACCTTGTCTCTTTTCTTCCCTCATCATACTGCACTGGCTCCAGCTGCAAGCATGCATCATCTTCAAATCATGTTGTCTCATCTACAAGACTGTCGCCAGGAAGTCCTCAAGCTACCTCGCTGAGAAACTCAGCATCTCCAGAGGCCTGCAATCCACCAGAAGTAAGGACATGTGCACTCTTGAACACCCAAGGTGAAGGAAGGAAACAACCAGAAGATAGAGGTACAGGAGGGCAGAGCATCCTTTGACGGGCCCATAGGTCAGAACTCACCCTCTAGTACCTGTAAGACAAGATAGCTGCTCCTTGAGAAGGTTAGGGTGCAGGATTCATTTACTCCGACACACTTTCATAAGGACAACTCAATGGTTTGTTAAAGGGAAGTCCGTTTAATGACAAGTAAAAAAAAACAGGGCAACACATGGTAATCATCAATGGTGCGATCGCCTGTCTCGTTTCAACTCCCAACTTCTTTATTCAGACAGCAACTTTTATAGGCAAAATTCGTCATCATTTCACTTGCAAAACTCATAAGTTTGTCATGCAATTTCTATTGGTCGGAAAGGTAACATAAGTATAGGTGCTATATCTGTATATGGTAACAAAGCATGCGGATTGGATAATTCTTATCGGGTGGGCTTCTACGCCCAGCCCACTACATCACTCGTGATAGACGTCACTACAACTACGACGTCTTATTGGTTCTACAAGCTATAGGACCCTAGATTATTTGGTACATTGTGATTGAGTGAGTTACACCCCTAGACATAAATCTCCACTTTAATTAGCAGCATGCAGAATAGGCACACAGATGTGGAGTGCCCCAAGATTCACCCTGCCTCCGTTCCATCAATCAGTACCTTTAGGGCTATGTGTCAATTAGTTGCCTGAGGATGGCCTTGAAACTGTAGTTCTTATCAGGAAAAGTTATGGCATCCTCGGGTTCTGGTTGACATCAGAAGTTGGTACCTCTTTGCCCTTGGCTGGTCACGTGTCTGTTCACCGTGAATCTGCTTCTTTTTCCTTCTTTTTGTACATTTGATTCTTTGTTCAGCCTAGTCACCTGCCTGGGGCCTCTTATCTTGACCTTCACTGGCTGGCAGTCATGCTCTGACTTTTTGAGTCTTCAGAGTAGCCGCTCTCCTCCCTTCCTGGAGTTGACCTCGAATTCCCAAGCATGAGCTACTTCTTGCTGAGTTTCGATTCCGCTCTTCCCTTCTGGCTTTAGCTGGAATATGAATCTCGGCTTTGGTGGCCCCCGTGTAGCCTGGGCTTAGTTCTGCTTTACAAAATGGAGTCACACTCATATAGCGTGCTTCTTTGAGGTTGAGATATAATTGGCGCATGCCGCTCTATTCTTCTACTAAGCATTTCAAGCAGTGTTGTTTTTCTTTAGCTTCTTGCATTCCAAGCCTATTTACATGTATTCAGTCAGTTGCACGATTCGATCCTGGGTACTTTCTTTGTGCTGCAACGTGGTATCTTCTTATACGTTTGTCACATCATTATTCTTTTACAGTTCGTCCTTGTGTACTTTCTTTTGCTTGTCGTTTTATGGTTGTCTGTACGTCACGTCTAGGCTCTTATATCGTCACCAATTGCCTTCCATTAAGGTTCTGTGGTCCTTTTCGGGGACAGTCTGTAAGTAGTCTTTGTATCGTGTCATCTGCTGGTATGGTTGTCTCAGTGGCAGTGGATACCTTGCAGCCCACGGTTGTCTGGTTATTGGTGCTTCAATAGGTATAAATGTCCCTCTGATGGGTACTGGACAGAGCCCCACCGTGGCTCTCTGTTGATTCATTTGCTCCTTATATGTCACATATCTTGGCGAGTATGCTTCTGGCATTTCGACATGAGTGGCAGGAGTGCAGGCCATATTTGGGACCTCCTATACACGGACCTTCCCCGCCTATTCCCCAAGACAATGGAGCCTCCTTCCCATCACCATCAGATTTGTCCCCTCGCATCTACATTTTAGGAAGGAGCTCAATAATAGCTCCTCCCTAACACCTTTGTCCAAACACAACCTACTCCCCACCCAAACTAAGACGGGGTTATCTGCTCCCAACTGTTTTCTCCTTTGGTTGCTTGTAGATCCCTCACAGCCAAACTGTCTGCCTTCTCTCTCCTCTGATGTCAGCTCCCACTCCCTTGTATCTCTGCTTCCTTCACTGTGTCCTTCCACATACGATTTGTAAATTGCTCTGGTGCTTCCAGGAGCTAGGTCCATGCACAATAAATACCCTAATATTATTATTATTATTATTATTATTATTATTATTATTATTATTATTATTATTAATAATTATTAATAATAATAATAATAATAATATTTACAGCTTCTATCTTGCATATAATATCGTTCTATTATACCTATCCCAATCTGTGCCTCCTTTCTGCACCCCTCTCCTCTTCTCTTCCTTCTTCGCACGTGCGCGCGCACGCGCACACACACACACACACACACTTTCAGTTTATTCTATCACACTTTCAGCCATATGATGTCACATCAAGAGGAGAGCATTTTTCATTTAAACACATTTCAGAGAGACATCTTCTCATCTGACACTTATGAGATTGCCATGACACCCTCAGCGGGGGAGGAGAGGGCGGTGCCTCCACTAGCTGCCAGTTCTGGTCGCTTGACGTCTTCATGCGAGGGTAGACTGGCATGCGAGCTCACCTGCTGTGGCACTGGCACTTGCCCATGACTACCGGCCTTTTGGAGACACAGGCCTCTCTATATTCCCTGCAATGAGAGGTCCACTACTGTCTGCTTTTATGGGGATACTTCAATCTCTCCCCTTTTAGCTTTACTAGTACACAAATAATGTCCTTGTTCCCAACACTACTTTCTATATAGAGTTATTCTGCCTAGGGAATGAATGGAATGTGGGATTTGTTTTCCTTCATTAAAGTTTATTGCCGGCAATGCCCAGAAAACGTCAGACCACGCCGGGATACTATGTCTAAAATACACAGGGGGTCGTGTTACATTAAATGCAAACCCCTCTGGCATACCGCGCTGATATGCGTTTCCGCTGACAGGGACACAGCTTTCTTTACCCCTAAGTCCTTCACTAGCGAAATAGGGGAAGGAAAAAAGCCCGGGAAGGACGGCCAGAACAGGGGGGTCCAGTAGACAGTGGCAGAGGGAGGGCCCACCACGAGTACGTCTGTTTTTCTGCCGTTTAACTGGTTGCAGCCACCGGAAGATAAAGGGAGTCTGCTCTAAACAGGAATAGGCTCGCCCATTTCGGCAGCTCCTCCCCCTCTCCACTCCCCCTCACTGTTACACCTGACCCACAGTGCTCACCAGTCAGCAATGATAGAATCGATACCAATATTTTTACTAGAACGAACAGTTACAATATGTGACATCACACCTTCAGTTGTTTCAGCTTTTTCATCTAGTCTTGTGGTATAGTGGTGAAGTGCATGCACCTGTGTACCAGCCGACCACGGTTCGAATCCCTAGGCGCCTACCTGCAAGCCCATTGCTGGAAATTGTTAAAGTTCAGAATATACAGTGTAAATTAGTTTATTTTACCTACGGCCTCTAAAGTACCTTTAGGGAACAGTGTCCGGCCTATGAAAAAAGTGGCTGGACGCCATCCAGCCGCGTGTACCCACGACTTGAGCCCTGGGTAACAGGTGAGTCAGACTGTGCCCCCTTCATCCACCCCTCCCTAAGTTCCACCTACCCCGCTGACTCCTGCACACCCTACCCACTGCCCCACTTACCTGTAGCTAATTCGTCCACTGCGCAGAACACTCTGGCGCTACCCTGCAACGACAATGGCTGCCATGGAAAGGGTGAAACTACTACATGTAGTTCTCTTCTCCCTTATCCATGGTGGCCATCTTGTTTTGTAGTTTTTTTTTAAGTTGAGAAACAGTGTTGGGAAGGAGAGAGGGTCTACCCACCCCCCTAGGTGATACTGAATGAGAAATAAAAGTTAAGAGAGCACATCCAGGGAGCAGGGGGAAGGCGTGTATATAAAGGAGGGTGCGCGTTCACCTTAGTGCATGCATTAGAAGCTATATGCTAGATGCGGGTGTGAACACCATCTTGGCAAGTGGCAGCCATCTTAGAATTTAGGCCCAGGTGCGGCAACCATTATGTGTGTTAGTATTAGATCCCTTGCATGAGCACGGACAACACCCCCACCCTAGGCAAGGTTTCAGAAATCCATAAAATTCTCCATTGTCCAAGAAGTAACAGGCCCTCGCGCCCTGGGAAAAATACACCTTGCACGGTCATGAGAAGGGAGCAGAGCACCTCTTGGCAGTACCATTCCATGGAATAGATAACAAGGCCCGCCTGGCCCCAACGATCCCCACATACGAATTACAGATTTGAAATTCTTCCATCATGAGACCCCTGCATGCCACAGCACCATCCAAACCCAGACCTCCGACCATAAAACATTTAAACCCCTCGATCCATCACTAAGATCAGAAGGGAAGGCTATCGCACATTCAGAAATGGGTCACGTGATTTGTGCAGCGTGTTACAGAGTCATGTCAAATTATACGTTGCGAGAGCCAACTTCAGGATCCCACAGTCCCCACTTGTCCACCAGGGAGCTCGCCCCCCCTGCTGCCGCCATTAAGGCACACGCGGCCCCAATGCCCGCACTCAGCTGCACACCGAAGGAGCAGCGCCCCGCCCACTCACAGCGCCGCCGAATTCCAGCTGAATCTGAATCAGCTGTTCAGCCTGCCAGCCCCTCCTCTCCCGCTTTAAAGGGAGAGGAGGCAGACCGGCAGGCGAAGCCGCATCGAGGCGAAGGCCAGAGGACAAGGCCAACGGCGCTCTCTGCAGCTCCGCTGCGAGAGCCAACTTCAGGATCCCACAGTCCCCACTTGTCCACCAGGGAGCTCGCCGCCCCTGCTGCCGCCATTAAGGCACACGCGGCCCCGATGCCCGCACTCAGCTGCACACCGAAGGAGCAGCGCCCCGCCCACTCACAGCGCCGCCGAATTCCAGCTGAATCTGAATCAGCTGTTCAGCCTGCCAGCCCCTCCTCTCCCGCTTTAAAGGGAGAGGAGGCAGACCGGCAGGCGAAGCCGCATCGAGGCGAAGGCCAGAGGACAAGGCCAACGGCGCTCTCTGCAGCTCCGCTGCGAGAGCCAACTTCAGGATCCCACAGTCCCCACTTGTCCACCAGGGAGCTCGCCGCCCCTGCTGCCGCCATTAAGGCACACGCGGCCCCGATGCCCGCACTCAGCTGCACACCGAAGGAGCAGCGCCCCGCCCACTCACAGCGCAGCCGAATTCCAGCTGAATCTGAATCAGCTGTTCAGCCTGCCAGCCCCTCCTCTCCCGCTTTAAAGGGAGAGGAGGCAGACCGGCAGGCGAAGCCGCATCGAGGCGAAGGCCAGAGGACAAGGCCAACGGCACTCTCTGCAGCTCCTCTGTGAGAGCCAACTTCAGGATCCCACAGTCCCCACTTGTCCACCAGGGAGCTCGCCCCCCCTGCTGCCGCCATTAAGGCACACGCGGCCCCGATGCCCGCACTCAGCTGCACACCGAAGGAGCAGCGCCCCGCCCGCTCACAGCGCCGCCGAATTCCAGCTGAATCTGAATCAGCTGTTCAGCCTGCCAGCCCCTCCTCTCCCGCTTTAAAGGGAGAGGAGGCAGACCGGCAGGCGAAGCCGCATCGAGGCAAAGGCCAGAGGACAAGGCCAACGGCGCTCTCTGCAGCTCTCCGCTGCTCGACGGCGCGTGAGGCGCAATTATGCTGTCCTACTCAAGGTAAGGCCACTTGCCTTAATATCTGTATGTCCCACCCATCAGGGGGGAAGGCCCTCCCCACTACTTTGCGCACAGTGCCATGCAGCTTCAGGAACGCACGACTCCGGTCGCGCACCCGCCCCACTATCACCTACACCCCGAATATAGTAGACCGTAACCTAAAGGTAGGTCTCAGATGTATGCCACCGTCACGCAGGCACAACTCCATCCCGACTTACCCGGATGACACTCTTTTGCCCCACAGGCCTGCCTGCGCCATGGCACCATTGTACACTGAAGCCGTTGCACCTCATCTCCACCCAAACTCATCAGACGCCCAAATCAAAATGCCCATTACTAACACTGTCGCGGAACTACCATCCTCGCCCAGGCCAAGTGATGCTTACAAGCCCAATGTTGCTACTACTGTCTTTGCTGCACTTATACCTCATGTGGATTATGCACCGCCTGTTTTGCCGAGTGATGCCCCCTGCCTAATGCTGATATTGTTGACACTGTCGATACTGCTGCCCTTATGCCCAATGTTGTTGCTGCATTGCCTGTTTTGCCTAGTGTTGACACCACGACCAAGTCCAAAAACATACTACCCCCATCCCTTACCCACACACTACCCCCCCCAGACCACCCACTTCTATCAAATCTCCAATGGTCCACACCCTTAGTTGCGCCCTGCTCAACGCTCGCTCCGTACCTGCCCACGCCCTCGACATCAACGACCTGATCATCAAGGACAATCTTGACCTCCTATTCCTTACAGAAACCTGGCTTAATGAAAGCTCAGGCCCGGCACTATCTCTGGCTATTCGGTCTGGGTACTCCATATTTAGGAAGGACCGCACCTCTCAGAGAGGTGGTGGCGTGGCCCTCATCGCCAGGGAAACCCTTGCTATTAGGGAAGTGGCAGGGCAACTTGACCACAATAGTGACTACCTCCCACTCAAAATTAATGTTTCTCCTAACTGCACCATAACTGTGCACATTGTCTACAGACCTCCGGGTCCTTGCACTGACTTCCATGACACCCTCATTTTCGCACTGTCCAACAACATCAAAAAGACCTCCCAAGTCATACTTTTGGGCGACCTCAACCTGGGGCTCAATGACCCTAAGGACCCCCATGCCAAAACCCTCAAGAACGCCCTATCCACCCTGGGCTTTGTGCAATCTATCTCTGAGTCCACCCACATCAAAGGGCGCACCCTCGACTGGATCAGTCAACATAGCTGCTCACTACCTGTCACGGAAAACACGCCCATCCCATGGTCTGACCACCATTACATCCAATTCAACCTTCGCACCAAAAAAGAGACCAACTCACCTCCCGCCCCTTGCCCAGCTACTCTCGCCAGGAGCTCCCGCCAGCTCACAGTCGAGAATTTAGCACCCTACCTCCGCAACCCGGCCTTACATGCCCCATTCTCCAACAACCCAGAAACCCTAGCCAACACATTCAAAGAAGTCATCACCCAAGCAGTTGACGCCGTTGCGCCACTGTCCCTCAAAAAAGCCAAGAAAACCAAACACGCTAATTCATGGTTCTCCAAAGAACTCCTTGTACAACGTGCGCAGAAGAGGACTGCCCTCTCCACCTGGAAAGCTAACCCATCAGAAACCACCAAAAATGCGTTCAAAGCCATCTCTAAATCCTACAAAACCAACATCACCCTAGCTAAAGCTGCCTCCTTCAACGTGAGGATCTATGACGCCAAATCGGGGTCAAAGGAAATCTTCACCATATTCAGGGAACTGGAAAAACCATCCTCTCCTCCTCCCGCTCTCATCAAAGATGACAACTGGTGCAATAGCATTCAATCCGCATTGCTAGACAAGCTTAACACTCTACAAACTAAAATCCGTGGCCACCAAAAAGCCCTTTCCCGCCTCATAGCTAACCTGCATAGTCAACCTACCATACCCCCCACCACTAATCCTTCCCCATCTTTTGACTTCAAAGATATTACTGAGCACGAGGTCATCGCCCTGCTCAAGTCCATCAAACCGTCCAACTGTAAGGGAGATGCCTGTCCAGCCAGTCTCATTAAAGACTCAGCACAGATCCTAGCTCCATTCCTCACAGCATTCATTAATTCATCCTTCCGGTCTGGCCATGTTCCAACTGGACTTAAGGAGGCCTGGGTACGCCCACTCCTCAAAAAACCCTCGCTGGACCCAACGATCCCGGGGAACTATCGACCTATCACCACTGTACCCTTCCTGCTGAAAATTCTGGACAAAGCAGCTTACCTGCAAGTCCAAAAGTTCCTTGAAGAAAACCGTCTCCTCGGCCTGCTGTAATCTGGCTTCCGCCCACGACACAGTACCAAAACGGCTCTCCTGGACCTAAAGAACCAAATGGACGATCTAAGAGACGCAGGGAAACCTGCTCTCCTTCTGCTCCTTGATCTATCCGCCGCCTTTGACCTGGTAGACCACAACACCTTGTGCCACCATCTAGCTACCCAAGCTAGCTTTTCCCCCAAAGCTTGCGAATGGATTACCTCCTTCCTCCAAGAAAGGGCCATGAAAGTCTTCTCTGACTCAGCCTGTGCCACCCCTAGCCACATCAGCTGCGGTGTGCCTCAGGGCTCATGTATCGCGCCCACGCTTTACAACCTCTTCACGAGGCCACTGTTCAGCATCCTTGACTCGCTGGGCATCTCGTATACAAACTATGCGGATGACACCCAGGTCCTCATCCCACTCACAGGCGATTACCTTGCGGATACTAAAACTCTTACCACCATCTACTCCACTATCCAATCATGGATGGCAGATAACGGGGGGCGTGGCTAACCGCCATGTAGAGCGGACGTGTCTCGTGTGAGCTCTTAGCTGATGTGCCAAAATAAGCTGTTTCTACATAATCCTAACTAACTTCGGAACCCGACAAGCGGCACCGTCTGCAACGGAACCCTATCTACACACACCCGAGCCATCTGCCAGTCGACCGAAGACTACGAACGCCGTTGTTCGGCGGACGAATTGGGCCGAGTGGAGTGAGCCAAGATGGCGGCTCCCGCGTCCTGACGTCTGGAGGACCGGAGCTCGCCTGCACTGCAGAGGACGTAGCCCGCCGAGACAAGCGGCGGACCTGGAGCGGATAACCCACGCTGGGATCGAGGGAGAGGAGCGGCGCGAGGGAGCGATCGGGCCCACCGTAGAGCCGCGACCAGCCCGGGGAGAGCAGCGGAGCCCAGCTGAGCCAGGAGCAACGCCGGCGGGACCCGTGGCCGGCCGGCGCGGCGTAGGTAGGCGGAGGGGGGCTGACTCAGCCCGAACGGGGATACCGGGAGTGGTGGGAGCGCGGGAGCCACTGGAGCCCTGGATCCCGACCCTGCGCCCTGGACTTAATACCCGCCCGCTCCCTGCTGCGCCTCCGATAGGAGGCCCTGACGCTCCGGGGGCCTCGGAGCTCCCCTGCTGCCCAGCCTTGCCTGCGTCCGTCGGCGGAGGGAGCCCATTCACTGCGCCCGCGCGGGGCTGGCCTGCCTCGAGGCACAGGAGCTCCCCACCCTACGCAACTGCATGATTTAGCAGTCTGGACTGCCCAACCCGCTCCCTACAACCCACCAACAAGAGGCGCCGGCGCTCCTCCGCTGCCCGGATTCGCCTGGCACCCTGCGCCCGGCGGCCGGTGGGATCCAGCCCAGCGGCACCCACGACGAACCGGCCAACCTGCTTCGCCACACCGCGGGCCTGCATCCACTAATCTGGGGGCTTGCATTGCGCGCCTCCCTGACCCCCGCCACAGAAGTCTCATCCTTTGCCCAGTAACTCCACTGGGGGGCCCCCTCGGACCGCCTGCCACTGGAGGGGGTGCCCAATCATCACACCGCAGCGGAACTTCGGAGCTCCACCACCTCTGGGCAACCCATAGCAGTGAACTGTGAGCTGCCTCTTGAACGGACATTGCCTTCCCCCCCATATCGCTGGGCCACTGCCCCCTCTGTGGCGGCTCCGGGGTGCCCCCGGGGCGCGGAGACACCTGCAGATCTTCGCCTCGATCCCAGGTGGCACTGCCGGGTGGGCCTTGCGGTGTCAGTGAGAGGTTCCCCTCTGCGGCGGGAATCTGCGGACTGCCGCCTGTGCCCTGGGCGCCTCCGGAGCCGGGCCTCTGTGCATCCCCGAGATGGCTGGTAGGAACAGCAAGCCCCGACAGCGGCAGACAACCATGGATACTTATGCAGCCAGCGAGCCAACGGGCCTCGCGGACCTGAGGGGGGGACCACAGACCCTCATTCGGACCCCACAACTACAACGCCTACCGAGCCCAGCAACACCCAGATCCTGGAAGCCATCAGGCTGCTCCAGGCGACAATGGAGCATAAGATAGATGCAGTTGCCACAGACCTGGGCCTCCTGAGACAGGACGTCCGAACCCTGGCTGGCAGGACGGAGGTGCTCGAGACACAGGTCAGGGAGAACACTGAATCTAAAACACACCTCCTCCGGGACGTAGATGAACTCCAACAAAGGGTCAAAAACTTGGAAAACAGAGCAGAGGAAGCAGAGGGGAGAGCCCGACGTAATAACATTCGCCTCCTCGGGCTGCCTGAGGGCTCCAAAGGCTCAGACCCCACAGCCTATATAGAAAACCTCCTCTTGCAGGAAGTGGGCGCTGGGAAACTCTCCCAGGGATTCACGATCGAACGGGCCCATCGTTCCCTCGCCAGGAAACCACCACCTGGGGCCCCACCAAGACCTGTGATAGCTAAAGTTCTCAACTACAGGGACCGTGAAACAATCCTGGCTTTTTCCCGAACAGGCGGTCAGATAATACGCGACTCTGCCAAAATTGCTATTTACCCTGACTATACCTTCCAGGTTCAAATGGACAGAGCCCAGTTCATACACACGAAGGCCAGATTGAAAGCCGCTGGGCTGCGCTACATGCTCCTGTACCCGGCAAAACTTAAAATACTGCACGAAAACAAAGCACACTTGTTCGATACTCCCGCACAGGCCAGGGACTGGATGGACGGTCTACAAATACCGGATATTGAAGAAAGGAAACGGAAGCCTAGATGATTGCTCCCCAGTAACTTGCTGGGAACTGCGCGTTCTTCATCCACCACCGGTGGATGCACCGAAACTCCATACAGCTGGAAGGATCCTTCGCTAGGAGACGCACGAGTCAAGGTTCACCCCGACCCCTTGAAAGTTCTTTCTTTCTTTCTTTGGGTACATATACCCTCCCGTAGGGCACCTGGAGCCAATGTTCGGTTCTGAGGAGCAGAAACGGGTTTGTCATAACGAGGGAGACCTCGCTGGGCTGGTTCTATGTTTGACTTGTTTGCAGTTAGGGGGGGGGTGGGACACAGGGAATAAAGAGGAGGGAGCAACGGGGGGTTTACACCCATGTTGGGATTTTTGTTCAACAAACACCGAGATCACCGGATAACCTCACAACAGATCCACCATTAATTGGACCTTGCTCAAGGCTGGAGAGAAGTAACAAACACCATGCCAATTATGGCTGACGGAATTAGAGTTATGACATGGAATGTCAGAGGCATGAATAGCTTCGTGAAGCAACGCCGGATTCACACATACTTGCGACGCCAGAAGGTCGGAATCGCCATGCTGCAAGAAACACACCTCTCAGAGGAAAAACTCAAGGCGCTAGCCAAAAAGTGGCAAGGAACCCTCATCGGCTCCTCCTATTCCTCATTTGCAAGAGGGGTCCTGATATGGATCGACCCGTCCGTCCCCTTCAGAGTAATGGGTTCCAAGACGGACGATGAGGGCAGGATGGCCCTTGTTCAGGGCACCGTGGAGGGTAGAGACCTGTGCCTGGTTAGCACTTATGCACCCAATCACGATGCCACGGCTTTCTTCAACTCTCTATATGCCAGACTGGGCCCTCACGCAAACAGCATTATGATTTGGGGAGGAGACCATAATTGCACCCTAGAGCCCCTCTTAGATAGGTCAGACGCTAAACATTCACACCCGTCCCCCCCAGCTAAAATATTAGCTAAATTGATAAGCCATTTTTCACTCTGTGACCTGTGGAGGGTATTGGGCCCAGAACGGCGAGAATACTCCTTCTTCTCCCCTCCACACAATGTCCACACGAGACTAGACTACATTCTAATCAGTCATGGGCAGCAGGCCATGTTCCATGACGCACAATATTTACCTAGGGTATTGTCTGACCACTCCCCCATGTTGACCACCTGGGAGGTGTTCCCACCCAGACCCCCGGTTCCCACGTGGAGACTTAGAGCCGAGGCCCTGCTTGATGCGGCCTTCCGCGACCACATACAAAACAGTACGGAGGAATTCTGGCAAAATAATCTAGATAGTGTAGAACATATTGGCACCGCATGGGAGGCATATAAGGTGGTTATGAGGGGGGAAATGATAGCCACGGTGGGGGGCGCCCAGAGATCCATTGTAAATTCCCTGGCAGGTGCGGAAAAGAAGCTGGGAGAACTGGAGAGCGAGGCAGACTCGACTCCTGAACGCTTGCAGGAAATAACTAAATTACGACAAGCCTGTTTGTCGCACTGGGAGACCCTTGGGAAATTAAGTTACGCTAAGCACACGGAAAGAACTCATGCCCTGGGAGATAAACCTGGGAAACTCTTAGCGTGGCTGTACAGGCGAGAAACCCCCAGGACCCCCATTTGCCACGTACGCAGACCTGATGGCACGACTGCGCACACCCAGGCAGAGATTAACTCTGTCTTTTCCGAGTTCTATCGAGACCTTTACTCCCCGACCCTGCCTCCACCCGACTCCGGGATTGAGGATGCCCTGGACTGCATAGGGCTACCCAAACTAGATACACAGATGGCCGAAGCCCTAGATGATCCGATCACCCCTGAAGAAGTGGTGGCAATAATTAGAACATTACCCTCTGGGAAGACGCCGGGCACGGACGGCCTACCCGGGGAATTCTATAAGACGCACGAGGGGACCCTTGCTCCACTGCTAGCGCAGGTATATAACGAAGCCTATGAACAGGGCATGCTCCCTGACTCCATGAGAGAGGCAGTTATTATCCCCTTGCTGAAACCCGGGAGGGATGGGACGGACTGTGGGTCATATAGGCCACTTTCTATGTTAAATGTAGATAGTAAAATTCTGACGGCACTCCTCGCTAACAGATTACGCAGAGTGATTCCTGTGCTGATTCACCAGGACCAGACTGGTTACGTGCCAGGGCGCTCCATTACCGAAAACCTGCGTAGATTACACCATATTATATATAGCACCGAGCGAGGGCCCCAGAAATACGCTGTAGCGTCACTGGACGCCACCAAGGCCTTCGACTCGGTGAGATGGGAATGGTTATATGCCACTATGGCTAAGATGGGGATCGGACCTGCCTTCCTTAGATGGACCCAATTGATCTACACTAACCCTACAGCCAGGGTGCGCACTAACAAGACTTACTCAGACAAATGGCCCCTCTACAGAGGCACACGGCAGGGATGCCCTCTCTCCCCCATGCTATATATTATTGCTGCAGAACCGATTGCTGCATATCTCCGCCAGGAATACGGAGACGGAGGCATCGTGTTGGACGGAGTGACACATCTTATCTCCATGTACGCAGATGACATGCTGCTGTACCTACATGACCCTGAGCACCTACTGCCCCACATACTGGAGACTTTAGATTGTTTTCACAAACTCACAGGCATTCAGATTAATAAGGACAAGTCTTGCCTCTATCCCCTCGCTGCGCTATTTAGCGAGGAGCACAGATCCCTGCCCCCCCTGGATCTTCAGTGGCAGGTGACATCCTTTAGATACCTGGGCGTTACCATCCACCGTAACCCGAGTACTGAACACATTCTCAACACAGTCAGGGCAAGGGATGCACTCGCTAAGTCCATGGTCTTTTGGGGTAAGCTCCCTCTCTCTGTCGCTGGGCGGGCTGGTCTCCTCAAAATGGTGGCACTCCCCCGCCTACTGCATTACTTCGTCAACATTCCCTTTTGCATCCCCCCCGCCTTTTTCAGGGAGCTGAACAAACTCTGTAGAGGGTTCCTGTGGCAGGGTGGCAGGCACAGGGTGGCGCTCGACACTCTCCAAAGGCCCTACGAAAAAGGGGGATTGAAAATCCCCAATTTCGAACTGTACTACCTAGCCAGCCAACTGAGACATGTAACGCATTGGATGGCTGACGAAGCCACCACAGACACCCGACTTCTTCAACCTGCCCTACCTCGACTGCTACTCCGAGACCTGCTGTGGGTGGAACAGGGGGCGTTAAGACAGTGTCCCTACCTGATTAAGCTTGGAACCCTGCTCAGGAAGAGAGCCTGCAGAATAGTGGGACCGCCAGACCCGTACTCCCCGCAGATCCCCATTGCGGCAATCATGGCTAAATCCTCATGGGGACACACAGAAACACGCACCCAGTGGGAACCCTATGGAGTGGCGGTACTTGGGGACCTTGTTCACGACCAGAAACTCACGACATTCACGGACCTCAGTGAATCCACAGGCCTGCCCACAGGCCAGTTCTTGCTCCACAGAGCAGTGACACAGGCCCTGAAGATTAAGTGGCCAGAGACTACCGTCCAAATCATAGAAAATGAAATCGTCGAGTCAATGCTGGACACTGCTGAGGGCGGCCACGAAGTCTCCAGAATATATGAGGCCCTTCTGCAGGGCTCGACCAAGAATGAACTAAAATGCAAAGGGAAGTGGGAAAGAGAAATGGGCCTGGAATTTGAAGACAAAGCATGGGAGAAAATAACCCATTGCCATAGAAAGATTTCCAGGAATGCCCGTCTCCAACTCATCCAGCTGTACATCACCAACAGGGCCTACCTCACGCCCGAAGCTATATCTAAGTTCAAAGGCGCCACAACCCAGACATGCCCAAAATGCCACGAGCCAAGGACAGGAATGACCCACATGTTTTGGGGCTGCCCGACGATCCAGAGGTTCTGGGCCCGAGTGAAGGAGAGGGTGGCGACTGCGGGGATCGAGGTAGAAATACGCGAGCCGGCAGCCTGCATACTGGGGCAATACAAGCGAAGTAGCAAGAATAGGGCCCTGAATAGACTCACTGATTTGATCTACATCACTGCGAAGAGGCGTATAGCTATGAAATGGAAGAGCGCTAGAGGTCCGACCGAGGCCCTTTGGTGGGGCGACCTCTGGAGATGGATAGCTGCTGAGACAGCAGCGTGGGAAACGGCGATACACGTGCAGCGCCTCGACTCCAGCGCTGATTTGCTCAGTTGGGTGGCGCTTACGGTGCCACTACTCCACCCAGAGGCGCAGGACGGTGCCTCGGATAAAACGGACAGTCCCGGCCCGGCACGAGATCCTAAAGAAGATTGAGGACTTTTCGGTGGTCTCGGTTGAAAGGGGGAGGGGGGAGGGAAGGGAGGTTTGGGGAAGTTATACTATGTTGTTCTTGGGTTATGCATATCAATTGTTTATCAATGAATCAACTGTGTCAAAACCAATAAATATAATTAAAAAAAAAAAAAAAAAAAAAATGGATGGCAGATAACTGGCTACGCCTCAATAGTGAAAAAACCGAACTCCTCCTCATAGGAGCACCCTCCATGCTGGGGAACCTCTGTGAACAGTGCACTTCCTTCACTATTGACAACATTCCCATCAAGGTCTCCAATCACGTGAAGACACTCGGAGTCTACCTAGACTCCGACCTGTCAATGGATAGACAGGTCAATGCCATTGCCTCCTCCTCAGCCTATTACTCGAAAGTCCTCAACGCGGCCAGACCTTTCCTGTCACGCCAGAATTGCCTCACCATTGCTAGGGCAATAATTGGATCTAGGCTGGACTACTGTAATGCACTACTTGTTGGGACCTCCAATAAGAACCTGGCCAAACTTCAGCGAGTTCAAAATAATGCACTTAGGGCGGCCACAGGCACCGCAAGAAAAGACCACATCTCCGAAGTCAGAAGACAGGCACACTGGCTTCCGGTGAAAGAGAGGATTGTTTTTAAAACACTCGCCCTCACCCACAAATGCCTCCATGAACTTTCTCCACCCTACTTGACCCAAAGAATCACCAAGCACTCTGCCACCAGACCATTAAGAATGTGCTATTCCAACACGATTGTCACGCCCAAATCACGCAAGGTGCGCGCCGGTGATGCCAGCTTCCCCACTCGGGCCGCCACCCACTGGAACGCACTGCCACCTCACATCAGAATGATTGAATCCCACCAAGCCTTCCGTAAAGCTGTTAAAACCAAGCTCTTTGTATGAAATGTACCTGACTGCATTCTGTTACTGTATTACGATTATCATGCCTCACCTGCAACTATGCCTGTAATTGTGTATCCATAAGACCTCTGGTCTCATGCATATCTGCTGAATTAAGAATCCAACACTTACTTGTAACAGCGCCTCAATGTCCATGGGCTGCTAGTGCGCTATACAAATGTGAATAAATAAAAATAAATATACTCTAAAACAAAGGTGGTGGACCTTGGGGGTAGCTGGTCTGTCTGGGAGTGAGCGGAGCATGTGAGTTAGTGTGACCTTAGCTCTCCCCTGGGCTTATCCCTGTATCTGCCAGGTGCATTGTTACAATAATAAAATAACATTGTTTTTGCAAGTAGCTAATTCATTGTTAGGCCAGCTTCACCATGGATGACGAGCACAGCAACGCCTAAGATGGACAGATGAAGACGGACCAATGTCCTGGCATCCCATATGGAGCAGGCCCTACATGTATAGGACTCCTCCAATAAGTGTTGTAGAATTGTACGGTATATAATTACATCATCAGTGATGTCGTTTGGGCTTATAATGTGCCACACATGCCTACAGAGCTTAGAACGTTCAGCAGAACCAGAGTTCTTTTTAATGCACTATTGTGTAGAAATAAATACTTGCTATCCTTGAAAGCTGTATCTTGGGCTTTTTCCACCAGCCGGTTGCATTTTTTCTGGTGTGAGCGTGCAGGGTCATGCCCTAATTTGGTGACCCTGACATGATCCCAGCGACCCCTGCACTGATGGCGGCTTTCAGGCCACTTCTCTGAAGGGGTCGCACGCACCTGCAGCGACCAGTCTCCCCCACACATGCAGCGACCAGTCTCCCCGACGCGTCACCTCCAGAAGTTTGCATTAGCCGTTTTCACATATAAGTCCAGTCTGCTCTTTAAAGTGGGGCACGGGTCCAGAGAGAGTGCAAGCCTTTGTTGGAACCCCATGGCGGAGGATTTCAGGAAAACACGCATATGTGAGTATACCCTTGCAAGTGATACAAAGTAGGGGAGCGGTATTTGGGGAAGAATATGGTGTGCAAGGGAGTGGAGGATGAGGTTGGTTGTATGGTGTGGGTGTGATTTATTTCTTTTGTTATTATTGATTTTTTAAGGAGGACATTACAGGAAGGAAATCAGGAGTGCAGAGAACCTCCACAAGTGAGAGGAAAAGGTGGTACCACTTATATAGTGTAACAGAGGACAAAGGAGATAAGTAGGAGCCCCACATATTTAGTGGGTTTGGATACAGTAGTGGTTGTTTTAGCTTGTTATTTTAGCTGATTGTTTCAGTGTTTTGCTATTTTTTTCTTGTATAAGGTGGAGTCCCGAGGAGGCATGTTGCTAAAATCGGCTTGTTTTGAGTGCATGGAGTGTGAGAGTGGGTGCGTGCGTAAGAGAGGCGAGGGAAAGTAATGTGGGCTGACGGGGAGGAGGAAACGTGAATTGATTTTTTGACTGTGACATCTGCAGTGTAGAGACACTTTAGAGCGCACACATTGCTGCAATGGGAGGGGAGACCCCCTTGGGGTACATGTACAAGGCCTTTTTTTGTACTAGGAAAGAATTGAGAAATGCCATAACCAATGGGTGGTACAAACCCGAGGGGGGATGCCACGCTCATGGCCAGAGTAGGGCACGCATAATAAGGGAATTCGGGAGCATACGACTACATTTCTAGCTGGGAGGTACAGGGGCAAGCAGCTACAGAACCGAAAGGAAATCCTAGACTCATGGGAGATAAGTGAGCATGTAAAAGACTACAAGGAGGGACGGGCACGGAGTACTCGTAACACAACCTATGTGTCCACTCCAGCCAGGGCCGCTCCACCGTCACATATATACCCACACCAGTATCAGCTCTGCCCCAGGAGTGCGCAGGGCAGAGGGAATTAGAAGAAGCACTAGAATCAGCGTGGGCAGTGTTAGCGCGACTATAAGCAAAACAGAGTGAAGGGGAGCGGGCCAGATGAGTGGAGGGTGAGCGACATTTTGTTTAGGCTGGACAGTACGGCAATAAAGGAATTACATATTGAGAAGAAAGCGAGCGGGCAAGCAGGCAGCACAAGGTATTGAAGAGGGAAAATCGAGATCAAACTCCTGCCCCTCACCCCAGGCACATCGACAGACAGAACAGCAGGACGAACAAGCAGCTCACTTATCATTTGAACCAGGCCCCAGTGCACCCATGAGTGACAAACAAGCTGAAAGACACCCACTCCACCAGCATTGTAACTTCCATGCTACATTAGAATCAATGCAGCAATACCATAAACTACAAAACACAAGAACCCCTCTTTAAAGGCTGCGGATGCCTATAGGAATTAACATGAACTAATTGCACAGTGTAAAGCCATGTTTCAGGAAAATCACAGCCAAGTGCATTTTGCCTCACTGAACACCAGCGGTGCTGACTTCATCAATACTCCTCGCAAACCCAGGAGCAGCCAAGGTCGCAGAGTGAGATAAGATTCCTTTCTTTGAACGACAGTGAACCCTGGCAGACAACATTTTTTTTATTCTCCACAAATACGAGTAAATCCATGGTAGAACATCCAGAGCCAAGTGTTTTTTCTATGGGAACGAAAGGCATTTTCGCAAGACTCGCACACCATTTGAAATATAATTGTAACAAGAATGGCTCAGCTCTGGCCAATGAACACTGAGAGCCCAGGGGCGAAAAAACCTGTTTCAGCTAAAAACTGATGGGAACAAGTTCATAATGCAACAAGTTAGAATTAGGTAATGGGGGTTGGCGCAGCTAAACCAACCCACTGACGCAAAAGTCCAATGTCCAATTATCAGGCTCTCTATAAGGGCTACATAGGTAACCTATTACTTAGCAGCCAATAACAGGAGGAGATAGGTTTCTGGGAGCTGATCCAATTCTGTGAGGTCAGCCTGCATTGTGATTACAAAGCTGGCTTGCAAGCCAGCCCCGGGGGAGACGGCGCCTGGACTTTCGATGTGCACGAAGCTCTGCGTGTTTGTTTTTTCTTTTTTGCTGCCCAGGAATAAACACAGTTTGGAACATGTGGCTGACTTCTGGGGTATCTGTTGCATTCCTGTGGGCCAAATGGGAGGTGTTGGGGTCTCCCATAGCTGCTGGCCCCCCACAGCCTTGGTGGGGGTCCAGCTTCTCCCCAACAGTATGGAACTGTAAGGTCTGATAGAGGTTTAGAGCGGGATCCAGGAGAAGATGGGGGGAGTACCGTAGATGAGTTTGAGGACGACTGTGAGGAGGAAGTGCAACAGGCACCTGAAATAACACCTTCAGTGGAAAGTTCGTGGAATGAGGGGGTAAGGAGGTTTGGCTGGATGGCAGTAGCAAGGAAAAGGGGAAGTGTTGGAAGAAAGGAGGGGAAGGAGGGGAAGAGAGTAGGTTTACAGATGCCCCTGATACACAAGCGCGTGGGTAGGGTGCAATATGTGCCCTGGACACAGATGGATAAGAACAATTTGATATGAAAAGTTTGTTGGTGGTGATAGTGGAAGATCAGGTTGGGGATGTGTGGATTAAAGCAGGATACCCAGGAGTAAGGTTAGACGATGACGCACATGATGGTATACCGATCAACATCATCAGAGCACAGGTGTGGTATGCGCTTCAGTGCACATACCCCGACACCCCAGACCTACAGTCCATCATGCAATACACTACGGTTTATGACAAAGACCCCGCGCAGTACATTACTATGGTTCAGGAGATGTGAAGGGTGGAGACAGGGGACCAGTTATCAAAAGATGCTTACCAAAAGAACTCCAGACGGCACTAGATAAAATTGTCGGTATTGAAGCGAAAGGGTGGGTGGAAATTCAGACAATAATAATACACCACTGCAACGAATAAAGGAACATGAAATGGAAACAGCACAACACCTGCAGGCAAATGAGGCAACATTGGTACAGTTGAAGCAGGCTAAAATAGCTGTAGAGGGGACGATACTTGCACCTGTACAGACAGGGACAACATGGAGCACGTAGGCACCCGCAGATGTCCGAATAGCAGCATTTTGGCCAGTGGGAGGACAAGGACAGTGGGGAGGTGGACCACAGTACCCCACCCAGGGGTGGCAGCAAGGAGGATAGCAGCACAGGAGGGGTCGGTTTAGGGGGCGTAGATGGGGATTTGGGAGCACAGGAGCAAGAAGGGCAAGTATGGGTCCCTCACAGTGTTGGAGTTGTGGGAAGTGGGGACATTTTGCAATATAGTGCAGGAGCAGGCCACCGCTTGGATACAATCTGTGCAATAACTACCACCCACCACCCCAGAACTCACAACAGATGTCAACAGCAAGGATGACCCATACTCTATGAAATACACCAAGCATACACATAGCTCCCACACCGGCCCCCGAAGGGGCAAGCACAACAACAGCAGACTATGCAGCAAACCACGTCCCAGCAGGCGAAATAGCAACATGCACACACCCAACGAAGTGCTAAATGGCACTAAAGTGCCCTATCGAGGAGTGAGCGTGATGGGAAACAACCATTTCATGTTTCATGGGATGAGCACATACCCTGACTAGAACTAGGACAGCACAGAGAGAGCGCTTACGTAACCAGTTCTATCTATGACATTCCGCCCTGATGGGGAACCCTTGGTGGGCACAGAGATAGGAAACAAACACTTAATTTTTATGGTCGACACAGGTGCTACAAAATCATGCATCATTGAGGGAAGAGTCCTGCTATTGGCCAATCTTTTGACACACAGGGCTTCTCTGGGGTTGTCTCCATGGTTCCATACACTGGAGAGGATCACATAAAAATAGTGGGGAAGGTGGTGCAGTCCCCCGTGCTATATTCCGAAAGTTCCCAGTGAATTTGTTGGGCAGGGATCTGTTCAGCAAACTCAACATGACTATCTCTTTCACTGAAATAAGCCTAGTTTGCGCCACGCCAGGGATGTGCGCCATGAGTGCAATGCTGATAATCCATGCAATATTAGGAGAAGCAATGGTGTGTGGGATTCCCATAGACCCAGACATGTTCGTGTATGGAATGACTGTACGTGTGGAGGTGCAGTCTCAGATTGGCAAAGGGTGCTGGCGAGTGCCCACAGATTTCATTTTTCCCCCGAGTTGGCAGCAGGTATGATACTGTCTCTAGATTTGGAACGTTTGGTGATTTCTGCGAAAAGGATTGTTGTGATAGGGACTGACCAAGATGAGTGCCAGTGGCGCACAGTGCTTTGCATTGACGCCACAGTGCCTCTGAAGGAAGTAACTGACACAGAGTTGTTTGAGGGGAAGCCAGATGATGGCAAAATAGTACTAGTGATCTGTATCCTCTGAAATAATGGTGCAGCACTGGAAGGTTCAATGTCCTTGTGGCCCCACCCCAGTTCATTCAAGCAGATTTGGAGCAGGTCCCCGAGAGACTATGAACCAGTAACCCCCATGACGTAGGGCTCCTACAGGTAGTGACTCCAATACACATAACACTGAAAGCACGAGCACTACTACCCCAAGTAAAACAATATCCACTCTCCAGGGAGGCAGAGGAGGGAATAAGGCATGCCATCAGTCCCCTACTCAACCAACGGATAATAGTACCATCTACCTCCCCATATAACACAGCTATTTACCCTGTAAAGAAGGCCATCAGGGGCAATTGGAGAATGATACAGGATTTGTGCCAGCTAAATAATGTGGTACAGCAAGAGTTTCCGGTGGTTCATAACCCTGCCACGATCTTGTGTAGCATTTCCAAAGAAGCAACCCATTTCATGGTAGCGGACCTCAAAAATGAATTTTTCACAATACCATTACACAGAGAATCTCAGTACCTCACTGTTTTTACACATGGGGTGGAGGTACAAACACACAAGATTGCTGCAGGGGTACTGTGAGAGCCCCAGCATTTTCAACAGAATAGTTCATGCAGATTTAGGCAACATCCAAGTGTCCAGCATGATCACCTAGTATGTTGATGACCTGCTGGTGCGCAGCGACACTGAGCAACACTGCAGACAAAACTCAATTACACTCTTCCAGCTCCTGGCTCGCAAGGGGTACAAGGTTGACAAGTCAAAACTACAATATTGTCTGCAATAGGTTTTATATCTAGGAAAGTTCATATCAGTGAATGGTAAAAGAATGATCCCAGACCACGCTGCTCTGTGCGCTCCATCCCACAGACCACGACAGTAAAGGAGAAGCAGACTTTTGCAGGGCCTCAAAGAAGCACAAAAGACTGACGATACAATAGTGTGGACTGAAGAAATGTTACAGAATTTCAATGACCTCAAAGAAGTAATTTCAACTGCCCCTATGTAAGCAACCCCAGATTATATACAGGAATTCTATTTATTCTCACACTCTAATGGCCAGCTCATGACTGTTGTGTTGACACAGAAAAGCACAATGGACCACAAGCCACTGGCCTATTACAGTGGCACACTAGATTCAGTGATGCAAGGGCAGTTCACTTGCGAACAGGCACTTGCAACAGCGTTTGAAATAGAGAAAGGTTCCAACATTGTGATGTGTTTCCCCATTACACTGTATGTGGAACATGCCGTTTTTGCCATTTTGGAAATATCAATATCTACTCTAACTACCAAAGAGCATCCACATATGAGATCATTCTCTCCAACCCAAGTATCCATATTGTATGGTGTAAAACAGTGAATCCTGCAACGTTCATAACAGAAATGTGCACTGATGAGGATTTGGCGAGACATGCCTGTGTGACGTACAAGGGGGAGGAGGGTGACATCTCCAAAGCAAAGGACAGCCCACTCAAGGTAGGGGGGGGTCCTCTTTGTGGATGGGTCAGGGACAATTGACCAGTATTCAGGCCTCGGCCATACTGGTACAGCGGTGGTGCACCTAGTGGACGGTGAATACGAGACCTGGCGTTAAGGGTTTAACGGCACCGTAAAAGGTGTTGGCGCCGTTAAACCCTTAATGCCTCATTAGGAGTTCCCTTTGCGGGACCCGACCTTAACGCCTACTTTTAGCAGGCGTTAAAGTAGGGTGCCGCAAAGGGACCTTGGTGCTAAGTACGGTGCCCCTATGGGGCAAAAATGGGAATGGGGAAGGGCCCATGGTGAATGGGGAATTACCGCCCCGCCAACCTTGGAATGGGGCGGTAATTCGCCATTCACCATGGCGGACCCCGACATGGACCATGGTGCTAATAGCACCATGGTTTAGCGCCGGGGTCGTAATGAGGCCCATTGATTCTAAAATGACTACCAATGCATTATTCAGCACAGGCAGCGGAGCTCATTGCGCTTATTGAAGCACTGCAATCATCGCAGGGGTGTCATGTGGCCATTTATTCCGATTCAGCAGACATCACTACAACAGTGCACGCAGGTCTTTCACGATGGAAAAGGAGGACTTTAGGAGGGCGGATGGGCCCCAGTGCAGCATCCCACATTATAAGACAAACTCTTTGTCCCACTCTTACAGCCTTCTGTATGGCGGTCATCAAATGTGCTCCCCACACTAACAACCCTGATGAGGTGTCACTCAGAAACGCTGCTGCGGACACCACTGTCAAAATTGCAGCATATCTCCCAGTAGCAATTGTAGCTGAATACGTTGTCACACGACCTGCCCCTGACCAGTCACCGTTCTCATTCAAGGCCCTGCCCATAGTGCAGATTATTGAGTTACAGGGAAGGGTCCCAGAGGAGGAAAAAGAGTTGTGGGTCAAAAGATGGTGCAAACAGTCCCCTACTGATTTATTGTGGAGACAGGAATGTACGGGGAAAGCAGTAATGCCACACACACTGTTGGTAGTAGCGTTTGATCAGCTCTATCACCCCTCCCACAGCTCCAAACACTACATCCTGCTGAAGCCCAAGAGGACTGGTTTATTCCGAACATCCAGGAACATTTGACAGTATGGTTATTAGATGAAGCATGTGTCAAAGTTTCAGTACGAGCATGACATTACGAACACGGAGAGGTACTCTGCGCCGCCCCACTGGGCTGTTTCCGCGAGTTGCATATCGACCACGCAGACATGAGCAAGAGATGGAATGGGTCCCGATATTTGATCACTGTCAATTGCCCCTTCTCACGATGGGTGCAGGTGGGTCATTGTGCACATCTGTATGGCAAATGCGCAACAACATTTCTGGTCCATGAAGTATTCCCCAATATGTGATGTATTAAGGGCACACACTTTTTCAATGAGTTGATTAAGAAGATTATTGCACTACTTGGCATTAAACACTGAATGTGTACGATTTTCAACCCCCTTGTGCCTTGCGGTTTCTGCGTTGCTGTTTTTGGGTAATGGCAAAATAATAAAAGCAGTGGCAGTATGTATATGTACCTGTCCTCTAACTATAGATCTGTACGCTCATGTTCTTCATGTATTTGAGTGCGTGTTTGTGTCCCCAAGTGTGGATGGCACGTGTGCTTCATGTCTAACGCTGCTATGTCGTGGAGTCTCTAACAAGATCAACAACATGGCTTCTCGATGTTTTAGTCCAAGCAGTCCATTCAGGTGTATTTGATCATAGCCTGTGGCTCTTCATCCATGCACTGATAGATCTGTATATCCCTTGATAGGTATGGCTGGCTGAGGGGATGTCTCTCAATGTACTTGTTAATCATAGGTACGCTTACAATTCATCAAAAATATGAAGGGTGATTGCAGTGTTTTCTGGCCTTCTTCCTTTTCATGAATTTAGTAGGGGGAAGGGTGTGGGAGGCTTCCCCATCCCTCTTCAATATAAAGAAGGGGTTTTGGCCCGAGTGGAAGCAACATGTGCACCGTTGTGGACTGAGGACATCACACAACTAATGTGGATTGAAACAATGGAGAAACCAGTGAAAGTGCACAGAGAAGAAACATATGAACTTTGCTTTTATAGCCCCAAACGATATTTATAGGGGCCAACACACATTGAAACAAGACTTTGCTCATTCCTGATCTCAAGAAAAGCACAACAGCAGTGATGGATTACTATTGGGTGTGCGGCCAACAATCGTACTTCCACCTCCCACCATCATGGAGGGGCTATTGTGCTCTAGCACGCTGCACTTGGCCCTGCTTTTCATCCCAGAAGAACATTTGCAATGGGGGCCAACAGAAAATTTTGCCCCAACCACATTTCTAACTTCTGAAGAACAAACAAGAAACCCTTTGCCAGCACCAGAGTTCCACATTCTCCCAGGAAAGAGAAAAATGAAACCCTACAAAGGAAGAAAAGAGCTAACTATCTGTCCAAAGACTCATCAGACCTGCTCAATGAAATACCGGACGAATACAGAATTTTCATCAAAGGAGAGACTTTTTTTGCTTCAATGTTACTACCTGGTGTGCAAGCGGCAGCCAATGAGAAAAGGGCTGCAGATTGTCCACTGGGAATTAATACAGCTAGCAAATACACTGAGCAAGGGTTCAATGTCATAAAAGTGGAACTCTGTGCCTTGAGGCTGATGATGATGCAGAATCGCTATGTCCTGGATATGCTGACTGCAATGAAAGGGGGTGTGTGCAAAAAGATAGGGGAATCCTGTTGCAGTTCAGGCCTCCCAAATATGCTGAAAATGTCTCTCTCTCTCTCACACCTAATCGAAGCTGTACACAACCTGAAGAAGAAGGCTGGAATACAAAGTGAAGATTGGTTTGGTCTTGCATTCTCTTGGGCACCATCCTGGCTGGGGGTGATCATGAAAATACTGGTGCCCATCCCGTCTTCATATTGGTCATCTTTTATGTGCCAAAGCAGTGCCCAATAGCGCAATTATGATATCTCAATCTGAGTAACATCCAAAGCACCTCACGGAACCACAAAGAGGGTCTCCAAACAAATGAACGAACAATCTCTGCATGGTACGGATTGAGCATTGCTTACACCCCTTGGCACAATCACCACACCCCCACCAGACCCCAAGAAATATACAGAACACTGGGTTGATTTGGCTCTGGGATGGGGTTTGTATTTACATGACATGTACCCCTAAGGAACATGCCCAGTCTGAAGCATGTTTATGGGATGATTGCAGAGCATGGGTTCCAAAGAACGGGTCACCAGCATATCTGGAAGCTGAAAGGTTGCAGAGGCTGCAGAGAAGGGAGGAGACTATGGCCCTCATTACGATACTGGCTCTAAACCATGGCGCTATTAGCACCATAGTTGGTGCCGGTATCGTAACGAGTCCACCAATGTTCAATGGGGAATTACCACCCCATTCTAAGGTTGGCGGGGTGGTAATTCCCCATTGAACATTGGCCCTTCCACATTCCCATTTTTGCCCCATAGGGCTCAATGGGACTGGGGAAGGCGGTAAGTACGGTACCGCAAATTGCGGTACCGTACTTACCTCGAGAGTCCCTACTTTAACGGCTGGTCTAGACCAGCTGTTCAGGTCGAGTCCCGCAAAGGGACCTCGTAGTAAGGTGCTAAGTGTTTAACGGCGCTGCAGCCTTTTACAGCGCCGTTAAACACTTAGCGCCAGGGTCCTAATGAGGGCCTATATATTGGAACTTAATTGCCAATAACCCTACGGGGGAGCTTGTTAATTTGCGATTAACAGTAGGGGGAATGTTGGGAAGGAGAGAGGGTCTTCCCAACCCCCTAGGCAATACCGAATGAGAAATAAATGCTAATAGAGCATATCCATGGAGCAGGGGGCAGAGGGGTGTATATAAAGCAGGATGCACGGACACCATAGTGCATGCATTAGAAGCTATATGGTAGATGCAGGTGTGAACGCGATCTTGGTGAACAGCAGCCACTTAGAATTTAGGCCCAGGTGCAGTGAACATTGTGTGTGTTAATATTAGATCCCTTCCATGAGCACAGACACCACTCCCACCCTGGACAAGTTTCAGAGATTCATAAAATCCTCTATTGTCCAGGAATTTACAGGCCTCGTGCCCTGGGAAACAGGCACCTTGCAAGTTCATGAGAAGGGTAGCGGAGTGCTTCTTGGCAGTAAAATTCCACAGAATAGACAGCAAGGCCCTCCTGCCCCCATTGATCCCCGCATAAGAATTATAGCTTTGCAATGCTTTCATCCTGAGACCCCCACATACCACAGTACCATCCAAGCCCAGACCACCAACCATAAAACCTTTACACCTCTCCATTCATCATGAAGATCAGAAGACAAGGCTATCGTGCCTTCAGAAATGGGTCATGTGATTTGTGCAGCGAAGTGCAGGGTGGCATCAAATTATATCCTAAAACGAAGGTGGAGGACCTTGGGAGTTGCTGATCTGTCTGCGAGTGAGTGGAGCATGTGTGTTAGTGTGACTTCGGCTCTTCCCCCGGTTCCTCCCTGTATCAGCCAGGTGCATTGTTACAATGATAAAATAGTATTGTTTTTGTAAGTAGCTAATTAATTGTTAGGCCAGCTTCACCCTGGATGATGAGCACAGTAAGGTCCACATGGACGAGGATGGACAGATGAAGACGGACCAATGGCTGGTGAACTTGTGTGCCTACACAGCCCTTTAAGATGAGGTAACAATACTTTGAGATGGATGTGGATGCATATATACTCAAACATCAATAATCAAACGGACTCAGGATGTTGGCAAAGTGTGTTTGTTTTAATATCAATTATCTAAAACAGGGAGTATAACCAATATCAAGAACTCGCTCGTTCTTCTCTCTCAACTCATTTCATAAATAACATAGCTTGTATACTAAAACCTCATCATCATTGACGTCAATCTATGTTGCAAAGTACAAAAACCTACTTGGGGATGTGATAGGATTACAGGGAACATCTAGGTATACGTTCCATACTTGTTGGGAAGGTGATTGGGTCTCTAACATCAGGTGGGACAGCTAAGCCATCCCTTAGTGCAGGTCACTACGAACGTCATCAAATACACAATGTCCCATTGGTTATACAAACTATAGCTCTCCTTACTCCGTGGCCCTCTATTATTGGTTGCCACCCTTGTACCCCTCTGTAATATTCCACCTTTGCAAGCAGGACACAGGCTAACATCCAGGTGCTGGTGGGCTGGCCATAACGATAGCTTCCCACCAATTTGTCTATAATCAATCATCACCCTTGCAGTCTGCCAGTCAACTAAGGCTTTGAACTTGGCCTTGGAAATGTTCTCTGCGCCTGAGAATAAGCATACTCTGTCTCTTAGTTTCGATACAGCCCAACTCAGTATCAATTTTCATCTATCCACGTGACTGCAGACCATGTTTCAGAGCTTTTCGGCATTAGAAATACTATTAAATGATGAACCTCTGACGTCTTCAATGTTCTCACTACTCATCTAAGAAAGAAGTTTGTTCTTTTCACACGTTCTGTAACTATGTCATAAACATTCAGGTTCACGGTGGCCTTGACGGTCTGGTGCTGGCCCAACCAAGCCTTTCTTTGATTTGCCTCTGGATGTCGATTACTTTTCCAACTGAGAAACACTGAAAGACTTTCTTTTCACAGGATCTAGCTCTGCTAAAATGCGTTGTGGAATCATCCAGAGTCCATACATTCCTATGCATATAGATTGGCGCAGCGCCGCAGTCTACTCACTACATAGCTATCCTTTAAGAATACATTGTCTACTTGCTTTACTGCTTCTTTACAATTGTAAAATGACTTGATATTGTCTTGATTATTTCTGTAGCATGAGCATCTTCATCCCGTGGCCCGAAATGTTGCTCATCTTTAACACCTCCTCCTTTGTTTCTAAAGAATGTCTATACTCTTCACCCTCTTCTTCTGAGTGCTTCAGCTCTGCTCTGCATGACATCATCAGGCTTCTCATTTGCTCAGTTTTCACACGTCTTCTGGGATTTCATTCAAATGGCCATCGTATTGTGGTGAATGCTTGCTTGGCTTCCTCAATGGGAACCTCACTTGCAAGATTCTTTTCAGTATCGGTATTTTCGCCGGTACTGCACGTGTCTCACACTCTGGCTTCCAACATATGGGCAGCATGGGGGAGGAGCGTTGGGTGGGGATACTTGGCTCCACTTTTGCACTGGCATCCCATATGGAGCAGGCCCTACATGTATATGACTCCTCCAATTAGTATTGTAGAATTGTACTATATGTAATTACGTCATCAGTGACGTTGTGTGGGCTTATAATATGCTGCACAAGCCTACCGACCTCAGACAGCAGCAGAGCTCTTTGCTGAAGCACTTCCATTTTGTAGAAATAAATACTTGTAATCCCTGCAAGCGTGTCTAGGGCCTTTTTCCCTTCGAGGGCCTTATTCTGGTGTGAACGTGTAAGGGTATGCCTTCAACTTCAACCACACTGTTTCATAATTTAAAATTAAAATAAGTTTTAGCACATCAGAAAACATCCCGGGGTACTAATAGCAATAAATCCCGCGTTGGGGGGCTCATAACGGAGTCTGGTAATTCCACCCACATTGGGGTTTGATGCTTAATTAGAACATTGGAAGGTTGCCAGTTTCATTGCAGACAATGCAGTGGCAGAGGACAATAATGGATGCCAGAAGTCTTTTGAAGTTTCTCCTTTGAGTTTCCTTAACTTAAACAGAAAATCCTACCCTCACTGGGTGTATGTTCAAATAACTTTCTCGGCCTTGCGCCTGGGGCTATACTTGCTGTCAATGCGCTGCGTTGCTGTATTATGATAGAGAGGTAGCTGTTAGGTTTTCAGCACCCCGTGGCTAATGATCTTACTGTGCTCCACAGACTGAAGCTCTCTCTTGCCAGGGGGATGCTGTTACACTTAAGCGATCTGTGCTTCTTG
The DNA here is from genome assembly GCF_040938575.1 of Ambystoma mexicanum. Taxonomy (NCBI): domain Eukaryota; kingdom Metazoa; phylum Chordata; class Amphibia; order Caudata; family Ambystomatidae; genus Ambystoma; species Ambystoma mexicanum. The sequence goes on from NC_090940.1 coordinate 554,204,126, forward strand.
CGGACACTGGCGCTGTGGGCATCACGTATCTGAAACCAACATTCATTTGTCCTTCAGGCTAATCAAAATGAGTGGCAGATGGGTACAATGAACATGTTGTGCCTTGTGGGAAGCACTTTGGGCACGTTTTAGCATGGCACATCCTGCCTTTGTGTTGCAAGCAGAACATCACTATAAACTGGGTGATCTGAAAAACAAATAAACACTGAATTTAAGTCCCCCCCAAGCCCCCCATTCAGAAACATGAAGAATGAACAGCACAAGTCCTCAAAGCTGGGATTCAAAAATCCACATTTCAAACATAGAAGACCAGCAATTAAATCTGTAGGCACACCTGTACAGTTGTCGACTTCATGCTTAATTAGTGGCAAAGATGAACGTTCAGGGTGGGTGTTGTGCATGGGGGATGAGTGGCAGCCGGATGCCAGTTCTATGACAAAGCGCGCCCTACTCCATTCATTTGTCAGACGCCAATCACGTTTCGCGCCCGGGATAGTTAACAATTTCTTCTCGTGGCTTTGGCGCCTTTTCAAGTCTGTTGCCTGTCGGAGCCTTTCATAAACGCAAATTATGTATCATTAATCTTGTTAGGGGGTTGATGTGGCGGAGTTAATTCACTGATTAGTTTTACAGATAATTGAACCGGTTGTGAGCGCGCAATTTGATCAGTGGAGGAGAATGACACAATGTGTCAAGCCAAGCTCGAGCGCGGAACCTCTGCGCCACTTTGCAGGGGTACATGGCTAGTTTTCATTTTGAGTGATAGAATATCTAGCTACCGATAAAAGTTTCATGCTAAATTATTTTCTCGCCAGAAGTATTCCCCACATTTTCCTTAAGAAGCCAGCAATACTTTCCATGGTCAAAATTCTGCTGAAATATCTCTCTGACCCTACATTGGTTTTCAATATAATTTAGCCCTGATGAAGGCTTTCTGGGCTATTAAAGGAACCTTAGAGGTTGAAACATGCTGATCTTCTAAGATAAAACTAGGTACATGTGAAATTATTAACCCAAATTGTCACTGGAATTCAAAAGGCTCCTAAATTGGATAAATAATGTGTGTACTATATACAAAATAATCTGATAGTCATCATTGTTTTTCATGATTTTTTGGGAATTTGCAGAATAGACTGATGGAATTAATGCGATAAAGATGTTGATGTGAGTGATGTTTGGGATGACCCTTTCTTTTCGTGCCATATTTTATGTTCAATAATTATGTATGCATTTAAAACACAAAGGGCCTCATTATGAGGTTGCCGGTATCCTGGCGGAAAATCCACCAGGATACCGGCAACCTGTATTACTGTTACCGACACTCAATTTGGTGGTATTACCACTGGATTACGAGTGCCAGTAAGGGTAGTTATTCCCCATGGGGTCCAGGAATTACCTCCAGCTCCTAACTGGATGCTATTCCAGCCACCCCCCTCCCCCCAGCAAACTGTTACACTCACCTGGCTCCCACAGAGGCGTCGATCTGGACTGGACTGCTGCGGTCTCCACCAATGTGATGCGTAGGGCCGAGATGATGGACTGGACTGGCCCACCTTGCTTCGTTTGCTTGGCCCGTAGGAATATTCTTCTGCAAATGGAGAAAGGGAATTAACCACCCGTGGAGTTGAGCGTAAATCCCCCCACCCCCGCTGTTCTCCCTACTGATCACCTTTGATGTTCCCTCTTATAGTCTCACCTGATGGTTTGAAAAGATGAGCTCTCCATCCTGCATTGAGCGCAGGGGCGTGTAGATAACCAGTTGGTTCACTGGCTCGAAGGAATTGGTGAGTTCCAGGACAATATTGACACCGATATTCCCGGCAAGACGCTGTAAGTATGTAGTTCGTAAGAGTTCAAATGCCTGACTTGCACTCTTGTCCGATTCCTTGCAGGTTGCAGCTTGACCCTACTGAAGAGTTCCTCGTGGCAACCGGTAATGTTCTGGTAAGGATTTGTATTATCCAACACAGTTGAAATGTCCATATGTAACCTGTTGCTTTCTCCCTTATTCAGGCGCTGAGAGAAAGTATGATTTCTCAGGGAATAATGCCTCCGGCGGTAAAATCAGGTAAGTCTTTTGTGGTGAGGAGGGTTCCCCTTGTTAGTCCCTTGTTTCACCTTGCTGTCCTTTTGTTTCCCCTTAGGGGCCGGGGTTCGGCTAGGATGCAGTGGAAGCTGCGCCGACCCGCGAAGAAGAATAGTACCCCCGGTGTTAAAATCAGGTAGGTCTATGGGGGGTATTCCTCTGTGTATTGCCTTGGTTCACCTTGCTGTTCTTGTCTTCTCCTTAGGTGCCGTAGTGCGGCGGGAACATGCAGGTGGATGCGGTGAAATGTGAAGATGCTGCGAAGGCCGGTGAGTTCAGCGCGGTGCTGCAGCAGGCGAGGCGACGCGCATAAAATAACTTCTTTCTTCCAGCTCGAAGGCGCGGTGGATCGGGAATTCAGGTTCTAACCTTTTATCCTTCTTTCTCCCTTTTTCTAGGAGCTCCAAACTCGAGGCGGGCGTGGCAGAAGGCTGGATGCAGACTTGCAGGCACAGTGAGCGTTACGCTGCTGGATGCAGAATAACGCGAAGCATGTGCTGCTCTTCGTTCGTGGTTTAAATAGCCTCCAAAGTAGTCCCAGGTAAGTATTCCTCCCCAGCCCCGCCCGAGTAAAAAAATAGTCCCTAAGTAAAATAGTCCCTTCCAAGCCTCGTTTGGCTTGGAGCTCTTGCAGCATGGTCTGCATCAGGTAAGTTTGCAGCATGGTCTGCATCAGGTAAGTTTTAAGCTATGATCCTGGCGCCTATGGCACCAGGACTGACTCTCCATATGAGCCTGGCGCCATAGGCTCCAGGACTGCACCCAAATAGCCCCTAACAGGGGTTGTTGGGCTTGCTTGGGGTAACTTGATGCCTGCTTCCGGGGTTGCTGTACTTGGTCTGGGTCCCCAGGGACATCATGACACAAACTTGAAGTTTACAAGTGTGGAAACATACCAGTAAATGCAATTATGTGCATGTTAATTCAGTATCGGCAAACTCCTATTGAGGCCCAAAGATGTTTTCCCTAATGTACTAGATTGTCCCCACAATTAATACAAAATATATAGCTCTGGGCTACCGGGCATGTGGCCTTTTTGGACTTACCCAGATTAGCTTTCGGGTTCAGAAAAAAGAGCATCAACAAATGTTGATAACAATTTTACAATTATGACGTTTTCAAATTCATGAATTGCCTCTGTGGTGTAGAGAAATGTGTCAGCAAGAACGTATGTGGCGAGAGGGAAGGAAAGCAACATTTTACACAAGGTTACAAATATACAACAGAAATTGAACGACAAGAGTGCTAATGTGTACTAGGGTGGGGAAAATATTTCTGTGGCATTATGCACACCAAAAAACCTGGGAATTTCTTAATTAAAAGAATGAGGAGGACCTCTACTGACATGTTCTGTAGCCTTTGGCTCTCCAGATGTTTCAGACTACAAACCCCATCAGCCCAAACCAGCACATGAAATGGTGAAACATCTTGGGAGTCGTAGTCCAGAATAACTCGAGAGACGGAGATTGCAGATTCCTCCTCCTCTGCTGCATGCAAAATAAAAGAAATATCCTGCACGGCCATCTACCGACCAAATAGTTACCCTCTGTATTTTTTAAAGAGAAGGATCCCTTGTCAGCTCTCACTAAGGGCAATTCTTAGACCGGTGTCCGAAAGCCCTGCAGCAATTAATTCACCAAATTAAACTAGGCATTAGGATCGCTCAGAAGAAAAAGTTCTTCAGAAAACCGTGGACATGTGAGAGTGACTGATACCCAAGGTGTTGACCTCGTCATGCCATGGTATCCCTCCTGACTGTATCACCTGCCCTCGCCTGACGTGTGCTAAATTGAGGTGAACCAAGAAGCACCATGGGGCTGGGTTTGTAAACATCCACCCATAACTGCACCGAGTGAGCCAGCAAAGAGAGTTGGCCAGTAAACCCTTCCTTCATCCACAACAGGGAAATATTTCCTCAAGGAAATGTTAGCGACTAAAGCTTTGGAAGAGCCATTCATGAAAATGCCCATATTTCAGGGTTTTCCAGAGAAAATCTCACCCTTCCTGGGGGAAACTTGAAATATTTTTTAAGATGTGGTTGTTTTCTTCCCACCAAGGAATCATTGGAAAAGTGATTTGCGCATCATCACATTCCAATGGAACTGGCTAAATAGCCGTAGGTCTTTGTACACTTTAAATACCTTGGATGTGTAATAGGGTTAGACTGATCCAACAGACTCAGGCTTCCAGGCCAGTTAAGGGGGCCTTTTAGGGTCAGAGCAGAGACTTGTCCACCACTTTCGACAGAGTCAACAGGTCCAAGTTATGGGATAAATTAATACAATTCAATTGTCCCAAGGGCTCAGTCGCCGTCTTAGAGAAAATCATAAGGATACGGAGGCCTGTGTCCAAAGTGGTGGAGTGGGACACTGCACTCCATATTACCCAATCGCCACTGGTGTAAGACAGAGGTGCGTATCAGCACCCCTGCTTTTCCCCTTTATATTAACGATCTTCAGTTGGCTCTAATTGAATAGGGAACGGATGTACCCAAACTCGAAAGAAAGAAGTTTCCCCATCTGGTCTATGTTGACGACGCAGTTTTAATTGCATGCACTCTCATGCCGCATCAGAGACCTATTCATTAATGTTCTAACTTTGTGTGTAATCTAGACTTAGAGGTCAATGCATCTAAGTCAGCTGTTCTTGTTTGTCATTGACCTGAGAAAAAAATTAAAATTCCAATATTTTGGTCTAACTTTCTACCATACCAGTGGCCTGGGAATTTGACTATTTGTGCATCTGCTTCAATAGTACATTATCGGGCGCTAGCCAGTTGGAAAAATGAAATAGTACAATGAAACAGGCAATTGGTGGAGTGTTTCGCTTCTCTAAAATGTGCAGGTCACAACCACTAAATATGATGCTTGAAATATATAAAAGACAAAGTTTGTCGGTGGTGAACTATGGAGTCCCCCTTTGGATATTTGGGAATCTATCCTCATTACAGATCACCGAAAACTGTTTTTTTAAGACAATTCATGTTCTCCCACAAACCGCACCTAATCACGCAGTGCACAAAGAACTGGGGGTCACCTTTATTGAGGATGGCCTCGTGCCGCAACCTGTCCTGCGCTGGCTAAGAATCTGAAGTAATCCAAAAGTAACTCTAACTCCATTTTCATCAGTGCATGTCCAGTTAATATATCTGCACTGGCCATACCCTGGTTTAAGACATGTCAAGAACAAGTCTCACTAGAATAAATGCACAAGAGAACTTTAAGACAAGCAATTTCCTAACTGCATTGACTAACTCATCTCCGAACCCAACTGCAGCTCCACTCAACGGCGGCACAAGAAGCTACAGTGTTAAGCAATACCTGCAACCGGAGGCAATGAGCTATTTCAACTACCTCTATTCAGCAGTGCCTAACATGCACTGACCACATTCATGCATGGTCATTTGTATCCGGTGCAAGATTTAATAGCCTTCCCCTTAGAGTGGTCACGGCTATGTGGTCCAGTATTACTGCTGATAACTCACAAGTCTGCTGTGTGGTGCTGCTAAGGAAGATCTGATACGCTTTCTTTTTGTTGTTGCTCGATTAATACCCATATTCGAGCTACTACAGTGATCCCCCATTTGAGAAATAAGAGTTTTGTCCAATATGGGGTCGCTCTTTTTTACTTATAGATGGTGGGTATCTCACTGGTATAATGGACCATGTTAACATACCTCAAACGTGCACCTAAGAGCAGAAGGGATCTTTTAGCGTTGCTTTAGTTGAAAAAAGCAAAATAACTTATGAATATGCTCTCTCATGAAGTGTGATCCTTCGCTGCTTTAAATGCACCTTTGGCCCTTTACTAAAATCGGACTTGTTGAATGTGTATGTCACTTGGTATTTGTGTCTTGTTTTTTAAGTTTAAAATGTTGTGTTTTATTACTATGTCATTTGTTTAAGTATTGTGGTCTTTCGCTGCTATGTATGCAATGTTGGCACTTTACTAAAGTCGTACTTGGTGAATTTGTATGCTATTTAGTATCTGGGTCATGTTAGCAAGTTTAAATCTGTGTTTTCTCTTTATGTAATCTTTTATGGCGAAGAATCGGAAATAAAGTATCACTGACTGAGTTGGACACAGATCCAATTCACATAGCAAATTAGGCTGAGTGTAAGCGTCTCTCCACAGGAACTGCTGCTCTGCATGGTCTTCTGGACACGTGGGACCCACTGCGAACAAGTATATTGTACTCTGTGTTCCAGGGTGTCCATCCTGCCCTGTCATCAATAAACACATCTCACAGACTAACCCTCCCAGAATGAGGGTAGAAAGGCAACCAAACTCTACATTGCGATGAATCAAGCCAACAAACGCGTTTGTTCACAAAAATCGGATTTACATTTTTTTTTAAAGAATAATTGCCCAAGTTGCGGTATTGATGACCACTTCCCATTACATAAAAACATTCTACCATTTCCTTTTGGTAATTAAACTAAATTCATCCCGAACCATCAACTTGTAGTTTTTAGCAATGATTGTATCTTCTTGTGACCCACAATGCAAAATACCACTTTATATTCCCAATCAGGGCCTCATATTTATTTATTTTATTATGTTTATATTTTAATTAGGTGCTCCATGTCTCTGGTGGCATGAGATCACCAGGCAAAAAAGTGCAGGGTGATAAATGCAGAAGAGGAGGCTTTGAAGTTCTTCCTGAAGCTGAGGAGCTTTGGTCGCAAGTGGAGCACAAACTTCCAGAGTGTTGCACTGAGATCAGAGACAACCTTTCTTTCCTCTCTGTGTCTTCTGCTTGATTTCTAGGTCAGGGAACGCCTTGCATTACTTGACGGAAGAGTCCTGCAAGAGGCATTGGGGGCAAACGTCAAATTGAGGAAGTCTGGTCAAAACCAATGGAGGTAGTCATGTCTTATGAAAACAGATATTCCCTCGGCCCTTTTCTCAGTAGAAAGCCTGCGGTGGGTAGTAGGGCTGGTGAGATATGTGCTGGTCGAGGAGAAGCAGGAGTCTGCTGCATTTTGTACTCTTTGCAGGTGTAGTGGTTGGCAGGATTGACGTCCTGTACCAATGTGCCATCATCAGTATGCTAGTAATACCTTCATATGCTCATGCCTAGCTCCGTATCAGCATGTTAAGAGGTGAAATATGGCATCTTAAATGTAATTTCTTCTTTTTTGTTACATACAATGCACAGATTCCACAGAATCAGTTGCACATTATAAAGGACTGCGTCAAATCTACAGATTCGTCCACCCAAGCCTATTGATTCACCCACATTGTCATGGACCTGCTTTTTATTGGACTCATCTTATCACAGTACCCTAAGTTATGCTATGCTGTATTATGTTATGTTATGTTATGCTATATTATATTATGCTACTATACTTTTAAACTGTGCCATATCACAACTGTAGCCCAGGTTCAGCATATTTTGCCCAGGTTCATCATCACATGTCCTTGGGACTACCTCATGTATCCCAGTGACTACTTTATATAGACCATGGCCAACCTCATGAGGGGAGATTCACAGGTTTACCTTCCTGAGACAGAGGCCCAGGTTACCTAGGTTCAGACCTCCTTGCCAAGATTTAGGCTGCCCAGGTATTTCTTCATAGGTCTAGGAACAGCCTCAAATGTTCATATACAGTCTGTTGTTTGATGTCCTTAATATTAGCTTTGGTATAATGGTCGAGCACTGAGAAACCTATTGGGTAGTGGAGCCAGTATAACTAGACAACAAAAATACAAACAAATACAAATGTGTCCAAATGATGCCTCATTTGAACAATGTCTCTTTCATTGATTGCATCCTATGTCCAGATTCAGCCACACATTTTTATTTATTTTTTGGTTTTACAAAGGGCAAACAAAGTACAGTGGGAATGTGTCGTGTCCCGGCAAGGACACAGTTAACGGAGCATCTGAGCTCTGTCACAAGAGGCGCCAGCCAATGGGGACACGCGCCGTTCGTGCATGCGTGTTAGAGTATTCCGCGCTCAGGCAGGGGCAGGCGCAGAGAATAAAAAATGGTTATAACGTTCTCTGGCTCTGTGTGATCATTCCCTCTGCACTGGAGTTAACCCCCGGTTTCCTCCAGTGTTTGTAGCATACCTTCATGCCATTCCTTACACGGAGGACAGGGCAATGGCGACGAAGGTGGGATGCCAGTAAATGCAACCCAAGTGCATGAAACTTCCTGACACCTGAATCTTTGATGCCGTCAGAAGGACCATCACTTTCCACAATGTCAGAAGGTGAGCTAAATGAAGAAGATCATTGACCTGGGCCGTTCGATATGAATGCAAGCTCCAGGACCTCTCTAGGAGAAGTGGATAAGCTGATTTGAAAACTATCTGCACGCATATGATGAAACTGCGCCCAACAAGTTCGCCAGAAGACTGCTGGTGAATTTAGTCAGAGATGAGGTACACGACCTCAAACCCACGTTCCCGACAGGAGAATGTGAGACTTATCCAGGCCTCAAGAAAGCGCTCAGTGTGGATTTTGACCTTCAACATAACATTCAACATGTAAGACACCATTTCAATACGACGTGCCAGCTGGGGGGTGAATCAATGGATGCCTTTGCAACTCGTCTTCGCAAATTGGTCGCGCACTGTGAGTTTCAAACATTCTCGAATGAAGAGGCCATTCAACTGAGAATCATAGGAGGATGTGTGTCATTGTCATTTAGGAAAAAATTGCTCAGAGTACCTCTCCCTTTAGCTACCATATTGCAAATAGCCAGGAGAGTGTCGAGGGCGGACACACACGTTTCCAGATTGAAACCTCTAAAGTGCCTGGGAAAGAGCAAATCTATCAAATATCATCAGAGGCCCGAGGAGGCACCCATGTGTCCAGAGGACCTGCCTCGTCCAGAAGATGTTATCGATGTGGTCTTTGGTTTCTCCATCAAGAGGATTGAAATGTTCTGCATTCGGACGGGCATGCGCAAAGTGCAGCTGGGAAAACCACCTGGCCGTCGTCTGCAATGCTCTTCCTGGACGATCGCTGGCGTACAGCTCTACACCATCCAAACAAGAGTTCAGTGCATGCATCTGTGGTCCAAGGAGAGATGCCAGTGCGAGGCAAGACCTTGTGCGTCACGTGAGACAAGTGATGGGAAGGTCTCCTTCGCTCTCACACACCAGAGAACCAACTCAGCACGATTCTGACTACACGATGGATGGGGTGATGACCCCACCTGAAGGTGACCTCAACCTACTGGTAGGAGATCATCAGGCTCAATTTCTCATCGACACCAGCGCCACTCTGAACATTATGTGTGTGTCAGAACACAGCAAAATCATGTCTCTGCCACAGCTAAATCTGCCTGACATGAGGTTTTTCCAGTGGGAAGCGAGAAGGCTGGTAGAAAATCATGGGATGTTCTCCACAACATTATGATACAAAGAGAAGTGCACACAAGCTGAGTTTCACGTGCTTCAAGGAGAAGTTCCCGGGAGCAACCTACTTGGTCTCTCCACAGGCACTGAGATGGAGATTGCAGTGGTAACATACGATATGCAGTCCAGGTTCTCAGCCAGACAACTGTTTTCGACCCTATTCAAAGGTATTGAGTGCCTGAAAGGAACTCCCCTAATGTTCTACATCATTAAACCCACCCATCGCTCAACATCCAAGGAGAATTCCAGTGCATCTGCAACCACTAGTGGAAGAAGAAATACAATGCCTATTGAGTGAAGGCATAATGCAAACAGCTGATGGCCCCACTCCATGGGTGTCTCCCATATTAGCTGTTCCCTAGAGGATCCACCAATAAGATATGCATATAAGTTGACATGCGCCAGGCGAATAAAGCAATCGGACACGAGAGGCATCCCGGAATGCACCTGGATGATATGATCAGCATCCTAAATGGAGCAAAGGTGTTTTCAAAGTTGATCTGAAAAATGGATATCATCAGATCATGATATATGAACAATCCAGGTATATCACCACATCTGCCACGCCGATTGGACTCTTCAGATATAAGAGGCTTAGCTTCAGCATCTGCTTGGCTGCCGAGATATTTCAGGAGAGTGTGAGGCGAGTGATTCACCATGTGAATAACTGCTTCAACTATAGCGATAAATTCTTGATGTTTGGAGCCACAGGAAATGTCTACATCTGTTTTCAGGAAGAAATTAAAGACATATCTGTTTAGCTAGATCTCTTTTTTTGATCTCCTGTTCCCGCCCTTTCACTGATCATTGTTAACCTCTTGCCTGACTAATGGTATCCTTCTATGTACTGTCTTTGTCTGTGTCTCTTGTTAACACCCTTAAGCCTTCGGGTGAGTGGTGCACAATGCAAATAAATGAAGTAAAGTGAATTATGGATCTCTGGATCTCCACCAAGCCTTGTTTCCATTTCCTCATATAGATTGTGGATTATGGGAAGGCAGACTGGTATTACCTGGAGTGTTCCTGTGGAGAGAAGCAAAAGAAAACGTTACCAACGTTTTTTCGAAGACTACAACAGAGTTGCCAGGCAGATGTCTGCTGGAAATTTGAAAGGAGGGACGGACGCCGCTTGTTGACCAGTCCAAAGGGCATTTTTGGAACCTCATGCTGCATCCCAGGGTCTCCAATAAGTAGTCTTTGCCTCCTGCCAGAAACCCTCTTGGAGAACTTCAAGATATATCTTCCGGGGCGTATAAAGAGGATGGCTGTGCTAAGAGCTTTCCTAGGAGTTATTAAAAGTACAACACCCCAATCCCATATACCAAGCCCCCCACATCTTCTGAATGCTCCCATGACAAAGGCTCTCATTATGAGTTAGCCGGCACAGAAATAAGGTGTCAGTAATGTTACCGGCACCTTTTCCAGACCAGCTCACTCTGAGTCTGCCGGTGGGGTTTGTGAACTACAGACAGGCCTGACCTGCCTGTAGTTTATGCCCCTACCAGCAGAAAAATCACTGAAGCTCTGGCACCGTTACTAACAGTGCCGATGCTTCAGTGTTCCCATTCCCATGGAGTCCTATGGGAATGCACGGAAATGGAAACTTACCATTCTGCCACCGCACACGTAATAACCCGGTATTACCGGGATATCAGGCAGCGGAAACCCTAAACCGAGGGTGCCGGTAGACCGATAGTACTACTGGCGGCCTACCGACAATCTCATAATAAGGGCCAAAGTGTCAATCTCGATCCCTCCCCTGGAGGGAGTTTTAACAGTCTATTGACTCCTTTCAATGTTGCTACCGTATTGTCACCACCGGAGTTACCGTGGGGGTTGGTTCCAGCAAATAACTCTGCGGTAAGACTTAAGATTTCCTAAACTTGTAATAATTCATCTTTGCTTATGACTGCATTCTGATCGGCTCTGGGTCTTCTAAAAGCCCAACCTTTGTTTACTAGAGGGGCCCCGGTTACAGTATTACTGAGTTCGATGCTAAGCTTGACTTAAATTCTGGAGCTCTGCCATTGATTGAGTGGTTGCTTTAAGTTGTGTTATTTTCTTAACTTTGGCCCTCATCTTTTAGGCATGGTATGAGTGAAAGTTTTTGCCCACTCTCCCACTTACTCACAGGATCCCATTAACCATTAGCATTAGTGTATCAGGTAGTGCTTCATAATGAGCTTCAGTGAGCCACACTGACTGACCATTAAGGCCACTACCTCTTCCTGATTATATGTATATATGTATACCCATACTTAACATTTGACCTAGTGCCCCATCCTGATCATCAAGGCACTATGATGGCCATGACAACCGATGACCATGGCACAATTGACGCAATAGTGACCATTGATCGTGTCTCAGGAGGATAGCTCAGGGGCAACACGCTCGTCTTGGAAGCAAGACGACACGGAGCAACACAGGTTCGATTTCTGGGTCCGCGCTTAGAAACCTCTGGGTATTAAGCGCGTTATAAATAACCAATCATATCTTATCGATGCCAGTGTCACTGTACTGCCAAGCAATGATTAGGAACTTACAGTTGCCTTACCAAGTCCATACCTACTTGCCTGAAGGTAACATTTGTGGGAGGGTGTGTTCTGTTTGGGTGTAAGGAGCAAGAAATACTTAGCGGGACTCCCCCTCCTACGCTCGAAGCTGCAGATGGGTGTCCCGGAAGAGTCTTTTCCTGAAAGCAGGGGTTAAAAACCTAGTGTCCGTGTTTTGTCACCCTCAGTGTACCCTGCCCTACTCACCTCCACTGCATAATGTGCCAGAAGTTAAGGAAAAGTAGCCACGGTGGCTTGACAGGTTCATGTTAAGTCCTCCAGTCCTGAGGACAGCGATGACTTTAAGGCAGGTTACCCAAAACCACTCTTGAACCCCGTAAAGGCAGTCTTCTTAGCTCAAAGGCATGAGTCTATGGACATGTAAGGTAGGAGTACCATCACTGGCTTTCGTGTGAAGCAAGATGCATCTTGAGGAGTTTCTGGGCTATCCACTAAGGGTGGTGAAAATTCCTGCGGCTAGGTAGCACAGTTCACGCCCTCTGGCCTTTCTTCTGCATTACGGTATGGGCTCGGGTCTCCAGTGGCATAAACCATTGACCAATCTTAGGCTAAACATTCCAGCCTATGAGGGCGCATGAACACTTGAGTCATGGAGAGGGCCGCAACTTTCAATACGCCCTAATTGGCTAGGGTTGTCCTACGTTCCAAGTTGTCAGGCTTGAGGTCCTGGTTTCAGCCAATCATGGCACACTTTCGCCCCAGCACTTGTCTGGTCTAAAAGATGAGTTACATGTTTTAATCCTGCTCTGCCGGTGCAACGGACTTGGGTCCGCAGTGGGCTGATTTCAGCGCACTACGTCAACCTAATCCGCCCACGTTCCTTGCTGAAAATCAATTCTCTGATGCAAGTTGTGGTGTGACAGCCTCCAGCTCCTTGAAACATGGACATTTTGAAACCATGCTCTTCTCAGGTCATTCCCTGCTGTCTGAGAAGCCCTGCCTCTTGCACTCTGTGAAGACTCTGACTACGTCGATATAACGAGGGATGGTCTCGGACCCACATCTTCAGGATGTACCATGCCAACAAAGATATCATATGCCCTTCTCCATTCATATTGTGTCCCAAAATGCAATATTTTGTAAGAGGGCTCTAATTGTACAAGGATTGCTGCTTGATTTGTAGCCACAACTGATATTACCCAAATTGACCTTTTACAATTGACCTTTTGCAAAATTGACCGAAGTATAGTGGTCCTAATTGATGTTCTGCACAATTGACCTCTATATTATTTTAGTTATTTTATATATGCATTGGATTGGTTTTGGATTAAAAAATAATATAAAGGGAATAAGTGGAGGATTGTAGGGGGTTTTGGACTGGGCGAGGGCTTGCGGGGGGGTTTCCCCCTGCATACATGTCCTAATTGACCTTCTAAATTAGGTAAATTCTCCCGAGGTCAATTCTCCCAAGGTCAATTGTGAAAAGATCAATTAGTATACAACCACCACAACTATCTATAGGTCTCCAGTAATAATCCTCTAGCGTACACTCATTGAGGTCTACATACACTATGGGACTCATTACAACTTTGCCGGTCTGAGAAAAAATGTGGGAATAATTGCTGGTAATTCCAGCAACAGAATTTTTTCTGGACCCGCAAAGCACAAGTCTGCCGGTATAGGCACTGACCTACTGGCAGGCCTGACCTGCCTGCTGGTAATGCCCCTACTGGGAGAAAAATTACAAAATCACCGGAACCAGTACCACCAGTGCCGGTGATTCAGGCAATCCCATCCCCATGGAGTTTCATGGGTCTCCATGGGAATGGGAACTTACCGTCACTACGCCACCCATAATATCCCAGTAATACCGTGATATCTGGCGGGTTGATGGTAAGGTGCATTTCCGATGAATTTACAGGCAAACCCATAATGAGGCCCTATGTCTGGAAAGATTCTCTCCTCCTTTCCCTTCTCTCTTTCCCTATCTCTTCCCCTCCTTCCCTTACTTTCTTCTATGCACTTATTCTATCACAATTGTCCCTGGATCTAATATGACGGCAACCTAGTTTGTTTCCTCCACCCTCCCATTACAGTTTTTTTCCTCCCCTCCCCCCTCCAGCACTATCTGAAATATCGTCAGGCCGAGTACAGTAGTCGCTTGTTTTGTTCCTCCCCTCCCTTTCTGCACCCCTCTCCCTCACCTTTTGTTTTTCTCCGGTTCTACCAGAAATGTCGTCGAGCCTAGTACGGTAGTCGCCTGTCTGTTTCCATTTCCTTCCCAGTCTCCGCCTCCCTTCCTTATGTATGTCTTAGCTCTTGCACGATCTGAAATGTCGTCAGGCCCAGTACGATAGTTAATTTCACATCTTTACTGTTCATGGCCTGTAAGAATGTCATTGTATTTTCCCTTGTTCCTGCCCTTTCCTTGAAGCGCTTTGAAACACATTGTATATAGGTGCTATATAAATAAACTATCGTATCATATCATATCATGGACTCACAAGCTGCCATTGTGGCAATCTGTGGCTAGTTAGGAGGTGAGAAGTTGGGGTTTGTGAAGAGGGTTTCCTTTCCTTTCTGCAACCATGCCATTACTGTCCTTGTGATTGAAGTCACCTGAGGGCGTAGGAAGTGTGTAAGAAGCATATCCAAAGATAATCCACTAACTTCTTCAGAATCTGAAAAGTCAATTTAAAGTTTATTTACATAGTTACATGAATTGCCTTTTTAAAGAACGCTTATTTAAAAATGTATGTTAATTAAATAAATAACTATTCATAACACAAACCTTGAGTGTAAGTGTTACATGGCTACTGGTACTTATTGATTTCAATTGTACAGCTCTACAGCTCACATTACCCCTCTTGAGATAGGCCTGGCTGCTGAGTCACACTACCAACTTGTGCAGTGCAGACCTATACCAAAAGGTGGGTTACCTAATACCAAACAGATATGTGTTGTGTGGTCTCACACAGTGTGACTGCACCAATTCTTACCTAACAACCCTTTACCTACTAGCCATCTCCCGCCTTTATAAAGAAGTCCAGTTCACCTATACTTGATCTACATAATTCCATTGCTTGAATCACAGGTTTATGTTCTATTTTTGGGTTTGAGAGCGAGGACTGCTTCCTTTTTAATAGCCACTTGGAAATTTGGAACCTGCAGAAAAATGGGGTTAGTTTGGCGATAGGAGCAGAGCTAGCAGTTCAGGGTGGCCTTGTTGCTGTGTTTAATGGTTGCACACTTCGAGGTGCTTTCAGTGCATAGTCCTTTCAGACTTGGCGTTGCTGTGCCCTGACGCATACTAGCATTAATTGATGCAGAAACATATCAATTTTTAACAAGCATTTGTTAGCGCAAAAAAATAAATCACCACATCCAATTTCAACTTGTGAGCATCGTCAAAATATGTTTGTAGGAGTGCGCTGGTGATTTGAGCACAATGGGGGCTGTGATAGCGGAGGGGGAGGAGTGGCGCAGATGGGCTCCACCTGACTGCTTTTTACAGGCATATCTGTAAAAAGGCTGCTAAAAGCGAAACAAAATTAAGCTCAATCAAATCTATACACAGATGCCTAATTTCTTTACATGTCGGAGAACATTGCGTCTTTAATTTAACACCCACGCAATGAAACTGACTAATTTTACCGCCGGCAAAGCATCGAACTAGCAGCCGGGGCGACATAAAGATGGCAGGCAGTGTGCGTTGTATTGCAGGGCGCTGAGCGTTTTTTAATTTAAATCCTTGGTATAAAAAAACACAGAAACTATTGCTTTAGCCTGGTGCATGCAAGTACAGAGTTTTAGTGGTATTCTCTGAGATCAAATGGAGCCAAGAAATATGAACCCTTTCAGGGCCAGCGGCTAGCCACCTGGCTTGCAGCGTGGTATGGGTGCAGAAGAGGCTGGCTCTTTTCATAAATACGTTGACAAGAACATTCAGCTTCTGATGCCTGTATCTCACAGCTGCAGCCAGTGCATGGATGTATATTGTTTTGGGTGAAGTTTCATTTGGTGCCTCCTTCCCCTGAAAACATGGCATTTGTGTTTTAGTTCCGAATGGCGCCCACTGCTGCCTACCTCTTGGTGGCGCTCTCGGCAGCTGCCACAAATTGGCCAATTGTAGAACCAGCCCAGCCCTGACCTTTAATTCAGCTGCATTCATCACCCAGCTCTAATCTGAAATTGATAGGTACATATGCTGCTGTACTATGATTGAGAGTGATAATCCTCTGATTAATATGACCGATCAGCCATCTCACTAACACATGATGTCACTACTTTTGCCCCAATCTATCACAGATACCGGCCATACCCATCCTTCTGAGATGCAGTTCATCATTTCTCCAGTAGGTGGCTCTTTGTCATTTAACTGGGGTTAATGTGCCTGCACGTTCTGACCACGCCACACACGGAGGTGCTGGAGAGTGTGACATACCGTCCTTTCAAGCACATAAGCTTCCGGGTACCTTTAGCCTTATGTGCGGGGTCAGAAATGTGAGGCGGAGCACATTGAGAAGTTTTCTAAACAAATGTTGTTTTATAAGATTGGATGAACGCCTCACTATCCCTATCCTGATCAGTATTTACCTGCCTAAAATTAACTAACAGAAACACTCTAGCAAAGGATATCTGCCCCTCACTTTTATACATATAACACATAAACAGGGAAATATATGGCAGTTCGAAACAATAATAATTTAATTCAAAATGTGATCACAATCGCTTTTCATAACCCGGGCAAATTCTCCTCCCACAGGTTTAAACATGATTCTGCTTCACAGTACAACAAAGAACAGAAGGAAACCCTGATTCGCAACAACATTTCCAATACAGTACAATGCAACTTCAATTTGTCAAGGGAAAGTTTGAACACAAAAGATATATCTCTTGTTCTTCTTTAAACAGCTTTTCAGTTCCTCTGTAGCAACAAGATTGTTTCAGTCAGCATGATTTGCCACTTTAACAACTTAAAGAAATACAACTTCTCTGTACCATCCTTGCATGGCTCTTCCTCCGACACCACTAGCAACATAAAGTGTCTCTGTCATGACCACCTTGTAGCACTCCTTCAACTTTCGCTTGGCCTGCTTCCATGCCAGTCCTATTATCTCCAAAGGTGAACCATCCTGGTATACTCCCCTGCCCGAACAGCTTTTCACTACTACAAGTGCTTTTGTGGTCAATGTTAACTAATAAAAGGTTGCAACAGCTTCACAGCATTCAACAAATCGAAGCTTCAAAACGTTCATCAACTTCTCAGGGAAACCAAGATTCACATAAATGTTTTTTAATACTCCTCTGCAAATGATGCTCCTCTCCTTATGGATATCTGTTCCCAGAAGGGCAGCCTTTTTGCCACTCTTGGTTCACCACTACACAAGTAACCAAAGACTGATAGGGATACAGTCTCTTCCTGCCTCTCCCGGGTTTTGGCAATGCGTGTCTCAACTTGTACCAAATGTTGTATACAATATGGGCAACAAGTTTCAGAGTTCATATATCTTGCTTACCCCCCTTCTGCTGTTGCTAACATTCTTAAATTTTTATTTGCCTTTGTCCAGTTTCTCTTGGTGTTAGGAAAGATTTCCATTTATGGGTAATTTTCCCTTCAGTTGTGAACCCCCCAACATTTTGCTTTTGTCTGACCACCGTAGCCTGACTTTTACCAATGGAGCCCAGCCTTGTGCTGTACTCCGTTGGGCTTTTGCTCATTTTTTATGGGGACACTGACATGCCCTTCAGACTGTCAGTACGGCGAGACTTTGTTTCCCTTAGTCTTTCACTTTGTTGCTAGTTCTTAGCAAAATGTTATCAGTGCACAATGTAGCTTTCAGTATAGTGCGCTGGGTCTCTTTTTCATTTTTAAGGCCTTAGACACCCTTGAAGGATTTTTGCTGAATGTACAAGTGTTTCCAGGACAGAGCTGGTGGCAGCAGTTACTTTCAAAGCATGTTTTACTCTTTTCTATGGTCCAAACCATGTTTACCGCGTTTGGCCCAGGACAGTGGGCAGTGCCTAAAATGGCCATTCCACAAGGTCCTTTGTTCTGTCCTTTGGCCATTTTGATCTGGGAAATTCCTTATTTGGTCATTCAGACCCCGCGCAAACCAAAGCTTTCATGGGCTTCAGCATGCCTTGTGTGTGTGCGTGCGCCCAGGATGTGGGCTGGAGCTGTTGAGTTGCAATACACATACTGGGTGCCAGGATATCTGATGTGCTAGGATGACTGGGACCACCGTGGTCCATGTTTGCTCCAAGTCTGGGATGGCTGAATGTGAGCAGATCTATTGGTTTCTCTTCGTTTTGGCTTGAAGGACACTTTGGAAAAGAGAAGGCACTCTACACCCATTCCAAGTCGATCTTCTGAGTTCATACCAAATTTAGAAAAGGAGCCAAGTATCCTGAACGGAAGACGCAGATCCGTGGAACCGCTGGTGACCCGTTGCAAGGTTTGGCACCCTGACCCTGCTGTTGTCCCGTCAGAGCCCCTGTTTCTCATCGATCACAAAAGGCCTGCAAGGGTGATTCGACCCGTTGGAGAGTGGGACTAACTACTCTCTGCACCTCCTGCTTAACCTGCAAACAAGCCTCTTCGGAAGTGTTCCTGGACTACTCAGTGAACTGACCAGCTCGTACGGGACCTTTGCCCTGGAACCGCCACCGTCTCGATTATCAACTTGAGCCTTAGGGAACCGTAAGCTCTAGGTATAAGGAACTCTGCCACTGAGGTTCGTACACATAGCATTCCCAGGTCTGAAATGATGAGAGTCTGCCGGAACCCAAGCCCCGTGTCGACCAGCTGTGGTGCCAAACTTCATGGGTGCCTTGCTGCTGCGCCCCTCTGTGCCCTAAGACGAGCTAAAGTGAAACTGGCCCCATCCCTTCACCAGAAGTGAGAAATTGCCACTGTTCCACCACAGGCTGAGTACCTGGAACACTGCCCTTGAAAGCCAGAGAGATGTGCAACTGCGGGATCAAACTTGCGAGCGAACTAGACTAGACTGGCGAAGTTTGGTCTGGACTGCGTTGAAGGTCGGTAAGTAATTGCAACCCTTACCAGTGGCCTCTGGCATATGCTTAGACTTTTACACACAAGTGTCCCCCAAGGGCCACTCTCCTTTGTTAAGGTAGCCTGTGATACCATACTATTCCCGATTCCTGGAAATCACTCTGCCCTCTTGTGGAGACCCTCCTTGAATAGTGGAACTTTATTCTTCGTCACCTCACCCACCTTCCTGAGTCACTACAGCCCCTTGAAGAGGCCCGTTTTGAAGTTAACTGCACGATTCAGGGCCCCGGCACTGAATGTTCTTTTGAGCACATGGATCCACACTTCGCAGGGACATGACTGCCTATTAGTTAGGGTTTGAATTGTTGAAGGACTGCCTTAGGTATATTTACACTGTATGATGCCTTTCTGTTGCAGGCTGTGGATCACTACTTGTTGAATGTTACTTTAGACTAATAGTTACTGTATATATGTTTCCTAGTAGAGTGTTGTGTTAGTATTTTTAATATTGCTGAGTGTCATCTTGTGTTTGAGTTAAAATGCCTCCAATAAATATATATGTATTTATGATATATACACCTGACTGAGAGTAATGTGTGCTGTCGTTTGCAGTGTGTGCTCATTGTGGACTTTCAATCACCCTCACCCCTCCTGACACCTAGTCTTGACCGCCACCAATGCTACCTTGATTGGTCTGGCTTGTCCAGAAGGTTTCCCCATTCCAAGAAACTAGGAAGGCCTTCTGAACCTCTGCCCAGCAGGTCAAAGTTCAGAAATCTGTGTTAATGTTAACACTTGGCTTGGGCAATGCGTGTTGACATCAACTCTCAACAAATTTTCCCTCACGGTGGTTGGGTTTTCCACTGGCTCACACTCTCAAAGTTACAGTCATTTGGCTTTGGTTTGCCATAGTTTTGCTGCTCTTCCCTGGTTTAATGTTTCAAAAACAACTTGGGAATCATCTTCACTTACCAGAAGTGAGGCTTCTGTCGTTCTACAATAGTTCAGATTTCACAAGTAACGTGTGTCTGACTTTCCATCACACGCAAGTAATGCTTCTGATGATTTCTACTAACCTTTCTTCTACGCAAGCCCTTATCCCTCCCCCGGGTGCCTGCTTTCACTTCAAGAGTGGAGACAGATCGCTCCGGGGTCCCTGACTACCATTGAGCTCATCGGATCAGACGTGCGCCTCTGTTCCCCTAACTGCTCACAGGATTTCTGCTGGTGTGACTCCTTGCGACCCGGCAAACTGCCCTGGCAAGTATGCCTCCACCCATTCCACTTGCAATTTGAGCTCTGCTTGCTCCTGAGGTTCTCTGGTGGATGCCGGCCACTTGAGACAGCCTGCTGCACGCTTGCTGCTGTGCCGTGTCTGCAGACCAGGTCACAAGGGGGAAAGTTTTCCATCTGCACACTTCCCGCTGCATGACCTCTGCACTTCAGATTTCTGGGGACACAGATCCTCTCAGGACCAGCAGTTCAAATTGCCCAGCAATGGTCTTGGCATCTTCTCTTTCCTCCAGATTCTGTCTGGGCTGCCTTCACGAACCACGCTGCTTCTGCTTCAGACTTCTTCTATTCTCCACCAACAATGGCAACTCTATGGCCTGCACTTGAGGGTGCCTTTTAAGCCTCTCAGTCTTCCTCATGTGTGTGCCATCTGCACTAATATACCGACCACTCTCACAACATTGTGCTTTTTTAGCCCTCTTCCTTGTCCCAGTGCTTAGGGAATTATGGCACTTGAAGCCTCTAATAGTAAAATTAGGTTTTCTCATATCCGTTGGTTTACAATTAAACACCAATGTGTTCCTTATAACATTCTTTAACGGACCACTATAAGAATTGGTCATTAACTGTGATTGTACAGGGGGAGGCAATTTTTTTATGCTGATATCTTATTCAAGTTTCTCCTCCCAGGTAATCTTCCTGCCGAACACCACCTACTTCCCCCTTCACCCCCAAGGTCAGGATCAGGAAGCATCTGCCTTTCACTGGCCATCTATGAGGAGACTTTAGGCAGGGCACTAGTGAGGAGTCTATAGGATTCATCACACTTACAAAGCCATGGTAGGAACACATCACACAGAACTAACTGTGATGAATATGATGATGTCATCCCTTCTTTCCAAGCGGGGACTATCTTAATGAAGCTGGGACGGTATCTCCCAGTACAGTAATCTACCTGTGGGTGGGATGCCGAGTGGGAATTGCATTGAGAGGGAGTCCCCCTTTAGGACTAAAGATGATCATTAACAGGGAACATAGTGTCAACCTTCTTCACCTCTTTTGATAAATCGTCCTGATCCCTCCTTGGAGAGAGCTAATATAGATTGTTGTCAAATTAGCCAAATCCATTTTTCATGTCTTGCCCCTTGATAAACGTTCCTGCTCCCTCCTCGGAAGGAACTGATGTATATTTCTGCTAAGTTAGTTACATAACAGCAATAAAAACCCAGATGATACAAAATAGTGTGCCTTTAACTTTAAGACTGGTACTGTGACGAAGAAGATGATCAGGAGGAGAAGGATCACTTGCGAGAAATCAAGCAAGGGGTGTAGTTCCCAGCGGCCAGTGATTGGCTACATGGAATACAACATGCCAACGATGGAGATCCATGGGAGTTCAAGCCCAAGCTCAGATGCTGAGGAGACTCGAGAGAAGCGAGAGCCGCCCCCTGAAGAAGGCAAACGGCAGCCATAACAGGACGCGAACTGCACTGTGGAAGAGATAGAGCGTGAAGCTGAAGGGAAGCCTCAGTCTGCAGAGATGCTGCAGACCCTGCTGGATGCCCATACGCTACCAGAGCCTCCAGGAACAGCTGGTATTGCCAAGGAGAAGGAAGACGGGTACCCAGGTAGGCCTGGAGTTGTGCAAGGGCCAGGGAAGCAACAGGGTGAACTCAAGAAACAGAGAACGAAAGGGTCTGGACCCTAGCCTTTAAAAGTCAGAGGGAGCCCTTTCAAAGACAGAGGGGAACACATGAGAAAACAAGAACAATAAGGTCTGGGACACTACCCTTTGAACGTCATTCTGAAACAAATGAGAAACCAAGAACAAGAGGGTCTGGGACCCAACCCTTTGGAAGTCAGAGAGAGACCAATGCGAAACTAACCAGATACAGCATAACCGTGCGAGTCCAGGACCCACACCCAAAAGCCAGAGGGTCTGGCAGTCTAACTAAAGCACAGGTCTGTGGCCCTGGAGTACATCAGAGACAGTTGTATACTTGGCAGGAGAGTGAACCAAGCAGATACAACACAACAGTGTGAGTCTGGGACCCAAACCTAAAAACAAGAGGGCATGGGACCTTAGCTAATGAGATGGTCTGGGATCCTGAACTGAATAAGAGACAAATGTATACTTCACAGGAGATTGAATCAGATGAATACCACACAACTGTGCCATTCTGGGACCCGCACCCACATTCCAGAGTGACTGAGGCCCTGTTGAAAGAGAGGGTCAGGAGTCAAAGGAGAGAAAGAGTACGGTACTTGATAAAAGAGTGACCCAAGTAGACTCCACGCAATATAGCAAGTCTGGGGCTTGCGCCCAAGTATGTAAAAAGGGTTTGGAACCCTCAGAGAAACAAAGAGACAATTCAACAACGATTATTTGATTGACAAGAGAGTAAATCAGTCTGGACAAAGAAGTTGAGGGAGACCTGCACTCACACAAGAGACTAAAATAAGAAGGTTAAAACCGTATGATAGAAAAGGGAGTAGTTCTACACTTGGTAGTAGACCTGTCGAGCCAACAGGACACAAGAACTGTGAAACAAACAATCCCTCTTGAACTATATTGTCACTAAAGATATGAAGAACTCCAGGGGAAAGGAGCCCAATCCTGGCATTTTCAGATTATTGTTATGCATCTCATTTTACTAGCAGTGAAACTGAGAACTTCTCTGTTGTTTGAAAACACAGTGAACAGTTGTTACTTTGAGAAGAGGCCATACTTACACAGTTATCTTAGGTTATTAGTTTTAGGGACAGAAGTAGATTTTGGAGACACAACAGTGACAGACTTATTAGTTTCTGACTTCCTGTCGAAACCTTTAGCTTCTTTTGAGGCAGGGAAATTCCTCTTAGCTTTAGGGATAGTGAGCCATTTCTCCAACCTCATTGTTATGAATAAAAGTCTATAGCCAGAAATATACCAACATTGTGTCTGAGTCTTGCTTCTGCCCCCTTACATAAGAATGAGACCTTAGATGAGAATATTTAAGCAATGGCAGGATTTAAAATGCACACCTTTAATTCATAAGAAGTGTGCATTAACCCTTTAATTCACAAGAAGTGTGAACTACCCCTTGGCAACAGAAATTGAAAAAAAGGTCTGCAATAGTGAAACCAGAAGAAAAGGTTGAACAAAGCCATGAATGAATGAATTCATGCATTGATTTATTTGTGCTTTAGAGAGCACCAGCTGTGAATACAACCTCTTTGTAGCACATGGAAGGCATTCTTCACATGACTTAGTCACAGGACCTAGGGATGTTCGGGTCAGCTAAGTGTAAAGGTGGAGAAGTGTGTATAAAAAAACGTCAGAATGCTCATTTAGTTACAAGAGTACTGGGAGGCAATGGGTAGGGACAAAGTCAGGCAGAGCCACAATACAGAGCAGGAGATGAGGAGATGACGGTTAAGGGCTATGGAAAAGGCATCAGCCTAACAAATATTGAGGATGTCGAAGAGTACATCAATATATATGGGGCTGGTAGGACATCAAAAGCCATAGAATGTTGGAAGAGGAAAGTTTGTATTCTTTCCCATAAGTGCAGGGCATTTCAGAGTTTATCCGGCATTCCGACACCACGCTTGTTTTTTAATGAAGATCACTACCATGAGGAACCTTGATCTGATGGCCCTGAGGAGTCTTGAGGGAAAATTATTGTACATATTTTGCTTCTCATAAGCAAGGCCAGTATTCCAGAAGGTTTTGTGTATCAGTAAGGGAGGCTGCGGAGGGGTGCAAGTGCCTAGAAGCCAAAACTGGTTGAAAAAGGGAGCCAATGAAGAGAACCAGCACTGCAGTAACATGGCCACAAGGTTTCAGGCCAAGGATCATCCTGGCCAACTTATTCTTCCTGGTGTGTAGATGTTGGGTGAGGCATTTCTGGAGACCCAAGTGATGGCTATTGCAGTAGCGGAGTCTAGCAGAGTCTTTGGAGCAAATGGATCGTGGTCTGCACCAGAGTATCTTCACTATTTCCATTGACTGTGGGCGGGACTCTAATAAAACCTGACTCGCACCGCGGGGCGGTCGCAGACTCTAGCAGATTCTTTGGAGCAAAGTGGATTGTGGTCTGCAGTAGAGTATCTTCACTATTTCCATTGACTGTGGGCGTGACTCTAATAAAACCTGACTCTCACTGCAGGAGTCTAGCAGAGTAGAGTCTGTGGAGCAAAGTGGATTGCGAAAGTGGATTGTGGTCTGCAGCAGAGTATCTTCACTATTTCCATTGACTGTGGGCGGGACTCTAATAAAACCTGACTTGCACCGGAGCGATTGCGGAGTCTAGCAGAGTCTTTGGAGTCCATGGAAGCTTGGAGTCAAAGTTGGCGGAGGCTCTACTGTGAATCGGCTGTAAACGGAGACATGAGCTGCGGCGTGCGAGAGAAAAACAAATCAGCCTCATCGCCTAAAAACTAGAGCACAGCGGAGACACGAGAATTCAGAACCTCAGCGGGATGGAGCGTCTTCATGCTTGGCTCAAGTAAGTCAACAAACACTGTGCATAAATGTAACGAACTTTGTATGTTCGGCATGCTCGGCAGACGCAATAAATTAACATGCGCCTGCGTCGTTGAAAGCTGCCGTCGTCCTGGTTGCCCCCGCTTGCTCTGAAAAGGAAAATGCTGTACTGCTCGAATGTCTAAACGGGGGAGAGCTGACAAACTTTGAACAGCATATTAATCGGCACCTTGAGCAGCACATTAAACAACACACATCGTGCAGTGACAGGACGTCTCTGGATGCAGTGAGGTGGTGTGCCTTAGGGATGATCACGCACAAGAGGGGACTTTGGCAAGTCCTGTAGACTTATCACGACAGCTGGCTCTTGTAAATGCAGTCCCTCAGCTACGTGTACTCGCATGGCATGTTCATAAAGAGCACGTGAAGGATGATAATGTCCGTGGTCCACTCGACTCACACAGAGCGCACGTACATCAGAGCGAGTCGCGCACAGACAGACAGGGTAGAAAGAGCAGCGTCGAAGGAAACACAAGCATCAAAACCCAATGGAGCACGAAAGGACCGGCCGTTTAATATGCAAGACCTCCTGATCTGGACCCAGCAGAAAACATTGTTAACATCAACTTACTAGACGAGGATGATGTATTTTGCTCGCCTCCGGTTCATACAGATGTGACCAATGAAGGGATAGAAGAATCACAGAGCGTAAGACAAGTGGCATGCCATAAAGGTGACAGACAAGGAATAATAACTGGAAACCTTTTTGGCACCCTTGGAATATATATTTGTGGACTTCCATAATTGAAATAGGGTGGAAACTGAGTAATCTAATAACATCCCCTTAGATAGGAGAGGAATTTAACCTCTGTGATATCAGTGGTTTTGTTCAAATGGAAAGTTTTGTTCCTTTTTCTTTCTTGTTTCTTCTAATTTTGCAGTTTTTTCTTTCTTTTATCTTATTTGTCTTCGACCATTATTGTGTTTTATGGTTCATGATTTATTCAGATGTGGTTTGTTTTTTTGTAATATGTTATATACTTGAAGATGAGCCCACTTTAAAAGAACATTGCCAAATATTTTGCAAAATGCTGTTGAGGCTCTTGTATAATAGATTGTTTTATGCTTTATATTAAATAATGAACAATATTTTTGAAGCCTCTGGTTAGAGCTTATGTTTAGTTAAGTGGCAAAACTGAAGGAAATGTTTTTTGACAATGACATTAATTGTATCATTATATATATGTAAGATTTTAGTTTGAACAGATAGATAAAATCAAGATACCATCTGGAATTACGATTCAGAAAGCAGTGATCCTTTAGTCTGATACACTTATTTGCAAAACCTTTTTGCTTTTTGGGTTCAGAGAAAATGAGGTGTGCATAGGTAATAGTTATACCGTATCACCGACAGATTACAACCTGTGGGGACATACTTTGTTGGTTTTTGATAAAGGTGACAGACGACACTCAATGGAAGTTGTTAATAAATCACTTCATGACTTAACGCAGATAAACAAGGTTCGAAATCACAAACGTCAACCAAAAAGTCAATCTGATAAAAGCAACGACAGCACACAAACTGCAAATGCTATAGCTACCTCACCTGTAAAGACACCAGTAAAAACGTGGTTGAGTGGCCAATTAAAACGAAGAAGAACTGAAATTAGCATGTCACCTCACATAAGTTGCTCCCAGCATAGGAACAAAAAAATTACGCGATGATACATTAGAGCCTGAATCAGTGAACAATGATAACCAGATCAAATAAAAAAATATAGAATTGAGAGGTCTTCGACTTCTGAGATGTCTACGATTGACTCATCAATTATGGAGCAAGCATACCCGAAAATAATGCGTGCAAAGAGCTATCTCAAAGCTAGACATCACAAGAAACATGATGAGGTCAACATGGCACACAGGGAAAAACGTATACTTGAAATACAACCGATAATAATGTCCTCAATGGCCATCACCATCGCGCCATTTACCAAACTATATGTACAACTCAATGGGCGTCATTACGAGTATTGAGGTAGCCATGCCGATTTTAGCGGGTTCCAGGAATAGGGACTTACCGGGCCATTCCGACCTTGGAGGGCCCGGTAATTCCCTTTCCCGGGACCCAGACCCAGTACATCCGCATTCCCATTTGAGCCCCCGTAGGGCTCAATGGGAATGGGGAGGATGCTAACAACGGGCCCGTTGTTAGCATCCTCGTCAGCTATTGGGTCCTGCTAAGGACGCCTGGTTTTATCAGACGTCCTCAGCGGGACCCGCTGCAGATCTTGTAATGTAGCGGCCCAAAATTTACAATGCCGGTCCCTTACCGGCACCGTACATTTCGTGGCCGCCACACTTATTATGAGGCCCAATGACAATATGAAGGACTTGTCAACGCTGTTTGCCCTAATACATTCTAAAATAATGCATCTCGAAGGCGATAACAATCTCTTTAAAGAGACTCATTATGACTTGTATTAATGGATTGACACCTCTCTAAACATACTGACAGAGCAAAAGAAAAACAGCACCATGGAAAAGAAACTTATCGCTGAAATTGCAAAAGAGGCGCTGGGTCTCTTCGCAATAAGAAAGTCAACATCAGGGCCAGCGTGCAAAAACGATAACGGGCTTTGCCATTGACAAATGAGGAGCTGACAACACGAGAGACGTCTATCAGCGTTAACCATAATGAGTGTAATAAAGTGAATGGCTGCCCGGGTGAGTTGGATCACACTGTGAACCATGCAAACAGTGGTTTGGAAACAGGTGTGAACGCACAAGGTGCAAGAAATGAGTGTGTGATTTCTGTAAGCAATATAAGTCCCGATATATTCTCCGAAGCAAACAATAAAGAAGAGACGTTAAAAAATAACTGTGAAGAAAATAAGAGCCCAATTGAAACAACTAAAGACATGACTGGAAAATGCATGAGCAATAAGAGATGATAGTGGAAAGACGCTAACATCACCTGAGTAAGATGAAATGGAAACCTCATTTAGCAGGCTAACTAATAGCAGCATGGCTAAAGAGAATCTTGCAATACAAGATCACCAGATAGCCACTGCTTCTTCTAACATGGATGAACGCTGCATAGCTGTAAATGAGATCTTTGAAGAAATGGAACCCAACAAAGAAAACGATGACGGGATTTTTGCAATATTCAAGGGCAACAAGACCTTAAATTCTGACAGGACAAACAAGATGCCAGTTATACAAACCCACGCAAAGAAGACCAAAAATCAACCAAACAAGAAAGCACAGCGACGTAATAACTCAAGGAAGTTCTTACAAAATATCAAGACTGTCAATGTAACGGTCAACAGTAATAGTCACAGTGAAAAAATAGGAGATACGAAAAAAACAGTGAGGTATACACTCAGTTCGGGTCCTCTAAAGATATGGCTGATGAGACAGTATGTATTGATGACATCTCAACCGATTTATTAAACATGTCGACTTGCGAAGACAACAGTGAGGTTGGAAATCCACTGGCCAACTATCCAACTTTGGAAAGTCATGAAGAAAACAAAAAGATTGAACCTGAAGTAAAAAGCTGCAGGATTAAATCAGCATAGATTATTAGAAAGTGCACCTTAATACAACAAAAGACACTGGCTGTAACAGAGCCGCTGGAAACATCCAGCCCAATTTTCATCACGTTCAACGAAAAATGGGAGGAATTAGCACAAGGCCATCAGAATATGGACACAAACAAGAGTGGCAAAGAACTAGCAACCTCACAACTCAATATAGGAATAGTGAAAGAAGGAAACCATGATTTAACTCACAAACCGTTGGGTGAGCCTCAGATCCACATGAATAACTGTAACAGTGCTCAAAAAGTTGTGGAAAATGCTGCACAAGGGCACGACCACATGCAAAACAACCAATATGAAAAGAGGAGTAGAACAAACCACAAGCACCTTACAGGCTTAGCCTGGAACGTGTGGACAGCAGTGACAACCTTCTCCTGAATCGTAACAATGTGCTGCTGCTGTTTCATCTCGTTCCAAGTCTCAGGTCCGTTGTACCTGATGCTTTGAAAACCATAGAGTTCATGGAAGAGGACAAGAACGACAAAGTGGTCTTGCAATTACAGTCCAAAATTGTATTCGACATTATGTTGGAAGCAGCCCCAGTGCTTATGTCACTCGGCTTTGAGATTTTTAAGCCAATAGATAGATCTCTTTGCCTCACTAAAGATATGAGAATTGAGACAATAATAGAGAAGGACCCAATACAAACACAGAAGCCGGAGAGCACAAATAAAGTAAGGGATTGCAACAGTCAAAGAAATGTTGTGCAAGAGGTGAACATCAAAAGAACTGTCTACCACTCAGATACGGACGAACAACCAGCAAAAAAGGCTCAGCAAAGAGACCAAATTAAAATAACTATAGAAGGCGCAAATAGCGTTGGAGCAAACATTATTGATGGTTCAGAAGCACAGGAACATGTGGGAAAGATGAATGAATGGTACTGGTTGGCTGAGGCCCTAAACATAAAATCCCCAAATTAACGCCAGGAACATGAGGCCCAAATCATGCATACCTTTGGGTCCCGGAACAGCAGAGGCTTCCTGCATCTTTTTCAGAACAATTGGTTAGGCAGGTTAGACTTAGCCTGTCTACAGGAAAACTGGTTGATGGAGTGTCCTATTTAGGACGAATTTGAAATTCTAATAAATCCGGCCATAAAAAAAATCTAAAGGCAGACCTATGGCCGGTTTACTAACCCTAGTTAAGAAAAAAAAACAGATATAGGATCTTTAAAACCAAGAATATATCTCCTTATACACAGGTAACAACAGTCATGACGCCTAGTAAATGCAATGTGGAAAGTGGGCTAATAAATATCATCAATCTATACTGGCAGCACTCAGCAGCCGGAACAACAACCTTCATAGATCAAGTAACTTCAGTTTTGGATGAGATCTATGAAGAAACTAGCTCACCTGATATAATAGTCTGTGGAGATTTAAACATTGACTGTGCTGGTATACAGCACAGGAGAAAGAATGAAATCTGCACCAATGACCAACTAATGACACATTGGTGTCTAGATATGGATTTAAGGAATGTATTAATGCTAAATGGATACACGGTCGGAGACATACCAGCTGCACCGACGTGGAGAAGATCTGAGCAAAAATCCACGATTGACTACATTTTTGTATTAGAAGGTACACACACACAGGTGGAATGCTTACAGGTGACACCTATGGCTCACAGCGATCATGACATGGTGTAAATGAAGCTAATCATGCCTGGGGAAAACAATCACACACAATGGAATCATCCAATCACAGTAGCAGAGTTAGACTAAAACTCAATGATGAAGTTGTGAACCAAATTGCAACAAAATACAGCAAAGATCAAGAGGACCTAGAATACCAACATCTGCTAACTCAATTTGTGGAAAAAAAGCAAGGTCTAAAACATCGAGCATTTGTCCCAAAACACAAATTTGATGTTGAAATTAGAAAGAGAAAATGGCTGATGCGCAGTGAAATTAGAAATACATCACAAGCAGACATTTCATCTTTTCTATTTACAAAAAGAGCTGTAAAAGAAAAGTACAAAAACTGGATTAAAGCACACATAGCACTAATGCTGCAAAACGACGCAGAACTGATGATGTCAAAGATGAAAAATAAAAACTCAGAGTTCTGGAAAATTATCAATAGTGAATGTGCACCACAGACTGCTTTGCAGACCAACATGGTGTCAGAGGCGGCATGGATATCATATTACAGTGAAATGTACAGTTCAAAAGGGAAGATGAATGATCTCATTCTGCCCAATCTTACTCAGTGGGACCTCAAGTTTGAAAAAGATGATATTTTGGGGTACCATCAAAAAAGTAAGTGCATTGAGGACCCTTGGCCCCGATGGTTTGACACACTTTACAATCAAGAGAAATCCTGAGCGATGGGTGGATATTTGCAACATTCTATTCAAGAGAATCACTACCAAATGCCTCACCCCAAAATCTTGGTAAAGTGAGGTTGTTGTACCGATTTTCAAAAAAAGCAACAGAGCTAATACAAAAGACTATTGTTCAATAGATGTGTTAGACGTTTTGAGGAAACTCTATGCAACACCATTACAACAAAGGCTATTGGAATGGATTGTGGAAAGTAATCACATTGACATGAGAAAATTAGGCTTCGTGAAGGATGTTGGCTGCTGCTCAAACCTCCTAATATTAAACCTAATCAAAATGGAGACGTTAAGAACTGGGAAGAAAGTTTATTTAGCGTTCATAGACTATTCCCATGCGTTTGATAGTATAGACCGATAAAAGCTCTGGACCAAGATGAAAAACTGGGACTGTCCCCCCAGCATGTTAGTTGCAATCAGAGAACTTCATACGAACACTAACATCAAAATTCGATTGGATCCAAATGGCACACTATCGGCTATGATTAACATTTTTCAGTGTGTGAAACAAGGATGTCCTTCAGCATCAATTATATTCAATTTGTTTCTCTCTGGTGTTGGTGATGCAATTGATGGAGTTCCCTCCTTTCCACCATAAATTCACAGGTCGTATGTGAGTTGGCTGTTGTATGCTGACGATCTAATACTTCTAGAAAAAACTCCAATTGCATTACAACGGAAATGAGACAGAGTTGAAGCATACGTTAAAAACAATGGCTTACACATCAATAAAAAGAAGTGTGAGATACTGTCCCTGCAAAATCTCAAGACGACAAAAAAGACCAATGGTAAAAAATGTGTTTGGTGTTTGGAAAAAGAAACTCTGAACACGGTACCCAACACTAGATATT
This sequence comes from Ambystoma mexicanum, assembly GCF_040938575.1. NCBI lineage: Eukaryota > Metazoa > Chordata > Amphibia > Caudata > Ambystomatidae > Ambystoma > Ambystoma mexicanum. The sequence continues at coordinate 554,235,616 of NC_090940.1, forward strand.
TGGGCATGCGGATCAGTGCGAACATCAGAGATGGTCCTTGGGCTGAAAACGCTAAAAGTAAATGTCGGCAGCTCGCATGTCAAGCCGTCATCCTGAATAAAAAATATGGGAAGTTCTCTCTAAGACCTATGATCAACTTCTATCAACAAAAAGCAGTACCATCGCTAACTTTCGGAGCAGAAAATGCCTTTGGCTGTTCAAATGCGCTTTGGTCGGCGCTTGAGAACATATTCTGGGTAAAAGTTCTCCAGTTACCCAAAGGAAATCAACAGCATGCTTACATTATGAACTAAACTTAAAATCGATCAATGCACGAATATGTTGGAATCTTCTGATGCTCTTCCGGAAAACAACAATGAAAGAGACCATCCCACAGTTCAAATCCTGCACAATCCTGGCACTGGCAATTCGAACAATTTGTAATCACTATGGAATAATCAGTGTAAAGAAGTGCTGAAGGAGTACGAAATCGACATAACTACGTTGCATGAAAATTCGAACTTGGCAAAAACAAAATTATGGAGAGCTGATTGGATCACAATGGGTGAACAAAGGAGGAGGTTCAGGCTTATGAAAGAGGTGCTCAGCAAAGCAAGGGACATAAAAAAACTGCAAGGCTATGTGACACTTTTTCCTGATCAGTGCCAAAGATCTCTGTATATGTGCTTTCAGCTTAACGTATTCAAAACAAAAGACAGAATAAGCACTTGGCCAAAATACGCTGAGCTTAAGCAAACTTGCTGATTTTGTGCCTCGGAAGAAGAAACATTAAAACATCTGACGCTGTTCTGCGGTAAAATACAAACCCTAAGGACAAGACATTGGGGCACACTACTTACAAAACAGCGAATGCTAAGTGCCGAGAATTGGTGGCAGCTAATGTTTGATGGAACTGATCGTAAATTGACATTTGCCTTGACATTCTTCCTGAAAGATATAAGAGATCTGTTGGAAGAGAATAGTTGTGATCTGGAAGTGCAGGGGTACAACACTTGCATAGTCAATATTGACCAACGTGATGAGACGGAATAATGTGTGAACTTTTTTTTACATGAATCGTGGTTGGAAAAATGGAATGCAATACTTTGTTCTTGTTATAAAGGTTTGAATAAACCAATTAAAAATAAAGAAAGTAGTCTAGATGAGAGCACCATGGTAGAGGAAACTTGAATTCTTTGTGATGTGTTTAAGAGAGGAAAGATGTATTTTTGTAAATGATCTTGATTGTGTGATTACTTTGCACTCTCTTGAATCCGTGGCAGAGGAAGAAAAGGCCTTCAAAAACCACACACAGATGTATTGTCGAAGAACAGAGAGTAGGAGCGTGGGCTATGTTGGATGATCAGGCAAATGGCAGAAAAGGTGGAATGATAGCGCAATTGCAGTTCTCCGTTTTTTAAGGTGTTGAGGAAAGGACGGTTATCGATCATCCAGTCTTGGATCCATAGCAGATATGAGGTGATACAGTACAAGTCAGCTGGTGGTCTTTCACAAAGTCTGAAGACTAACTGTGTATCATCTACACGGGTTTGAAAGGCAGTACCGTGCAGCGTGATGAAGTATGCCAAAGGTTTCAAATAAGTGATGAAGTGCCATGGAAAAGATATGGACCCTTGGGGGACACCACAGTTGTCGATGATGGGTTTGAATAGGAAGGTCCAAAACTCAACCTCTGGCTCCCTACTGGAGAAAACGCAAGAGAGTGCATTTAATGCCAACAGTGTTTTTTAAGCAATTTAGCAGCGCACAATGTTTGACAGTGACAAAAGTCGCCGCAAGATCTAGGAAAATGAGGATGCGTAATACTCTGACTGCCCAATTTAAGGACCGATATAAACTAGCACCAACCTGTAGCAGGCACAGCAGTCTGGATGAGAAGAGAATCCACCTAGTCACTCTACTCTCCCCAATGACAATAGTCGGGAAGGGTAGAGTTTCCAGGGAAAGCCTCAAGGGGAAGAACACCTTGTACTTGATGGAAAGATTCATGATTCGCTGGACTTGGAGCTGAACTTCCAGAGATGCGCAGCAAAGGGTTCTAATGGTGGCTCTGTAACGTACAGGGAGATATCAGTGATTATCCCGAAGATTCCCCTTTTCCAGAAGTACCAAGCCTGATTTACCCTTTGACAGGCGTCTATGGAGATTGCCTTGTAGGATCAATGCAGGTGTCTGAGAAACAAAGAGTAGAATCACTTTTCATGGGTTTGACAGGATGATGCCACCGTGTGATTGTGATGCAGGGGTGTGCAAGTTCTCTGCAATTTCTCTGACCTTGCAAGTCTTCTTAGTAATGGGCAGTGTTCAGATCAAGGAAGAGGACTTGCTTGCATATTTAAGAGGAGTGCATGCAATGATGTGAGTTTGGTGTCCAGACTATGACCTCCCATGTGATTCTGACCTGAAAACCAGATTTTCACGGCCACTGAAACACAGCGATGGAGGAAAGAGTTGGACAGTTTATTGGAGTGGCAAGACATCCAAATTCCTCAAGTTGCCCTTGACAAGGATCAATTTAGAAACAGTTTGCAAATGTGTAGTAAAGAGCATGTAACCTGGTAATCCACATATGGTAACTATGGTAAGGCAGGTGTTGGTGTTGAACAAGGTAATCAGGAATAGGGGTCTCCTACCAATCCACAAAGACACTCACACATACTGATATGCTCACTCTCTCCTCCACACCAACAAACAATAGAATGCAGCTATAGCCCTCGATCAATTTCGGCCTAGCTGCTCACATACCTACACACCTCCATGAAAACCTCAACAGTTTTTACAACGCAGCTATACCCCACGAAAAATCAATTTAGCTGCACACATAATCTCACACACAAGCTCCACCAGCACCAGAATGCAGACTCCGAGGTCAATGGCCTTACCGCACACATTCCATTGATCTCACACAACCACAGCACCACACCTTGCATTAGAATGCAGCTACCCACCACGTGAACTGCACAGGCTGCACACATAGTGAGTTCACGCAAGACTTATTTACTACCCTACACTCTCTCTGCTGACTTGGACTATGATCACTGAGGGAATTCAACCCTCAGCGCTTTGAGATCATAACAATGGTATAGAAGGCACTATACAAATGCATCATAAAATAACATTTCAACAGAATGCTTTTAAAAGAGTGATGGTGATAGAAATCATGATGGTTTTAATATGGGAAGGGGGAGTTAAGGCCACACCCCTTTCAGCTTTCTTCAATCTCTTGCTGGCATAGACCATGTAATTCACAAAGTAGGTTGCTATCAACTATATTCTTTGAACAAAGCAAATTGTTTAATATAACTTGTTATCACCATAATCGTACATTCAAATTACACTCTACAAAGTAGAACAAAAGAAAATTGGATTTAGGAAACAAACAATGTTTCAATTTGATACAATAATATATAGTGTTTCAATTTAGTAAAAATTACTGAATACAATTATATAACAAGATATAGAATCACCCAACCATCAATTCACTACACCTTTTGTATCGCCTTCAGTGCCGCATTCATTCATTACACAAACAACAAATGTGAAATTCTTGCATGTTTAGTATATTGAGTAATCCGTGGTTGGAGTCCTTGAACTTCCCATTACAAGTCAAGTATATATTCCTAAAAAGTTCTACATATAAACAATTTTTCTAAAGAATCACATGTTTCGAGTTCTAATGTTGTTTATGTGGCTTCCTCAGGTTCACAGGAATTTAATGAAGATATAAACTTTGTTTTCTATTGATTTCCTTCGCAGATTGTTCTTGGGTCATAGCTTTCAATGTCTTGAGTCACATTTTTCCTGAATTTTAAGATACTCATGAAACTTCTTTGCTTTACAGGACAGAATCATCTCTGCAAAAGACAAGCTTTGTTTTTTTTAAATGGCTACACTTAGCAACACAAATCCATCAAAAGTATAGAGCTCATACGCAATAATGGAAAGTTCACTGCTGATGAAAGAGATTGACATAGTAGATTTTAAATGGTGCACATGAATGTTAGATTCATGTCAAGCTCAGCTTGCTAATCGCTGGATGAGTTGTAGTTGTGACATGGATCTGGGCAATGCTATTAGCTGCAATCATTTACTATCCACCAAGCAATACTCATTATGAGTTTTGGTATGTATTGATAGCCCCTATGGTAGAGCAAACCATTGATGGCCTCTTAATGTGTCTCGATGTTCATTGACAAGACCACTGGGAAGGAATTGATACATTATAAAAGGTCATGAAAACAGAAGTGGGACTGCACATTTAAATTCTCAAGCCAAGTTATCATTACATAGTGTGCAACTTGCTGACCGTGCAGAGCTGCCGAATGCGCAGACCACGGTGAAGATTGTGGGTGTAATAATTCTGGAAGTACACACTGTAGCTCTATTTAAGCACTGTGTTAGGCCTGCCCCTGCAGCCTATAATTATATTGCAACTTTGCATCTGGCGATTTCATGCCTGGTCTGCAGGTGGCATACCTGGCGTATGCATGCATCCATTAGGGAGAACAGATTTTCAAAATTAAAAACCGGGATAGGCAGCTGACATAGAAGTAGGACTACAGTTGCAGCATTGATAAACACACAAAAAGAACTAAAACACAAACAGGGCACTGATTCAACCATAGTCCTACTTCAGTGTCAGTGGCCTTTCTCTGTGTATTTTAGAAGCATCAACACTGATTAGAGGAAAAAGGACCAGGTAGAAGAGAGAAGCAATGGGGAGGGAGGTGAAAATCGAGTGGGGAGAGTGGTAGACAGCGCGATTTCTGATTTTTCAATTGGGCCCCTCAAAAAAAACAGGACAATCTTTACAAGACCCTCACATCCCAGGACAAGGTTTTTAAAATGAAAAAAGGCCCTGGAAACCAGAGGACGGAGGGGCAAATTCCAGGACTGTCCCAGCATAACGGGGATGTCCGGTTACCCTATGGATCGTGCATCTGGGGACAATGCCAACGTCATAGTCGGACAAAATGAGCAGTACCTTGAATCATCTTGTTAGGAGAGGACAAGTGGCAAAGAAAGCCCACATTTCCCTGGAAAAAGCCAACTGTGCACAGCTGCTAAAAGAGCCCAGTACTTCCAGCGTCTTCTGCAGCAAATGATGTTTAACAGGCAGGTCTGAGATTGTGATAAAAGAGAGGTCAGGGCGGTTCCTCAACAATATTGTGCCCACACGGAAACACCGGAGCCCCTCCACGTTGCTCTCCTACGGGTACACCTCACTGCACTCCCTCTCCAAAATCAAATCATTGGAATTTATAGAACATTTGATTGACTTGCACTTAAAATTAATAAGTAGACAGGAACAGATTTAACAATAGAAGAAACGAGAGTTCATGTTCATCATCCTATGCAGACGCTGATCATTGTCTAAATGAAAGGCACTCTCCTAAGCAGATGCTTCTGCTCAACCTATTCTTCCAGCAATTTCACTCGTGATTGAAAGTGCAGCAGAAGCCAATGGATCTCCTCGGCCAGCAAACACCGCACTCAGAGGCCATTCCAAATGCTCCAGGGGAAGAAAGCAAGAGGTACGTGAAAGAAAGGGAAAGAGAGGTGGAGGAAAAGGAGGCAGTTCCAAGCTATATCAAATAACATAGGGAGGTTTTGCGGAGCACATTTCGTCAAATTCATTTTCATCGAATTTATTTGAACGAATGTTGCCGTAAATATATGTGGGAGATGGGTTTAGGTGAATAAATAATGTAGTGGGCTTACGGGGCGATGCCGGGGGGTCACCCCCTGCATATATTTGTGGCAAAATCGACCACCATTTTTTTTTCTCGATCGATCCGAATTCGATAAAATCTTTCCGACACAATCAAATTGAACCATATTAAATAAGGTTAGGTTACAAAGAGTGCCTTGAAGCTACTTCATAGCGCTAGAGTGGACACAAGATAAGTATGTATGCTATGAACAACCTGAGCATAGGATGTCGATATCTCCAAAATGGCACAAGTGCTTGGGCATATGATGGCATAGCTCACGGGCAACATGATTATTGCGGGCGGGCTGGGCACTTCATCAGCCGCGTCTGCCAAAATCCATTTCCACGCACAGCGTATTCTTGGATTTTAACATCCATAACCAGCCGTGGCGCAGAGTGGCGCAGCGACCCTGCAGCAGCACCAGTTACGCCCCCAACCCCTCCCCGTGCACCATGAACAGCGCACAAATCCCGTACATGGCGCACAGGCCAGTGGACCAGCATACAGCCCCCCAACCACGAATGCAAGCGGGGTATGTATATTACGGGGGTGCGTGGGGAGAATCACACGCGATTGGTCCTGTGCGAGTGGGCTACGTGTATTTCGGGGGTGCACGGGAAGTTATACACACGATTGGCCCTGTGCGAGCGGGGTACGTGTATTACGGGGGTGCGCAGGAAGTTCTACGCGCGATTGGCCTTGTGCGAGTGCGGTAAATGATTTCGGGGATGCGCGTGGAGAATCACACGCAATTGGCCCTGTGCGAACGGGGTAGATGTATTTCGGGAGTGCACGGGGAGAATCACACGCGATAGGGCCTGTGTGAGCGGGGTATGTGTATTTCGGGGGTGTGCAGCAAGTACTACACGCGATTGGCCCTGTGCGAGCGGGGTACGTGTTTTTCGGGGGTGCGCGGGAAGTTATACACACGATTGGCCCTGTGCGAGCGGGGTACGTGTATTACAGGGGTGCGCGGGAAGTTCTACATGCGATTGGCCTTGTGGGAGCGGGGTACGTGTATTATGGGGGTGTGCGGGAAGCTCTACACGCGATTGGTCTTGTGCGAGTGGGGTACGTGTATTACAGGGGTGTGCGGGAAGTTCTACACGCGATTGGCCTTGTGCGAGCGGGGTACGTGCATTACAGGGGTGCACGGGAAGTTCTACACACGATTGGCCTTGTGCGAGAGGGGTACGTGTATTTCGGGGGTGCGTGGGAAGTTTCACACGCGATTGGCCCTGTCCGAGCAGGTTACGTGTATATGGGGTGCGCGCAAAGTTCTACACGCGATTGGCCTTGTGCGAGCAGGGTACGTGTATTTCGGAGGTGCGCAGGAAGTTTTACACGCGATTGGCCTTATGCGAGCGGGGTACGGGTAATTCCGGGTTTGGCGGGAAGTTTCACAGGCGATTGGCCTTGTGCGAGCGGGGTACGTGTATTCCGGGGGTGCGCGGGAGGTTTCACATGCGATTGGCCCTGTGTGAGCGGGGTACGTGTATTTCGGGGGTGCGCTGGAAGTTCTGCACGCGATTGGCCATGTGCGAGCGGGGTATGTGTATTTCGGGGGTGTGCGGGAAGTTTCACACACATTTGTTCTTGTGCGAGCGGGGTCTGTGTATTACGGAGGTGCGCGGGAAGTTTCACACACGATTGGCCCTCTGCGAGTGGGGTACGTGTATTTTGGCGGTGCATGGGAAGTTTCACACACGATTGGCCTTGTGCGAGCGGGGTACGTGTATTCCGGGGGTGCGTGGGAAGTTTCACACGCGATTGTTCTTGTGCGAGTGGGGTACGTGTATTACAGGGGTGCGCAGGAAGTTTCACATGCGATTGACCCTGTGCGAGCGGGGTACGTGTATTTCGGGGGTGCGCGGGAAGTTCTACACGCGATTGGCCTTGTGCGAGCGGGGTACGTGTATTTCGGAGGTGTGCGGGAAGTTTCACACGCGATTGGCCTTGTGCGAGCGGGGTATGTTTATTCCGGGGGTGCGCGGGAGGTTTCACATGCGATTGGCACTGTGTGAGCGGGGTACGTGTATATCGGGGGTGCGCGGGAAGTTCTGCACACGATTGGTCTTGTGCGAGCGGGGTACTTGTATTTCGGGGGTGCGCGGGAAGTTTCACACACAATTGTTCTTGTGCGAGTGGGGTATGTGTATTACGGAGGTGCGCAGGAAGTTTCACACGCGATTGGCCCTGTGCGAGTGGGGTATGTGTATTTTGGGGGTGTGTGGGAATTTTTACACGCGATTGGCCTTGTGCGAGCGGGGTATGGGTATTTCGGGTTTGCGTGGGAAGTTTCACACGCGATTGGCCTTGTGCGAGCAGGGTACGTGTATTCCGGGGGTGCGTGGGAAGTTTCACACGCGATTGGCCCTGTATGAGCGGGATATGTGTATTTCGGGGGTGTCCGGGAAGTTCTAGACGCATTGTTCTTGTGCGAGCGGGGTATGTGTATTTCGGGGGTGCGCAGGAAGTTTCACACGCGATTGGCCTTGTGTGAGCGGGGTACGTTTATTTTGGGGTGCGCAGGAAGTTTCACACGCGATTGGCCCTGTGCGAGCGGGGTACGTGTATTTCAGGGGTGCCCGGGAAGTTCTACACGCGATTGGCCTTGTGCGAGTGGGGTACGTGTATTTCGGGGGTGCGCAGGAAGTTCTGCACACGATTGGCCTTGTGCGAGCGGGGTACGTGTATTTCGGGGGTGTGCGGGAAGTTTCACACGCGATTGGCCTTGTGCGAGCGGGGTACGTTTATTTTAGGGGTGCGCAGGAAGTTTCACACGCGATTGGCCTTGTGCGAGTGCGGTAAATGTATTTCGGGGATGCGCGTGGAGAATCACACGCGATTGGCCCTGTGCGAACTGGGTAGATGTATTTCGGGGGTGCACGGGGAGAATCACACGTGATAGGGCCTGTGTGAGCGGGGTATGTGTATTTCGGGGGTGCGCAGCAAGTTCTACACGCGATTGGCCCTGTGCGAGCGGGGTACGTGTTTTTCGGGGGTGCGCGGGAAGTTATACACGCGATTGGCCCTGTGCGAGTGGGGTACGTGTATAACAGGGGTGCGCGGGAAGTTCTATATGCGATTGGCCTTGTGGGAGCGGGGTACGTGTATTATGGGGGTGTGCGGGAGCTCTACACGCGATTGGTCTTGTGCGAGTGGGGTACGTGTATTACAGGGGTGTGCGGGAAGTTCTACACGCGATTGGCCTTGTGCGAGCGGGGTACGTGTATTACAGGGGTGCACGGGAAGTTCTACACACGATTGGCCTTGTGCGAGAGAGGTACGTGTATTTCGGGGGTGCGCGGGAAGTTTCACACGCGATTGGCCCTGTCCGAGCGGGTTACGTGTATATGGGGTGCGCGCAAAGTTCTACATGCGATTGGCCTTGTGCGAGCAGGGTACGTGTATTTCGGAGGTGCGCAGAAAGTTTTACACGCGATTGACCTTGTGCGAGCGGGGTACGGGTAATTCCGGGTTGCGTGGGAAGTTTCACAGGCGATTGGCCTTGTGCGAGCGGGGTACGTGTATTCCGGGGGTGCGCGGGAGGTTTCACATGCGATTGGCCCTGTGTGAGCGGGGTACGTGTATTTCGGGGGTGCACTGGAAGTTATGCACGCGATTGGCCTTGTGCGAGCAGGGTACGTGTATTTCGGGGGTGCGCGGGAAGTTTCACACACATTTGTTCTTGTGCGAGCGGGGTATGTGTATTACGGAGGTGCGCGGGAAGTTTCACACACGATTGGCCCTCTGCGAGTGGGGTACGTGTATTTGGGGGTGCATGGGAAGTTTCACACACGATTGGCCTTGTGCGAGCGGGATACGTGTATTCCAGGGGTGCGTGGGAAGTTTCACACGTGATTGGCAATGTGCGAGTGGGGTATGTGTATTTCGGGGGTGCGCGGGAAGTTCTACACACGATTGGCCGTGTGCGAGCGGGGTACGTGTATTTCGGGGGTGCGTGGGAAGTTTCACACGCGATTGTTCTTGTGCGAGTGGGGTACGTGTATTACAGGGGTGCGCAGGAAGTTTCACATGCGATTGACCCTGTGCGAGCGGGGTACGTTTATTTCGGGGGTGCGCGGGAAGTTCTACACGTGATTGGGCTTGTGCGAGCGGGGTACGTGTATTTCGGAGGTGTGCGGGAAGTTTCACACGCTATTGGCCTTGTGCGAGCGGGGTATGTTTATTCCGGGGGTGCGCGGGAGGTTTCACACGCGATTGGCCCTGTGTGAGTGGGGTACGTGTATTTCAGGGGTGCGCGGGAAGTTCTGCACGCGATTGGTCTTGTGCGAGCGGGGTACTTGTATTTCGGGGGTGCGCGGGAAGTTTCACACACAATTGTTCTTGTGCGAGTGGGGTATGTGTATTACAGAGGTGCGCAGGAAGTTTCACACGCGATTGGCCCTGTGCGAGTGGGGTATGTGTATTTTGGGGGTGTGTGGGAAGTTTTACACGCGATTGGCCTTGTGCGAGCGGGGTATGGGTATTTCGGGTTTGCGTGGGAAGTTTCACACGCGATTGGCCTTTTGCGAGCAGGGTACATGTATTCCGGGGGTGCGTGGGAAGTTTCACACGCGATTGGCCCTGTGCGAGCGGGGTATGTGTATTTCGGGGGTGCCCGGGAAGTTCTAGACGCATTGTTCTTGTGCGAGCGGGGTATGTGTATTTCGGGGGTGCGCAGGAAGTTTCACACGCGATTGGCCTTGTGCGAGCGGGGTACGTTTATTTTGGGGTGCGCAGGAAGTTTCACACGCGATTGGCCCTGTGCGAGCGGGGTATGTGTATTTCAGGGGTGCCCGGGAAGTTCTACACGCGATTGGCCTTGTGCGAGTGGGGTACGTGTATTTCGGGGGTGCGCAGGAAGTTCTGCACGCGATTGGCCTTGTGCGAGCGGGGTACGTGTATTTCGGGGGTGTGCGGGAAATTTCACACGCGATTGGCCTTGTGCGAGCGGGGTACGTTTATTTCGGGTGTGCGCAGGAAGTTTCAAACGCGATTGGCCCCGTGCGAGCGTGGGACATGTATTTCGGGGGTGCCCCAACGAATTGCCAGTGTGTGTCCTCCCAGGTGTGCCCTCTCCCCCCTCCCCAGGGCCTGCAGGCAGACCACAACACAGGGGAACACACTGCACCCCTGGCCATGCCCCACGGGCAGCCCATCCACCCTGTCGAAGCCCCCCAGCCAGCCCACATGTCACCACGCACAAGTGAGCACTGACACATGTCCCCCAGCACACCCACCCACCCACCATTTAGGGTCAGGCCCCAACTCATGTCCGCCAGCACCCCCACCCACCCAGCATTGAGGGTCAGGCCCCGACTCATGTCCCCCAGCACCCCCATCCACCCAGCATTGCCGAGCACCTGCCAGCAGGCCCCGACTCATGTCCCCCAGCACCCCATCCACCCAGCATTGCCGGGCACCTGCCAGCAGGCCCTGACTCATGTCCCCCAGCACCCCCACCCACCCAGCATTGAGGGTCAGGCCCGACTCATGTCCCCCAGCACTCCCACCCACCCAGTATTGAGGGTCAGGCTCCGACTCATGTCCCCCAGCAACCCCACCCACCCAGCATTGATGGGCACCTGCCAGCAGGCCCCGACTCAGGTCCTCCAGCACCCCCACCCACCCAGCATTGAAGGTCAGGCCCCGACTCATGTCCTTCAGCACCCCCATCCACCCAGCATTGCCGGGCACCCACCAGCAGGCCCCGACTCAGGACCCCCAGCACCCCCACCCACCCAGCATTGAAGGTCAGGCCCCGACTCATGTCCTTCAGCACCCCCATCCACCCAGCATTGCCGGGCACCTGCCAGCAGGCCCCGACTCAGGTCCCCCAGCACCCTCACCCACCCAGCATTGCCGGGCACCTGTCAGCAGGCCCCGACTCAGGCGCCCACCCAACATGTCATAAAGATGCACATTCATGGGCTTCATGTCCAACAAAATCCCACTGCACGCCACCCCAGTCTTCAGACACAACCAAGTTTCCCATCCACCCCACACTGAAAGGCCTATTACTTGTCACTAACCAAAAGTCAAATATGCACATCAACACATGTCTGTCTCACACACACACTGGGTGAGAGTGATTGTGTAAACCCACATTGTGACATGCAGTAAACCAAAGAGCAAATAGCACACATTGAAGTAAGAAATCAAAATGTATTGTGCACAAAAATATCAAAAAAGTGTAAAGAATCAGAAACAAGAAAAAAAGGCATGCCCTAAAAAAAAAAATTATAATGATGACACAATCCAAATCAATCCAAAATAAAGTTTGTCAAAAATCCTTGTCCAACAAAGGAAATCCAAAGGAAATCAAAATTCAAAAATCCATTGTTCCATTGTGAGAGTAAAATATGTTTTTTTTAAAAATCCACTGTCCAACTATGTACAAATATTGCAACAAAGGTCCATGAGCCCAACAAATGAAATGAAACCTATATAAAAAACCCTGCCTAATTTACAACTATATACAAAAACGTGGGGCACTGTCCAAGCGTCCCAAAAGAAAAAAAAAGAGAAAGGAAACCTATCACTAACTATATACAATGGCAGCGGGCAAGTCCTGCGGCTCACTCTGTGATGTTGTAGGCCAGGGCATCATCGAACTCCATGTCTATCTCCTAGAGGCGGGCCTCTGCCCTGGCCCCAAGGTCTCGCATGGATGCATTTATGGCCTGTTCCAACTCCCTGCGAGTTGCCTCGAGGCACTCAGCCCGCCTCAACACCCCACGCATGGAGAACTCCGCCCTGACCATGGTGAGCCGCGCCTCTTCCGCCCTCTGCCGCTCCGCATCTATCTGCTGGCCCAACAGCAGCCACACGGAAGACACTCCCATTCCAGGTTCCTCCTGCCCTATGGCCGATGCCTGCCCCTCTGATGTTGATTGCACCGAGCCATCATTGCTCCCACCTAGAGCCTGCTCCTGCTGCTGCTGCTGTCCATGTGCCCTGTCCGATGATGCCTGCACATCCTCCATCTGCTGGTCTCCAGTTGTTGGGGTGTCCACCCCTGCTAGACCACCGACTCTCAACTGTGGCAGGGATGGGATCTCCACCAAGCTGGCTGTGTTGGTCGGCCAGGTCCACAGGGGGCCCTGGAGGAATCTGGGCCGGAAGACGGCAGGGAGAACGACTGGTGCATAGTCTCCACAGAGGAGGAGAGGTCCACCAGAGTGCGCGACACATGTAGGAACCCACCGACCATGGCCCCTCCCAACTGTGCCACGTTGCCACGCAGCTCTTCGTGATGGCGTGCGTGCTCCCCCCAGGAAGCACGCACGTCATCACGAATGACACACGTGCGCAACGGGACACCAATCAGGATGGAGCCCATACGGTCATGGGACTCCTCGTCCGCAGGTAGTGGAGAGGCAGATGAAGTGGGCCTCCCACCTTCCTGCAGATGGGCATGGGACGGGGCATCCCTGCTTGTGCATGGTGGTGCAGGGTCAGGGACATCGACAAGCACAGGCCCCTCCGTGGCGACCTGTGCTGCCTCCTGACCCTGGCCCTGGACTGCACCACTTGCACCAGTGGTACTACCCCCACCAGGCCCCATGTGCGGCTCAGTAGAAGGCTCCTCCTCCTCTGTGGAGACCACCAACCTGGATGTCTCTGCACCGTCTTCCGCCATTGCAAGCCCCTGTGGGGGCTCACCCGGCCCTTCGGCTACAGCCGTAGTGGCAGACGCGGCACCAGTCCTCTCTCTTCCAGATGATGGAAATTCCTGGGAGGGTGGCTGGGGCTTGCGTCGCCGCCCGGTGGAGGCATCCCCGCCGCTTAGCTCCACAGAGCCGTCTCTGCCCTCTTCTTCACTCGACGCTGCGTAGAGGGAGACATAGAACACAAGCATCAGGGTACCGTATAATCGTCCCCTAGACAGGAAGCAATAACACATGAGTGGCACTGTCAAACGTCACTTTCATCCTGTCCCTCCACAACACATGGGTCAATGCATGCAACACACATGCAGAAACAGGCACGACGCATGCAATCAACATCAGCATCCATGTACAAGGGCCTCTGTTAACAAAAATGTTGCCTTAAAACTCACATGCATCATGGCTCATACTGATCCCATGCACACACATCACCGGAGGGTCATGCATCATGGCTCCTACACCACAGACACAGTGGATACAACAGTGACCGCACTGCATGAGTGAATCTACACATCGTCATGGACATGTGTCATGCATACATGGCATTTCAAAGTCACACACACACTTCTCAGACACACAGACATGTACATGAGAGCAGCACCCATCCCTCACCCCCCATCCATGTACAAGAACAGGGATTGGCATGCATTCATGTGTGCATTCCGCATGCATCTCCCCCTGTCTCATTGGAACACATGCACCATCCATGTGGTTCACGCATTACTGGTCTCACATGCATTACCATGATGTCCCGGCGCACACACATCCATACATGGCTATTGTTACACATACAGGCAAGTAGCTGACTACCAGCACACTGCAACATGCCCTGTTTCACACAGCAATGCATGGCCACTTACCGATCGACTCTGGACGGGTCTTCCTCCGAAGGATCTGGGCATGGAGCACTGGGCTTATCTGTTCCAGGACCCTCATCTGGATGTTGCTCAGGTGGACCCAGCACCCCTCTGCATCCTCTGCATTCACAAGGCGCCAGGCCTTGTTGAGGGTCCTGGACCTGAAGTCCTCCCAGCGCTTCCGGACGTGCTTGATGTCGCGGGTTGCCAAACCCTCCGTGATGATGGCAACCACAACATCCTCCCAGATCTTCTCCCGTCCTTCCTTGTCGGCTGTCAGGCTGAGATCCTGGAACTTCTCAACAAAATGCCCAGAGAAGTGATAAGCTGACTAGACTTCCTTACTAGTTGACTTGAATCTCAACGATCATTCAGCCTTCTTAGTAGGTCCATGAATGTGAAATTAACTTTGCAGGTAATCTTCTTTAAACTCAAGAAGCTTGAACAAAGTCTTAAGTTCATTAAAAGTAAATGGAAGTTCTAGTGTTTCTGGAAAGAACTTATATTTCTTCTTATTATTTTTAGAGTGTCTTTACTTAATAAAACTGTTCTTGAAACTTGCAACAAAAAATCTCACGTGGAAATATCTTGAACATGCATAGAATCCAAACTGCGTGAAGAACGTAGATGCGCTGAAGACTAAACCGCGGGAAAAACCACACGCGCTTATCCAAGGAGCGTGAAAACTCACACGCGCTGAAATCGAAAACCACGGGAAAAATCCACACGCGCTTTGTCCAAGATGCGAGAACACGCACACGCGCTGAAGTCGAAACCACGGGAAAAATCCACACGCGCTTAGTCCAAGATGCGAGAACACGCACACGCGCTGAAGTCGAAACCGCGGGAAAAATCCACACGCCCTTAGTCCAAGATGCGAGCACACGCACACGCGCTGAAGTCGAAACCGCGGGAAAAATCCACACGCGCTTAGTCCAAGATGCGAGCACACGCACACGCGCTGAAGTCGAAACCGCAGGAAAAATCCACACGCGCTTAGTCCAAGATGCGAGCACACGCACACGCGCAGAAAACCAACCGCGGGTAGAAAAAACACACGCACAATAGTATCATGCGACACCAAAGAGCTCGCGCTAGATTCTCAAGCCAAGACTTTCACGCGCAGGCTTCTGTTAACGGAAAAACCACGCGCTTGATAGATAACATAGCGTAGCAAAGCCAAACATACGACAGCAATATAGTTCTTAATTAATGTTTTCATATGAACTTGAAAATCAGTTTAACTCTTCTACAATGACATTATAAAAAGAGTTTTGAGTTTTAAAAGAACTTATCTTGTGAAGAGTCTTGGAAACTTATTTTCTTGGATAACTCGAAATCTTCTTACTCCTGTTCAGTGACAAAATGAAGCTCCGTAAGATTCCTGTTTACTTTTCCAAAGAAGCCGCTCGACTGCTTGAAACTTGAAACCCCTGAACAAGTTAAGCAGGAGCAGCTTAGTACACGACCTCTCAGCTGGGCAAAGACGATGAAAGGCAGTTTAGAATGTTCACTGTCTTCCCTATAAACAATCACCAGCCAATCAGAACTTAGACTGAGGACCTCCATCTTGGCTTGGGGCATTCTCCATAGACTACAATGAATGTTAAGGGCAAAATTGGCTGTTTTAAAATTAAACTCATCATAACTTCCAAAAACCTTTCTATACTAATTTTCCCCATACCTAATGTAATTCAGAATATGTCACTGTATCCTGACAGTACCTGACAGTACCCCCCTTATAACGCCCAGTCCCTGGGCCTTTTTTCAATGGAAATTTCTTATGGAATCTTTCAACCAAATGAGGAGCATGTACATCACTTGCTTTTTCCCAAGTGCGTTCTTCAGGACCAAAACCCTCCCAATCAATGAGATACTGTAACTTTCCTCTCACTATTCTAGAGTCCAGAACTTTCTTAACTACAAATTCTTCTGAATCATCTTCCTCAAATACAACTGCTGAAGGAGTAGGTGTCAATCTAGTTCCTTTAACCACAGGTTTCAACAAGCTAACATGAAAAGTTGGATGAGTTTTCATATGTCTTGGTAATCTAAGGCGAACGGCCACTGGATTTATCACCCTTTCAACAACAAACGGTCCTACAAAACGAGGGCAAAACTTATTTCTTCCTTTAATTCTCAAAAATTTGGTTGATAACCATACCAAATCTCCCTCCCTATATTGGGGACTAGTCTTTCTTTTAAGGTCCGCAAATCTTTTATATTTTTGTTTACTCTCCACCAACACCCCTTTTGCCTTCTCCAAATTTCTTTTCATGACTTCTAGTCTCTTTTCCACTTCCGGGTTTCCAGCATCATTATTGATCTCTATACTAAGAAAACGAGGATGAAAACCTCGTCCCAAATAAAATGGAGACATTGAGGTGGCATCCTTACTACAGTTGTTATATGCAAATTCTGCCACCCACAACATATCTACCCACTCTTCCCCTGTCTGTAGATAACACCTCAAATATTTCTCCAACTCCTGATTTATCCTTTCCACTTGCCCATTGGTTTCGGGATGGTAACCGGATGATAGACATACCTCAACTCCCAATCTCTTACAAAAAGCTCTCCAAAACTTAGAAATAAATTGAGACCCTCTGTCTGAGATGACCTGACTGGGAATTCCATGCAGTTTTACTACTTCTTGCAAGAAACTGTGAGCTAAACTATCGGCGCTAACCTCTCCCTTCATTGGAATGAAATGTGCTTCTTTAGTGAGTAAATCAACTACAACCAATACTGATGTACACCCCTTATCTAGTGGTAGATCTGTGATGAAATCTAAAGACATTGAGTACCAAGGCCGCGGTGGCACAGGCAACGGTTCCAATAGCCCAGAAGGCTTTCCGATGAGGTTCTTGGATCTAGCACAAACTTCACAGGTCTTAACAAAATTAAGAGTATCTTGTCGAATTTTTTTCCACCAAAAATGTCTTCTGACCAACTCTAGTGTTTTCCGATATCCTGGATGTCCTGCCAGAACTGAATCGTGACATTCCTTCAAAATCTTTTCTCTAAGTTCAATAGATGGTAAATAGAGTCTGTCGTCTAGATAAGGCAAACCATCTTTAATCTTGCGAGCTGGATCCAAACGAACCCAATGTTCACGTTGTGTCTCAGAAATGGATTCTCGTACTTGTTTGAAGATTTCGTTTTCTTTCTCAATTCCAGCAAGAACAAAACGTTCTGGAGCGATCAGAGGAAGTGACTCACAGACCGACTTAACTTCACTTTCTGGAAATTGCCGTGACAGAGCAGACTGCTTTCTTATTTTGATTTCCTGGCTTAAAAGTAACTATAAAATCATAATCTGCAAAAAATAAAGACCACCTTAGTTGTCGAGGTGTCAGAGTTCTTGCTGTCTTCAAAAAAAGTAAATTTCGGTGATCAGTTAATACTGTCACAGTATGACGTGCTCCTTTTAAAAAATGTCGCCATTCTTCAAATGCTGTTTTGATAGCAAGAAGCTCGCGATCTGAAATGGTGTAATTTTCTTCCGCTGGTGAGAACCTCTTAGAAAAGTAGGCCACTGGATGCAATTGTCCAGTAACATTATGCCTCTGCGACAACACTGCTCCCATTGCCACATTGGAAGCATCAGCCTCTACAAAAAATGGCTTGGAAGTATCAGGATGAATCAAGATAGGAGTAGTTATGAATTTCTCCTTCAATTTTTGAAAAGCCTCATTAGCCTTAACGTCCCAAACAAAAGGAACTCCTTTCTTCAAAAGTCGAGTAATTGGAGTTACTAAACTGGAGAAGCCTTCAATGAATCTTCGGTAAAAGTTGGCAAATCCCAAAAAACTCTGGATCTCCTTCACCTTCGTTGGAGTAGGCCAATCACGAACCGCTTCCACCTTTTTCGGATTCATTTCCAGACCACAAGGAGTGATCACAAAACCTAAAAATTCCACCGAATTCGTATGGAACTGACTCTTCTCCAATTTAGCGTAAAGATTATTCTCTCTCAATTTTCTCAAGACCTGTCGAACGTGAATTCTGTGTTTCTCCAAACTTTGGGAAAAAATCAAAATATCGTCAATATAAACGATAACAAAAATATCAAGAAATTCCCGGAGAACCTCATCGATAAAAAATTGAAAAGCCGCTGGGGCATTGCAAAGACCGAATGGCATCACTTGGTACTCGTACAGGCCAAATCTGGTCTTAAATGCCGTCTTCCACTTCTTTTTCTTGTATTTGTGTTACCTTTAAATTTAACTCATCTATTCTTTTATTAAGATTTGAGTATTCCAGATGAGCCACCCGTAACTCTTCTCTAATTTCCCTAACCATTTCTCCCAACGCCTCCATGGCTGGCTCGTCGGGGTTCATACAGCCTGGGCAGACTTTTTTTTTTTATAGGCCTTTCATTCTGTCAGGCTGAGATCCTGGAACTTCTCAACAAAATGCCCAGAGAAGTGATAAGCTGACTAGACTTCCTTACTAGTTGACTTGAATCTCAACGATCATTCAGCCTTCTTAGTAGGTCCATGAATGTGAAATTAACTTTGCAGGTAATCTTCTTTAAACTCAAGAAGCTTGAACAAAGTCTTAAGTTCATTAAAAGTAAATGGAAGTTCTAGTGTTTCTGGAAAGAACTTACATTTCTTCTTATTATTTTTAGAGTGTCTTTACTTAATAAAACTGTTCTTGAAACTTGCAACAAAAAATCTCACGTGGAAATATCTTGAACATGCATAGAATCCAAACTGCGTGAAGAACGTAGATGCGCTGAAGACTAAACCGCGGGAAAAACCACACGCGCTTATCCAAAGAGCGAGAAAACTCACACGCGCTGAAATCGAAAACCGCAGGAAAAATCCACACGCGCTTTGTCCAAGATGCGAGAACACGCACACGCGCTGAAGTCGAAACCGCGGGAAAAATCCACACGCGCTTAGTCCAAGATGCGAGAACACGCACACGCGCTGAAGTCGAAACCGCGGGAAAAATCCACACGCGCTTAGTCCAGGATGCGAGCACACGCACACGCGCTGACGTCGAAACCGCGGGAAAAATCCACACGCGCTTAGTCCAAGATGCGAGCACACGCACACGCGCTGAAGTCGAAACCGCGGGAAAAATCCACACGCGCTTAATCCAAGATGCGAGCACACGCGCAGAAAACCAACCGCGGGTAGAAAAAACACACGCACAATAGTATCACGCGACACCAAAGAGCTTGCGCTAGATTCTCAAGCCAAGACTTTCACGCGCAGGCTTCTGTTAACGGAAAAACCACGCGCTTGATAGATAACGTAGCGTAGCAAAGCCAAACATACGACAGCAATATAGTTCTTAATTAAAGTTTTCATATGAACTTGAAAATCAGTTTAACTCTTCTACAATGACATTATAAAAAGAGTTTTAAAAGAACTTATCTTGTGAAGAGTCTTGGAAACTTATTTTCTTGGATAACTCGAAATCTTCTTGCTCCTGTTCAGTGACAAAATGAAGCTCCGTAAGATTCCTGTTTACTTTTCCAAAGAAGCCGCTCGACTGCTTGAAACTTGAAACCCCTGAACAAGTTAAGCAGGAGCAGCTTAGTACACGACCTCTCAGCTGGGCAAAGACGATGAAAGGCAGTTTAGAATGTTCACTGTCTTCCCTATAAACAATCACCAGCCAATCAGAACTTAGACTGAGGACCTCCATCTTGGCTTGGGGCATTCTCCATAGACTGCAATGAATGTTAAGGGCAAAATTGGCTGTTTTAAAATTAAACTCATCATAACTTCCAAAAACCTTTCTATACTAATTTTCCCCATACCTAATGTAATTCAGAATATGTCACTGTATCCTGACAGTACCTGACATCGGCACGCGATGGTGTGAAGAGGGCATCATAATGCCCAGGACATGCTCCACCAGGACACCAACTTCCTTCTCACTGAAGCTGGTGGCCCTCTGGCTCTGGGTAGCCAGTGGTCTCGGATGGTGTTTGCCCCGACATGGCGACCCCCGAGGCAGGCGTGGGTAGGCAACTGGGTCCTGGGGCTGGGCTGTGGAGCAATGGTATCCCAGTTGGGAGTCTTCTGTTCCAGCAGGGGTGGACACAGCATCTGGACCCCTGCAGATGGTTGACGTGCAGGCACCAAATCGCAGGGCACGTGGGCAGCAGGCAGGCAGCAGCAGATGGCAGGTGGGAGCGTGCTTGGGGCTCTTGGGGGCAGGAAAATGGCCTTTTGGGCAGGAGCGTGGTGTTCCGTGTGTTTTCGCGTGGCCAGCTTGATACAGAGTTATTTGGCACGTGAAAAAAGTGCACGTCAGCGTGTAATTCAATGAAAGGCCCTTAGCGCATAAGCGCGTCTGTGACGTAGCACGCACGGGCGTTTCCCTCAACACAGGTGCATAGTGGATCAGCACGTGAAAAAACCACACGTCCGTGTGTGAATGCGTGTAATTTGAGGAAAGGTCCTAAGCACGTAAGTGACGTGATGCGCGCGTGCATTTCCCTGAGCGGGGCCAGCAGTTTGCTGTATGTGCCTTTCGTGGAGACCGACGTGTGTGTTGCTACTTCGTGTTGTTTCGCGCGCTATCACAACTTCACAGCGGATCAGGAACGTATCTCTTATTTTGGCGGGGGTATTGGCTATGCGTGTTTTTCATCATGGCGCTAGTCTGATGGTGAGTTGTGCACGCTATTTTTCCCACTGCGGGTGCCCCTGTGTATCGCGTACCCGTTTTTGAGGTCATAGTAGCCTGCATGTCCCACACGTACACGTTTTTCGTGTTCCTGGGTGCCACCGCGTACTGCGGGAGGTTAATTCCACGCATGTAGGCTGCAGGGGTTGCATGCACGGTTTTACTGCAGTTTTGGGGTGCCTGAGCGTTGCGTGTCCAGTCACTTCATCACCGGGGTCACATACAGCATTGCAGGTGCAGGGGTGCTGTTAACATCTTGCATCCCACCCCCTTCACCCAATTGCCCAGGAAAATTGTGGTGTACACCTCCCATTGGCACTTCTCCATCTGAGCCGGCACTACTCCATCTGTGCCATGGTTGGGAGGCCACCAAAGGTGAGGGGCACCTCAGCTGGGCGTACTCCTCATGGCGGGTGTGGTCAGGGACATGGCCAGGGTGACCAGGGAGTAGAGAGACTCCAGGGTGTCCAGGGTGGCCGCAGAGGGGAAAGAGACAGGGGTGCGCCACTTGTGCACGATGTTGTGCCATGTGTCGGTGCAGTCATGCCACCACCCCCTGTGGTTCCGGGAGATTCAGCTTCTGCATCTGGCACTGGCGCCCAAGTGACCCGGCAGTCCATTTCATCGACTGCCACGGGCCCAAGGGTAGTGGTAGCTGGAGGTGCAGCTGTGGACACCACCACCCAGGCTCAGGGTCTGCCAGCGCAGGCTGCGTAGGCACCTGAAGAGTCCTTGCAAGATTTCCAACAGGGCAGGAGGCAAACCGTAGGTGCACGCAGAGCTGCCCTGACCGAGACACATGTCCCTGGGGCAGTAATGGCATCTGCTGCCCCGACCAGCCGGGTGTTGGCAAGTGTAGGGGCAGATGCAGCCAACAACACCCCGGTTGTGAGTCTACCAACCAGGACAGTCGCGGTCAATGACCCTGCCACAGTGGATGTTGCTGCGCAGGGTCCATTAGAGGGCACCCAGCTGCCACTGACGCAAGTCAGGCCTTTGGTCGTCCCTCCACCTGCCTCTCCCATGGCTCAATACACCGGTGCCACTGGCCATACTGATCAGGGCGGCATTTGCCAGCCAGGGTCTGCGCCACAATCCAAGAGGCGGAAGGTTGCACCTGCAGCACAGGCTGGGACCCCACACACAGTCACGACCTCCTGCATGTCGAGGAAGAAGCCTTTCTGCAACCAGGAACTGGACTTCCTCGTGGACTACGTGCAGGACCATAGCCGTGACATGCTAGTGGGGCCTAATTGTCAGACTATGGCTGCCCACCTTGATACCCACTGGAAGCAAGTTGCGGAACATGTAGTGCATTCGGACATGAGGTGCGCATGGCGCAAGAGTGCAAAAAGCGTTGGACTGACCTCAAACGCAGCGCTAAGGCTAAGCATGCCTCAAATTACAACTTGACTCTGGTGACTGGCAGTGGACCTGCACCTGAGGAGGAAGACCTCACTCCGCACGAGTCACTCGTTGCGGAGTTCATACCACCTGAATCGGTCGAAGGAGTGGGAGAGATGCCGGACTTTGATGCCCAGTCCAGTGAGTGTTGCTGCGTGTTTGTTGAGGACATGTGTGTTTTACTTGTGTGATGTGTTGTGCATGACTGCCACTACACGTCATGTGTACATGGTCCTGATGTGCAAGTAATGTAATATTTCACTGATGCATGGCTGCTCTGCAGGATGGTGGACATGTGGAGCAGACGGGGACTGTCCATATTACCACTATTGCACCCTACTCATATGCTGATCACCAGGATGCCCCTCCGGTCCATGTTCCAGCTCACTGGCCCTTCTGCATGTAGCCTGGGGGGACCTTCCTCTCAGCCCTGGGACTATGTCATAGCATGACTGGCGTGCATGTGTCCTCTGCCTGCATGTGGGTTCTCCACATAGGCATGCTCCCTTGCCCCTCCACCTTCCCTCTGCACCCCAATTTCACTGTTGCACTGGTCTGCATCAATTTTGCCATTAAGTACTTGCCAGTTCATGCGTCCTGTCTACATGCTAACTTCCACCAGCCAACCTGCCAGACATATGCTGTGTGGTACATCCTTTCTACTTGATGCAGGGTGTCTCACTTGGACTGTGCAGATGTCAGATGCTCCGCAGGGACATGAGTGGCCATTCATGCTCCATGTGCATTCCATGCATGCCCCTATGTGTCCTTGACTGGATGATCATTGTAGTACGTGTCCAGGGTGAACTACATTACATGGCATTTCATCAGCCTTTCCATGGCTACTGTGGCTCAGTCCTGCGTCACACACATGTTTAGGGTGTGACAGTCTGTGTGGGTCACAGGCCTCAGCCTGTTTCATGTCCAATGACTCTGTCCAACTGGTGTAGTGACTTCTTCACACGTGGGTGTACTCCGGAGGTTTCATCATACGTCCTGCTTACTGTCCCATCATCATCTGCTGTGTTGTCACTTGACTCACGTGATGCAATTGATGCTAGTCAACACTGTCTGTCAATACACAGGTCTATGGTCATCCTTTTGATACCATGCAAGGCATCCCTGCATGTGCACTTGGGGGAGGGCTGGTTTGCTTGTAGCCATGCTACCCATTGCATGCACATTGCACGTGATGCCTGAAGTTGACCTTGAACTGCCTTCACATTTTCTGATACACATCATGAAGTACTTGTACATGTAGATAGTGATTAACGTACACATTTGCTGCACTGCATCAACCCACTTCTGAGCGATATAACACCCTTCTACATGCCTAATCACAGAAGCAATGTCAAGGTGACCCAGCATGCATGGCAGGTTCTCTTTTGTGTGTGACATGTCTGCTTCATGTGTTTGGTGTCTGTGTGATGTCTATGTGTGTGTGTGTTGTGTGCTTCTAACATGTGTAGTGACCTTTTTTCTCTCTACTGTTCAGATGATGACGCAATGGAGCCAGAGGATGGTGTTTTCATGCCAGGCACAGGGTTGTTATCACTACAGCAACCCAGCACAAGTGGGGGTCGTAGGGTGGAAGGCCACGAAAACCCACATGTGCTACAGTCCATCTTGTCTTTGGCTGACAATGAGTCCAGCCCTGATGACCACTCTGACGTCCATGTCGAGTTGGATGTGCATCAGGTCCATATGTCAGGGGTGAGTGATTCTGATGTGGGCACTCCTCTGTCTGCGACACCTGCACTGAGGGGTCAGACAGTGTTGGAACCTCTGCCCGTCACTGATGTGCCTGGGCCATCACGTCGACGGGGGCATGTAGTCGTGCAGCCGCGGGCGGTGCCAACACAACAAGGACACCCAGTCCTTGTGTCCCGCAGGTGTCAAGCCCAGCAACGCAGTGGCCGCGCGCTACCGCAGTATACTGAGAGGGAGCAAGACATGACTGCCAATGTTGAACGCCAGGGGGCAGCAATGGAGAACATCGCTGTGAGCATGGATCGTGTGGCCCAATCCATACCCCCCCCTGCTAGGCAGGTTCTTCTGCAGCAGCGGGCAGCACGGTCCACGGGCCGCTCGCTCAAGCTGAGCATGGCGGCCTCAGACAGGGCACGCCAGGCTGAAATGTTGTCTCTGCGTCAAGCAATTGCTGCTCACGCAGAGGCACACATGGAGGCCCTGAGGGCTGAGTATGAGTGCCTCAGATCCACTCTGGGTGTCCTCTTGATGTCCCAGAGGGCGCGGTCAGAGGAGAGGTTTGAGCAGCTTCAGCGTACCATCTCGGCTGAGCTACGTGCTTGCCGGGAGGTGCATCAGTTGTCCAGCCAGACCTTGCAGGAAGAACTCTGTGTTACACGTGTTACCTTGCAAGAGGAAGCACACGTATCATGGGAGGTTCTGCATGCAGACCTACATGTCATGGTACACACAGAACCAGGCTCACCCGTCCGGCAGACTTGCTGCCGACGAGGGGCAAGCTGCGGCTAGGTGTGGTCAGGCTCCTGTGCCACGTCCTCCTTTCCAGGAAGAGCCAGACTCGGACGACGAGTTATCTCCCACATAGGTCGGGCTGTGCAGGCGTTGAGCCCATGGAGGGTTTTTTTCCTCAACATCATCGCATGTGGGTGTTGAGCAGCACCCGGTACCTCCCCCTTCCTCGGTGCCTCCCCCCCCCCGGGTCATATGTGGCCATTTTTGATTTTTCTTTTAGTTTAGTTAGTTAACTTTCAATTTGATAGTTTAAGTAGGTAATGTAGGTTTTTCATAGTTAGTCTAATTAGTTAATATAGTTTAAAATTGCTTGTCTATTGTGCTTTCATGTGATGGTGTGGTGCTTTGTGGCTTTTGAAAACATCTACTGTCTGTTCCAGCTGGTCCCTTCAAGCTTGTCTCGTGTATGTGTTTGCAGCTTGGGGTCCTGACTCACATATGCCACTCCTGCTTCCCTTATCCATGGGCTCGCAAGGATGGTTCGGTGTTACAGCCTATTACACAAGGGCTTTGGACTGTCATATCTGTGGCATGTCTGCTGCTGTACTACTTGTGTTGACACCCCTAGTGGGGATGATAGGGGTGATATTGACCACAGTTCTTTCTTTGCTAGATGGATGGTTTCATGATTCTTGTGTGCATTAATTGCTATACATTGTGTAGTATGTTTCTTATCTTTGCTGTACATGTGCTTGATGCAATTCATGCTGTAGACAGTGGCTAACACACTTTGCCTGTGAAAGTCGCACTGATGGAGTGATTTCTGATGTACGTTTCTGACATGGTCCAGTCATGACATGCCTGAGGAGACACACACAGGGAAATGTCATGCATTAATCATGTGTTTTCTGCCCTTTCTGCAGGGGGATGACCACCTTTCCCAGCAGACATTGGCCATTGGACGTCTGGAAGATGGCCACATTTGGTGGTGCAGACATGTGCATGTGTGCGCAGGCAGAGCCACAGGGATTGCGCTCATACATCCTACAGAAGCTTACGTGTTTCAAGGTACTCCAGGCAAGGTGAGCAGCACAAGTGGGCCACACCGCAGCCAACCGTCCACTGGGCCAGTTGCACATGCATGCTAAGTAGCTCCACTGACGGTGATTTGGACAGATATTGGTGTTGAAGTGCACAGTACAACTAAGATGCGTTGGTGGACTAATGGCTAGTTGATGGGAAAGTTGTCAGGGGCATTGGCACATATCCTCCGGTCCACCATAGTCCATTGAGGCAGTTGTATTAGCCATGTAGCGTTCCAAGACAGGGAACGAAGCAGCTCACAGGGACAGACAGCGAGGGACAGACTTGTGTGCAGTGCATTTCATTTTCAGGTTGAAATTGCCACATGCACTACCTACTTTATTTAGGTTATGCTGGAACACAACTTGTACTGAAGTTGTACCTTGCTAAATGCATCTGGCTGCTTACCCAGGGAACATCGGATGTTGTGTGAATCTTGACACATTGGTCTTTTGCCACCCACTGGCGCCTGACTTACTGCATTGACTGTGTATGAACCATCACGGGGGGAATCTTACGTATGGGTACGAAGCACCACACCAGATAGTTTGTTTGTACAGTATTTTGTTACTTTGGGGCATGCATGGTGGTGTGTGTGTGTGTTATGGGCACGCACAGATTAGTGATTCTGGCTCTCTTTGCAGCATTGAACTGCTCATGTTACCGGACCTGAGAGTGTGCAGGCAGGAGGCCAGCGCTCACCCCAGAGATAAGTTTCTCTTTGACTTCAATTTGAGTAATTTGGTACTATCTGCATGATTTACATGTTTGGTTTGATTGTGTATGTGTTAATGTGATTCTTATGTTTTTGTAAATTCCCTACTTTCCCTTGTCAATCCTACTCCCCTCTCCTGCCCCTCATCCCGGTTTTCCAGTATACCAATGCCTGCCCCGACTGCATATACCTGACCCTCCTTCCCCACCAGGGTCTCATAGGCCTGTGTGAGTTTGACCTTGCAGGCACCAAGACCACGGTGGGGGTGGTTGGTTTGTGCCACTGCTGCACCTGTACACGGGAGCTGTGACAGTACACATCAGTTTGTGGTGCATCATTCCATATTATGTACCACACGTGGTACACATCCTGTTGTGACATTGTTTTACTGTGCTACCTTGGTTATTCCGTCATTGTGCTAGTACTTGGCCTTTGTGACGTACTGCTACTTCAAGTCATCTACTGGAGGCTCTTCTGGTTTGTTTTGCTGCCTGCAGGCTTTTTGCTTGGCTTCTGTGTTTGCTCTTTGATTTTGTGTTTTTGCAAGTCAAGGTGGCCTCTGAGGGTGCTGTACACTTTTTACACGCAAGGTGGAAGATGGAGACAAAGGGGAAGGGTGATCCTGTGGCCAGGTGAACTTCAAGGATGAAGGCTACATACACCATGCGCAGTAGTTCAGTGGGTCATGGTGATATGTGAGGGAGGGGGGTATTTTGTTGTTGGGCAGTTGCCTTGCCCCACAGTGTGATGGGCACCCTGACATTGTAATTGTGGTATCCTATGTACATGATGTATTCTGCTGATCAATGGCTGTTCATGTGTTGTGTTTACCTTTCAGGTGTGAGGGTATAGTTGTGGTTTGACATGCTGTGGTGTACACATGTGATGAGGACAATGATGGTCACTTGATTGCACATGCATGTATTGAGTGCATGTCCCTACTGACACACACACTCGCACTATGATCCACAACATGTACAACCACCCTTCTATGTCCACATGTGCATTTAGTTTGCCTTCTTGGGCCCACTGTGTCCCTGCAGCACATGATCTATGACCATTTGTGGATCCTGTACATGCGTGATTTTTTTTTATTTAGTTTGTCGTTTTCATGTGATGCTCAGGGTATACGTCACACACAATGGCTGGTCACTATGCTGTGTGCTGAGCAGTGTGTTGCAGGAGATGGACACAGCACACGTATTATGCAGTGTTGATTTTGCCATGCACAATGTGCATGTGTACAGGCATTCATTGTTATGTTCAAGCTACAACTGTTGTTATGCATTTGGGTAGGACTTGCTTTGTGTGGGAGGTTGTTTGTCCATAATTTCATCTGATTCCATGTCAGGCATCATTGTCTGACGCCACTTTGCATTTTTCACATGTCAATGTGTACATTATTGTTACTGTGTTGGTGTTTTGCTATTGCTTGTCATGTCATGTTGTGGTTTTGGTGGCTTTGTGTGACATACCAGTGATTGTCATGGCCTGTTTTGCACGTCTGGGTGATACACACCTTGCATGTGTACCTTTTGGTCACACAGGATTGGTTAGGTTTGAGTAGCTAAGGATGCACACAATGTGGCACTTCCATGGCAACATTCTCAGGGTGGTACGGTTGTGACAGTTGACTGTCTCTTTGTCATCATCGATTGTCACCTGGTATGTGCCAGGCCTGTGTGCACTCCGCAGGGGTGGGAGTTTAGGTGAAACATGTGGCCACAAGCTGGGTCCGGACTGCCTCACCACGTGCCCTATCCCCTCCCATGGGCAGCACCTGTGCCTGTGGTTGGGGATGTGGGGGCACCACCATGTCCACCGGTACGCACTGCCATGTTGCAACATTGTGCAGGACACATGCTGCCACAATGATCCTGCACACTACTGGGGGTGCATAGAGTAGCTGTCCACCAGAGCGGTCAAGGGAGCAGAAGCGTGACTTGAGCACTCCGAATGTGCGCTCCACTATGGCCCTGGTTGCAATATGGGCGGCGTTGTATCTTACATGGGGTGGTGTGGTGGGGTTCCGGATTGGCATCATCATGTGGTTGCTCAGAGGGTAGGCACTGTCCCCTGGAGAGGTGATAATGGTTGTGATTATTGGGGTTTGTGTATTTGTCTGTGTGTGACATGCATGCATGTGCACGGGCATTTCTACTCACCTAGGAGCCATGTGTCGCCATGCTGCCCAGCTTCCAGGTCCCGGCTCAGGGCAGACATTCTGTATATGAAACTGTCATGGGTGGAGCCAGGGTAGTTTGCATAGACGGAGGTGATGATTCCCTTGGCATCGCATATCACCTGCACATTGATGGAATTCCAGTGCTTGCGGTTTCGGTAGATGTGCTCAGTGGCCCTAGGTGGACGTAGGGCCACATGGGTGCAATCTATGGCACCGAGCACTTTGGGGAAGTGTGCCACCCTGTAAAAGTCCTGGACAATGGCCTGCCTTTCTGCGGGTGTTCTGGGCATGTATATGTGCCTGCGGACTGAGGGGTGCGCAGTCATGATTGCCAACACCTGGTGTAGGCAGTGTTACTGCGTTGCCTGTGAGACCCCCCACTATGGCAGTAGTCCGCTGAAATGACCCAGTGGCCAAAAAATGCAGGACATTGAGCACCTTCTCCAAGGGGCTCAATGCTTGGGAGCAGAGGGTGGGGGATGTAAGGTCATCTTCCCACTCCTTAACCAGGTCTAGGATGATACGAGGTGGAAACCTATACCTGCCGTAGACCTGGTCGTCAGGCATCCCAAAAAGGCTGGTCCGGGGGGAAAAAATGCGGGCCCTGGCTATTCTCCTCCTGCGGTGTCCCACGATCAGTCCTGCGACAAATGGGGCATTCATCGTAGCGGTATGTACGTTTTTGTTGTTTGTGCGCGCTTTTATACTGTGCGCGGGGACGCTTAAACCTGTCTTCCTGTGGCGGACGTGTTGACGACTGTGCGCGTCTTTTAGCGTGCGCTTGTTTCCCGTATTCAAATCCATGAATACGAGTTGTTCGCGTGCATGTGGGCATTCCGTGTATTTGCCTGCAGTACTTCCCCAGTTACACCTTTGTTTTCACACGTTGTTCTCCATTCTGTGCATTACGCCCCGTGTCCCGCACCCTTTTTGGTGTGTGCGCAGACGTTGTGCGCTGTCCCTGTGCGCGTCATGCACGGCGTTCGGGTTGTTGCAATGACGTGTGCGCCAATGTGCGCCACACAGGGATTTGGCGCACAACCATTGTAAAACACGCGCAGCGCCTTCCTTGAATCGCACGCGTGCACGTGAACTTGCTTTCTCACGCTTGGGCCACCTTGCGCCAGCTTGCGCCACTTTTTTTCGGCGCACATTTGTTCCATGAATCGACCCGTAAATTGTTAAATGATGCAAGCATAAGGCTTGCACAAAAACCTAATAAATTGAGTGAGTTGCTGTTGTCTGATGGCAGAAGTTGTTATTTTGTGTGAGGCCTGGCAATTACATGAGTATCCTAAAATGAGTGCGAGGAAATATCCTGGCAAAACCTAGCAATTGAAGGCCCTTTGGACCGGCTGTTGTAACAAGCCAGATTGCGATGGTACCTGACCATCTGAGCTCAGCAGAAACAGAGAAAACATTTTCTCTAAGCACAAGTCAAAACTGTCTGTCTTGTAATGATTTTTTTTCGATTATTTCTATCACATAACCTTGGCGATGAGTCGAAAAACGTTCCCCGTTAACAAGAGTTCAATTTTTCAGCGGTTTAGTTGAAGGAAGTTGTCGACCATCACACTTTCATTGTCCTGGAGACATCTGCACTTATGGTGAAGGCACACTTTTTCTATGGTAAATTGAGTGGTTGTCATCTGTGTATAAAGTAGGCCATTGTTTTATAAGGGTACATATTACATTTTAAAGAGCATCAGAGATTTCTGGCTTCACCTTGGAGTGCTACAAAAGAAGAAGGTCTTGAGTAGCAAAGGTATTCATATAATATTACATTTTGCACCTGACTGCTTAGGTTTCTGGACTTCCTCGGGTATTATTCTGATTCCCATCACCCCCCATCTCGCAGCACATCCCCGGTTATCCACTGATCCCACCTTACACCTGGACTGCACTGACCACACAGCCATGCCTACCAAGCACCAGCACTCAAAGTCCTGCCATTGAGGGCACCTGAAACCAATACATTTCACGATGCACATTCAAAAACTTGCCTTTGGATGGCTTACAACAGGGTTGATGGCCATAAACATGTTGGATTTTCAGGATACCCCCTCATTAATGTTCATGAGTCACATTTGCATACAATGATTCTAAATGTATGCACCTTTTTTCATTTTATGAGGCATATCCTGAAAATCAGCCAGGATTCTGGCCCTCTCGGCCTGGAGTTGCACAACGCTGGCTTAGAAGAAAACCTCACTGACTTGGCATCCTCACGTACTCCTTCATCCAACATAAACGTCCTTCTAAACCAGCTAAACAGCACTATAACTGACTCCACCAACATCCACAGACCACCTAAAACATGAACCAACAATTCAAAGCCATCTACACCACACCGTGGTATACACAAGAACTCACCAACAGTAATCCCGCCATCCCTATCAAGAAATGATCCGTAGATGAACACAAGTAAAGGTCGATGTGACCTACTTGAAAAAACTCCACTCAGCCCGCAAGATCCTCACCTCCTCATGTAAAGCAGATAACTACTCAGCATCCATATCACATGCCTCCAATAGGATTAGATCCCTCTTCAATGGCTTCAGATACTTTATCATAACTTGCCAGGCTATGCAGTACCTGAATTCACAAAGATATGCAATGCAATCGGCATGTTCTTCAGAGACATGATCCGTCACCACACTGTTGATACCCGACCCACCATAGACACCCAGGGCATACCCCCATGCCTTGTACCAAGACATTCCGTTTTCAAGAACCTGACACTGGGAGAACTCCTTATATCCCAAAGCCACCTCCTATAGGGATGGCTTCTTCCCAACATTCATCCTGAAGAACATCAAAGGAAAGGTGCTCATTCCTCTACCCCACAGTATCAATCACTGACTCATGCAGGGTATCTTCCCTGAGACATTTAAGACTGGCAAGATCCTACCCCTACTAAAGAAGCCCACACTCGACCCAGACAACCTAGCGAACCCCATCACCCATACGCTTCTATGGCAAGATCATCGAGCAGACTTACTATCCAAATAAATGAAAAGATCACAGAGCATGACCTACTCGAAGAATATGAGTTCATCTGTCGAACCCCCCCTTTTGCGTCACCTCCATTGGATCCCCGTTGAGCAGCGCATTAGATTCAAGTATCTGTGCGAGGTCCATAAAGCTTTCTACAAACTAGGAGCAGAATTTCTTCAGGCAAAGTTTTGTATTTACAAACCTGCCTGGCCGCTTCGCTCACAAGATCTGAAGACCTGACAGCCCCTGAGGGCCAGGCTTGCTCAGGTGGTTGGGCTTGCCTTCTCTGTAGCGGCAGCGAAGGCCTGGAACCAACTTCCGTTCTCTTTACGTAACATCAAGGCCCATCAGCTTTTTCGCGGGTGCTGAAGACTTTTCTCTTTTAGTTCTTGTTGCTCTGGTCGGACCCTACCTCTTTAGCTATAGGACGAAGGTGCCTTCGGGCTTACGTTGTGCTTTACAAGTGTTATTAAGATAAGATAAAACTAAGATGAAGCACTGAGGCAGCCACCATCCAGGTCATGAAAGAGGCAATCTTCATCACTCCTGGTCATGAGTACCATCTCTGCTGCATATGCCATGGTTGACCACAAAGCGCCCCATCTGCCCACATGGGATTCGATGCCACAGTCCTTCGATGGCACCAAAAGGCATCAGCTAATTCATATGGGCACTTGCAGATCCCACCAATGCCCAGTGAGTCGAACAACACTCTACTGTCTCCCCTGTCTTTTTCAACCTCTACTTGGAGTTACTGGGGGCACTCTTGGCCTAATTCAACATCAACATCCGCAAGTACGCTGATAACATCCTGCTGTCCCGGAAAGTCATCGTCATTGATGAAACTCACCAATTAAAACAATGCCTTTCCTCCATTCAAGCCTGGCTGTCAAGTGCCTGCCTGAAACTCAACCGTACCAGAAGAAAGTTAGTCTTCCTCAGTGGCATCAACAAATGCGTCTAAGTGAAAAACTGACAGACACAGGTGGACCTCTATGAATTCTCCTCGCGACTCGCTCTTCATTCAGAGTCCCCCGGCTTTCGCTTGACTGCAAACTTTCCTTCAAAGCTCACTTCAACAAGAAGACACAAACAGCATAGTGCCAGCTCTCACTCCTGTGCCGAGTCAAAAGCTTCACGTTATGTTAAGGGCAGGGACGTCATTTCACCAAAATGTCTGGGGTAGCGGAAGTGACATCACACGGCCCTTGACCTCTGATGGCATCACAGGAAGTGATGTAATTTGACTCCACACCAAAGTCACATCAGGGGAAGCAATAGAACACGACCTTTCACCCCTTGACAAAACAGCAAGTGGCATCACATAATATTGTTTCTAAGTACACTACGAAAAATATGGTCATGATATCACTGTAAAGTGATATACATTTATACAAGAATGGATCGCCATATGCATCATTAATATTATTATTACTAAATTACTGTGAATGCAAGCAGACATCGAAGGCCAAACGATAATGTTAATGTTAAAGGACATTTGTACCACGCAATGTGTTATTATATAGCACTTAAGCTTAAGCGCTTCATATAGAACAAATATGCATACAATTTTACCCAACCTCTGTTGCTACTCATTTATCAACCTCCGCAGGATGAAAGGCTGAGTTGACCATGCTGGCAGTCAAACCTGCAACCTGCAGATCAAACACACATTTCAGCAGCAAACGTTCACCCCATTGAGCTATCTTAACGGGTAGAGCTTTCAGAAAACCAGCCACTCCAGAAACAAAGAGCCACATGCTGCTGGCCACAGCCCAGGAGCCTCAATTTAATAATATAAAATAAGAAAAACAACAATTTGTTTACATTTTTTTAGAGTAGCAAGGGCGACCACAGGGGTAGCAAGGGAGACCTCAGGGGTCACATGTGCGACCCCTGGCGACCCCTAAATGATGTCCATAGTTAAAGGATATTTATACCACGCACTATAACCACCAGAGTGGTCCTAACTTCAAATCTGTAGTCCAGGCCCTGGCACTCACCCACCTGGACAGTGGCAATGCCCTCCTGCCAGGTGTCGAAACCTGGCCCTCCTGAAAGCTCCCCAGCCCATCCTGTTGCAGGACTGAAGAAATTCAACCACATTTCATCCACTCTCAAGGAACTGCACTTATTACACCTCCAGGCTCACATCACCTAAATCACCTAGAAAGCTCTAATGTTCAACACGCTCTCATTGTTAGCTCAAAAAATCACCATCTCAGGAGGTCAACACAACACAAGGAGCCAGGATATCACTGTACTGTAAACTGGGATGCGCAAAGATGGAGAAGACCAGAAAACAAGCAGTCTCCTGATACGAGCATACATTCTGGATCGACATTCTGCATTTAGTGTGTGAGGGCCAGAATAGGGTTACGTACACAGGGCGGGTCTTTTGCTTGGACGCTGGACAGGCTCTGTAGTTTTGGTTTGAGGTATGGAAAACCATCCTAGAATATGGATAGTGAGGCATTTTTCAACCGTTATTCTTTAATTTCCCTAAAATCTTGTATTGACCACACAGTGGGACAAGACAAGAACGCACTTGTCACATTTCCGAGAACATATTGACAAGGCATACAAGTGGCCATTTATCACATACACTGCCAGATTTCTGCCGTACCAGAAAACAGGACGGTCCATAGGCACGCAGTTAATCCGAGCCTTGAAAACAACATTGAAAATTGTTGCATGAGCGTGGATTTACCTACAGTAGCTGGATATTTGTCCACAAATTCAATGAAAGGTGTCCAGATGGCAACACACTTTGTGTGTCTCCCCTCGTTCAGGGCAGTCATTTTTTCAGCCAGCAGAATAGCCCATATCTGTACCCACCACATCTGGGTCACTGGGCCCTCTGTGGACTTCCAATTTTGAGCTATTGTCAACTTAGCCGCTTGGACTAGCTGACCTATTAATGCAGCTATAGACCCTGTTAAGGGGAAAACCCCATCGCCTTTGTCCCCCAATTATACAACCCAGGGGTTCATAGGCAGCAACAGTCCTGGGATGTCTTTAATTTTTGACAGCACTCCCTTCCAGAATATAAGCACTTTCTTATATGTCCGGACCATGTGATAGAGAGAGCCCACTACTGAACACCCATGCCAGCAGCCCACAGACTATTCTGCTGACATGTGATGTAGTCTCTCAGGGGTCAAGTACCAAGGGTAACAAGGCTTATACATGCATTCCCTGTCTCGAACACACTTTGATGACTTCCTGCTGGCATCAGATTGGCTCCCTCCCTCCTGCGATTCAGGAAAGAACTCAGGGCTCTGCTCTTCAAGGAACACTTCACGAATGAGGACAACAGGCCAAGAAGACGATCCCCGTCTTCCACTATGTTCCGCTCCCTTTATTCCACAGGACTCTGTTGCTTTCTAGCCAGGTTAGTGCTATAAAATGTGCCTGGCTGCATACATATGTGGATACACACCTGCTCTACATACACAATCAGAGGCAATTCTGCAAGAAATGAGTTCGCTACTCTTCCAAATGGCACCTGTCACATCAAGCCACGGTTAGATATTCAAGTCGCTGTGTCTACAAAATGGAGGATCACAGTCCAGAACAATAACAACTCAGTGTGTTGCATGCCTATGCATCTAGCAGGTTGTCCATCAAAGTCATTGTTGCCCATGATGCTTCGGCCTTCAACTACAGTCAGCTGTAAAGGATTATGGGAATTGTAGTCCAAACACACGTAGTGGCTACATAATAAGCGGGCAACATGGTGTTACAAAGGCCCCCTTGCTAATAACTTGATAACAATCAGTGCTTGGAAGGGGGGATAGGAAGGGCAGAGCCATGTTCATGCAGTGCATGAGTGTAGCGCTGCACCTATTGAGGCATCATAATGGACTTTTGGGCTTGTGGGGAACCTACTTGGTTTCAATGAGTAGTCAGAAGCCTACAAAGTCTAGGTAGCCATTGAGAAGCCCGGGCAAGGCCCAAAAGGCCGGCGATGGTACCGTGCTGGAGGATAGTTGACCCGTTCAGACTTCCCCGTTGGCAATAGCTTTGCTGTGTGTATGCTCCAACTTGACGCTCCTCCTCCTCCCACAACGACTTCACCAGTCTGCCCTTGGGATGTGGCGTCCTCGACTCCTCGCCACTGCCTCCAACAGTTTATCTTAATCCTAAACCTCGCCGCGATTCTGATCAGATTTCACGATTCTTCCCACCACCTCCGTCTTCAATCTTCCGCTCTGTATAATTTATTAGCGCGCCTGACACCGCTCCCCTTCCTTGTTAGTGTCTGCACGTATTGAATTTAGAAAAGAGTGCTGTACCAGACCCACAGACCTGCAGGACTTATCTCTTTCATTTCATTTAATCCCATCTGTGTCAAGATAATTAATCCCCCCCCCCCCGCTTTGGCACCGCTCCGGCCTCCCTGGCGCTGCGCAGATTTGCAAGAAATCACTTTGCAAACGTGGGACCTTGCGGTTCTGCAGAAGGAGGAGGTGGGAGACTATCGGGGCAGGACTCTAGGCTGGTGTCTAATTGCGGAATGATTGAAACAAAAATCACCTTTTGTGCTCTTTGCAGGGGTGTTGCTTGGTCCGGAAAAGATCAGGGGCTCAGCTAATGTCGGGACTGGCGGGAATCAGCGCTAGCTATAGCCTTTTGGTTCTAGTTCCTGAGCTTCCATTCAGGGCTACAACCAAAAGACCCAGGACTATAGCCCCTTCAGCCCCCCCCCCCCAGCAACGCCTCTGGCTGTTTGTATGAGTGAGTTAGTGCCCGTGAGAGTCAGTTTTGCCTGGTCCAATAGTTTAAGAACTCTTTTTTGACCGGTTTGTTAAGTGACTCAGCCCTTGTATTTGCCTTGTCCATTTTCAATGCTATCTGATCTTTGATCTACATGTATGTCTATAGCATGTGTGCCAGTTGGATTTAGGTCTCATTGGCATGCCTGTTAATGTGATTCTGTGATATGATCTGATTGGTTATTTATAACGTGCTTAATACCCAGAGCACCTGGGGATCGAACCTGTGGTGCTCCACGTCATCTTGCTTCCAAGGCGAGCACGTTACCAATGAGCGATCCTTCGGAGCGATGTTTGTGTATTTGTCTCTTCTATGATAGCATACAACCATTCATGTGGTGTTTTAATGAAAGTGTGGGTGTGTATGTCTGTGTGTGCTCAACCACTAACAGAATCAGACCTTGGTTGTGCACGTGTGTGCTTCTATTGTCAGGACTGTAAATGGAGGCCATGTGCGTGTGCTTGCGTGTGTCTGTGGGCGTGCATGATTCTGTTGCTGCTAACAGAACAACATTAATGAATGTGTTTTGGCTAATAGAACTATTGATAGAAAATTATCAACAACAAAAACATGTATTTTAAAGAATCACCATAATTACATAAATAAAACCATAATTTAGACAACATTTCTAAAACAACATTTCATGTTATCAATAAAAAATTGCAACCATCTGCTTAATAACATTTCCTAAAACTTCAATCATTTCATGGTTTAAAAAAAAAAAATCAGAGTATGGCAGTGTGGGAAAAAATTGGTGGCAATGGAGTTATCACCACTTTTCCCGCACCCCGATACTACGAGTATGGCCCTGGAGTGGGGGATTTACCTTCGGCAGCATGCTGGAGGGAAATCCTCCCACTGTCTGCTGAAAAATCAGCAAACTCAGCAGAATTACTGCGGCTGTAATTCTGTCAGCGGTAATTCCTCCAAAAAGGTCCCACAGAGTCCAATGGACTATCAAAAAATTGGGGTTAAACTCTGCCACCACGACTTGTAATCTGGCGGTAATTCCACCAGACCAAGTGGTGGTAATGGTATTCTGGCATATTTACCACCGGAACACCACCCAACTCCTAATGCTGCCCAGTTCTTAAGAGTCATTTCACAGAGTCAGCAACTCACGATTTCTAGTGTGTGCTTCCTTAAAACCATTCTTTGATTCTCTTCCTATTTGTTTGGTATTTATAATTCGCCT
This sequence comes from Ambystoma mexicanum, assembly GCF_040938575.1. Classification (NCBI taxonomy): domain Eukaryota; kingdom Metazoa; phylum Chordata; class Amphibia; order Caudata; family Ambystomatidae; genus Ambystoma; species Ambystoma mexicanum. The sequence continues at coordinate 554,273,320 of NC_090940.1, forward strand.
ATACAGCAAATGGTGTTTCAAGGCGCCACAAGACAAGAGAGGGTCGGGGGACAGAGATGAAGAATAACACAAACGGTCCTACTAGACCTTGTATCATTCGGATCGTCCAAGTGCAGTAACAAGAATTGCGAGGATGGGGCTGGGCTGGATCCGGCTCAGTAGGGCTGTAAGCCCCACCAAGCTAGTGCAGGGGGGAGGGAGCCCGGTAGGGCATGTGCAGGTTTGGGCGTGGGTGGGGTAAGAGGAGAACGAAGTGCTGGGTAGACTGGATGAGGAGTGCCTGGACCCCGGTAAGACTCAGAAGGCACCAGGTAGCCAGTCAAAATGCAGCAGAGGGAGACATCAGCAGGCGAGGTGGAGAGGGAAGGAAGAAGAGAAAAAGAGGGTTGTGAGAAGCTTCCGGAACTAAAGGAGATCCGGCTCAAGCCTGAGAGGGACAAGGGGAGGATTTGGAGGGAGGCAACCAGAATTGCCAAAGACCGCATTCAAAAATGTTACCACACTAAAGGATAACAGGGTTTTAGCTCACACTTGTAGCTTATACCGCCAGTCATCTGCAGAGAAAACATTATAATTTTGTAGGAATTGAACAAAAAATATCTGTCACAGTTGTGTTAAACCAGAACATTCCACAACGATATGCTTCCAGGTTTCAATTTGTGTTGCCTCTTTACAAAAACAGCACCCTCTGGCATTTCGGGGTATCCCAATAAGAGCTTCCAACACCTCCTTTGTATGAAATATATTGAGACGACAACGCAAACAGTGGGCCCTCATTAGTGCCTTCGGGAACTTACTCAGATAGTCTGGTATTGTGCTCCAAGGTTTAACATCAAGGGTCACATTGAAAAAGCTTATACTTCCTGCATTCCACAGACGTACCGATAGCAATGGTAGTGATTTATATAGCGCTTTTATCCAAAGCGCTTTACATAGCACAACACATATTATTGCCCAATCGAAATTGGTCCTCACTTCATCAACCTCAGCTGGATTCAAACCTAAATTGACCATGGCAAGATTTGATCATGCGACCTGCAGATGAAACACAGAAATGAGTGCATAACCCACTGAGCTATTTTACTGGCTATACTGATCCTGTCAGAGGCCAGAGCTTGTTCTTCACTCCTTCAGGGTTCTCTGCAGGGCAAGCTATTTGCACACAGTGCATATGCTTTCTGGGTACCATAAAATGAGACACATGTGTCTATGTCGTGCCTACTGCTAAGAAAAGTAAAACTTTTATATTGTTTTTATTGTGCCTATACCTTTACTAGGACCAGTAGAATGGGACATGTGTGGTGTGCCAGTGCATGTCTGGGGAGGCTGAATACATGCCAACGTGTCCATTCAGGAGATAGTAGTCCACCTCTGGATCTAAGTTGCATTCTGGGACATGTAGGCATAGATTTTTCCATTGTAAACCCAAGACTAGAAGTCACAGAATGCAAAGTAAAAATCAGGACTGGATCAGCATCTACCGGATGGAATGGGGCACCTTAGAATGCATGTGGTGGACCAATAGAATGTGAGAGATGAACTGTGAATGGGTATGTGATTAATAAAATGAGACGTATACCTTTGCGGTGTGTGTGTGGCAATCTGGTATGCATATGTGTGTGGAAATGGGTTCATAGGGTTGCCCATTCCAGGCCTCGAGGGATGGAATCCTGATGGGGTTTCAGAATATCCCTCATTAATATTCATGAGAACCAATTTCCATACATTTCGAAGCATTGTATGCCTATTTATCCAATAATATCACTGGGGGGTATCCTGAAAATATAACACGTTTCTGACCACCAAGACTTGGAGATGGACAACCGTGAGAGAAGTAGCACATTTTGGGAGGGGTGGGTTGAACTGTGTAATGCTAAGAATAAGAATTTGTTTTCTGTGTGTGTGTGTTGACTCGTCGAGGAGGGTCTCAGAGTGGGTATGATAGGTTATTGTTTATTTATTTATATGATAGGTTATTTATAACACGAGGAGGGTCTCAGAGTGGATATGATAGGTTATTGTTTATTTATTTACATGACAGGTTATTTATAACACGCTTAATACCCAGAGGTTTCTAAGCGCGGACCCGGGGATCGAACCTGTGGTGCTCTGCGTCGTCTTGCGAGCACGTTGCTGCTGAGCTCTACTCCCGAGACAAGCATTAGGCCTTTGTTCTAGTGCCTTCTACAAGGCAGTGGAGTTAGACCGTTGTGCTTTGGTGGTATCTCTTTTGTGCCCAGTGAGCCTGGTCTTGTCCAGGCTTGCCGAGTCCTGACGTGTGTGCTTCTGCCAGCCAATGATAGTTTAGTTTCATGTATTTATTTATAGAGCACACCAAGCCCTGAGGCATCTGGGTGCTTATCTTACACGTTGCAAAGCAAAGAAAAGAAAACAATCATTATACAAATTACAAGGTTGCAAATATACAATCCGTTTAACAGAACAGTAGAGTTGCCAAGGTGGGCTTGACAATCATAATTACAAATTTGCAATAAGTAATAGGCAGGTCTATGGATATAACAATATATAGCATCCTACCATCATGCTATATACATGTGTGTGTCTGCAGTAGGAGTCGTGGAATTAGACCTTTGTGCTACCTGTCCTGTTCCATTAAAATGCTGTGCTCATATCAGTCTTTCTGTCCATTTTTGGGCGCTTGCGTCCCTACGCCAGCACTTCTAGAATAATTAATGTTGCCTGTGCATCCAAATGATCCAGATTTGCAATGCATGTGTTTATGTGTGTCTGTGTTATGGAAAAGCAGACATTTTTAAATCTGACTATTAGGTGGAGCTTTAGCACCACATAGGAGACAAAACTAGTGCGTTGGAATACAGATAGACGGGAGATGGACCGTGCGAAGAGGTGGTGTTCGGTTATTTACCCATCCATTGACTGTCCATGCCTATGCTAGTCCCTATTGCCAATTCCCCCGAATATCTTTCCTTCCGGGCTTACGACACAACCACCTGGGATCTCTATGGGCTCACGCTATCACATAGTAAGATATCATTTTGTTCTGTAAAATGCGTGACAGATTTATTTGGAAGCAACCTTCCCACAGGTAATGACTTAATTGCCATTGTAAATGAGCTCCTGGTGTAACAAAAAATCCCTAAAGCCACCTGATTTATACCAACATGTGTTTCCTCACATTTGCTCCTTGCACTAAAGTCTTGTTAAAATCAAGCATTAGTAGAGCAACAGATTTAGCTTATGTGTAGGTACTAGGGATTTTCCTGGCACTGCCATCATAAGCATAGGCCATTATTATGCAAGTGTGCAAATGATTATCCAATGCAAACACAAAGGCTAAAAGGTTTGGCTTTGTCAATGCCTGTTCAATGGTTGCTTTTCTAAAGGCAGTAAATCTTGCCATAGAAAAGTTGCAAAAATGTGAGAGTAGCTGCTTAAAGATTTGGCACCTTTCTGAGCTTTTGGTGGATTCAAAAGGACACTTTACTTCCCCTCTGATAGCGGAGGCGGTCTAGGGAGAGTGTTGCTGATGTCAGCTCGGGGATTTAAGAGGCAGCTAAAATGGCTGGTTAGGACAATCAGATCACCTGAAATCCAAAGGACTTCTCTGGGCCCGATTATCTGTCTCAGCTCCCCAATCCAGGCTGGTTCCACATTCCCTTCCGAACCTGTATCCCCTGCCAGTCACCCTCTGCACCTCCTTTCTCTGTACCCTCCTGCCTGTACCCTTAATAGTGTATCCTTCTAACGGTACCTGCAACTGTTCTTTGTGAAGTTAAAGCACATTTCTTCACCTTACCATCAAATAGTAGTTACAGCTAAACTGAAATCTGTTTCAATTAATTGGCTGTCAACCAGCATGGCTGCACCGCTTGAAAAATATTTGCGCATTGCACCCTTCCCCCCTACTCTGTCCCCCGCCGGCGCACAGTTCCACAACTTCTTTTGGTTCACTTCTGCCACTGGTTACTGGAGTTTTCCCATTCCCGTCATAGGGGAGTTTTATCTCCAACTGGCATGGAAACACGTTGGCGTGGGTGCATGATGATTGATAAGACTGTGCATGCATTGATGGCCTGCTACCCCTACTTATCGCTCAGGCCTGCCACAATATCATTTATTTATTTATTGGTATTGTTTTTGCATTTGTAAAGCGCCCAAACCCTGAGGCACCATGGTGCTGTTGCGAGACCAGTTACATGATACAATCTTAGCGAACTAAAGAGTTCATGTCCAGTAGGTGCTCTCAGCTCTTAGTTCAGTGGGGAGAGAGTTCCAGTGCTTGACTGCTATCGTTGGGAAGCTCACCCCTCCTCCTTTTGCTCTTTTGGTTTTAGGTAGGGTGAGGCGGTGGGCATAGGTAGACCATACCGGTGTACTTGATTTGGATCTCTCAATTTTCTGGACTAGATATTGTGGTGCTGTTTAGGGCCGATTGAAGGGCATTGTTTTGGATTATTTGGAGTTTATTAATGTTCTTTTTTGAAGTTCCTGCAAAGAGAGCATTACAATAGCCCAGTTTTTCTCCTGTTGTTGCTCTGGTGATGGTTAAGCAGCTCTGTGGGGTTAAGAAATATCTTGCAGCGTTGATAAGTTTGGCGATGGCACTAATTTGTTTGGTGAAGGAGGAGAGCTGAGTCGATGTAGACCCCCAGTGTTTTTACAGCAGCTTATACTGGGATCTGGTGTTCGTCTATGGTGAAGGCGGTGTATTTGCGACCCGATTTCTGCAGTATTGCAGGTGGGCCTGCCAGTAGGATATTGGCCTTGTCATTGATTAGACATAGTTATTTAGCTGCCATCCATCCATGATTGTATCGTTGAATAGATTTTGTTAATCAAGAGTGTGTCTTCTTCATAGCAGCCTGACAAGGGGAGGAGAATTTGGGTGTCAACTATGCAGTTGGTGTAGGATATGCTGATTACATGAAGGATGTCAAAAAGAGGTTTTGTGAATATGTTGTGGAGGAAAGAGGAGACACAGGAACCGTGGGGGATGCCACAGTGGATAGGGTTGAGGGGGTGCCGGCAATGTCTGAGAAGAGTCTCATGGTTCTGTCTTCTAAGAAGCGGGCTATCCAAGATGTGGCATCAGGGGAGAAATTGGCTGACGTGATGAGGTGGTGACAGAGAGTGGGGTGGTCTTCAAGGTCAAAAACAGCCGATAGGTCTAGCAGGAGAAGGATGGCTAGTTTGCCCTCGTATCCGAAGGAATCAAGTTGGATTTTAAGGTCTAATAGTGCTGTTCCGGTGCCATAGCCAGGATGGAAGTCTGATTGCTGCATACCTAGGATGTGGTTAGATTCGAGATAGACATGGATCTGGTTGTATGCTGCTCTGTCTAAGATCTTCAGGAGGAAGGGTACTATCGTTATGGGGCAGTAGTTATTTAGCGCTGCAGGGTCCAGTGAGGGTTTCTTAAGTAGTGGGCGGACCCAGTCGTCCTTAAGGCTCACTAGAACCGTAATGTTGGCGAAGGAAGCATTAATACATTTGGTGATGAAAGGCACCAGGTGCTCTGAGACGTCGTTGATAGTAGCTGATGGGTAGACGTCACCTTTACATTTGGAGGGTTTAAGGTTATTTCGGATGTTGGCTGTTTTGGCTTCAGATAAATGCCTGAATTTGAAGGCAGGTGCCGGGTGTACTTTGGAGAGGTGTGGGGGTCAGGCGGCACGTTTTTTCTCTGTTTCTGTTCAATTTCTTTCTGTAGCAGGGAGATTTTCTCACGCATGGCATTCTGAATGTTTGTGCACCACGTTTCGTCTTTGTAAGTTGGATTAGGGGCTGTGGTGGATGTCTCGATTTCTCTGAGGATTTGAACAACTCCTTCGAGTTAGAGTTGGCATTCTCGATTCTAGAGTTGCATAATTGGGCTTTTGCAGCTTTGATAGCTTGCTTGTATTGTTTGGCGAATTTGTCAAAGGCCGTTTTCAGTGGCTTTGTGGACTGTTTTTTCCAAGTTGCTTCTGCTTGTCATTTCTAACTGCGCTAGGTTTGAAGGTCTGCGGTGAAAAAGGGATTGAGGTGGTAAGTGGGCTTAGCCATTCTGGGGATGAGATGGGAACCAGGGTGATAGCATTAGTGAGGGTGGTGGCATATAGGTCAGCTAAGGCATATGGGGTTGGATAACTCCGGGGTTACTGAGGTAAAGGGATTGAGTGAGGGGAGATGGAGTCTTTGATGATTAGTCTTGAGCTAATGGACAAAGTAGGTGGGAGTGTAGGTGGCGGGCCAATGGGTGGTTTAAGGGGTAGGATGAAGCTGATGATGTGGTAGTCTGATCATGGGAATTCGGTGTTGGAGGTGATAGTGACCTGCCTGTTCAGGTCACTATCTAGTCGAGGGTTCAGCCTTTGTCGTGGGTGAGAGAGGATACGCAATGTGTGAAGCCGAGGTCTGAAAGTGCATTTGCTGCAGTGGTGGCTGCTGCGTCAGAGGGGTTGTGTCGGGCCAGATTGAAGTCACCTAGGATTATGGCTCTGGCGGTGGATTTGATGTTGCTGTCTAGCAGGTGGTTGATAGGTTCCTTGAAAGTGACTGTATGTCTAGGTTGCCGGTAGAGAATATGTAGGGTGATGGAGTCCGTTGGGGATGTGATCAGTTTTAGTGCAAGGTGTTCACAGTGATCCCCTGTGGAGTCTAACTTGCAGGGACTCCCTATAGATAAGAGCAACGCCACCCCCGCGGGAGACTGGCCTGTCACACCTTATGATGATGCAGCCTGGTGGAAGGCCTAGAGATAATGCAGGGTGGAAGCCTGGTGGAGCCATGTCTCTGTGATGTCTAGGAGGTGTAGTTTTTGGGCAGTGATGAGGTCATTTATATTTAAGGTGTGGGCTAGGAGCGATTAAGTAATGAGGGCACCCCAGAGTGGTTGGTATGTTTGAAGGGTGATTCTAAGGTAGGAATGGCCGCAACAGTTGTTTTTAGTTCTTCAGCCACAGGTCCCGATGTGGTAGTGGGGTGGGAGTTGTTTGTTTCTGGGTTGGGACGATGGCTTGAAAATAAAGTGGTTGGTATTTGGAAGTGAGTGGGTGAACTGGGTGCTGACGTACGAGTGGGGCCCGTGGTTGGTGTTTGGGTGAGGTGGTGCTTGGTGCTGCATCTAGCTCTCAGGTGAGCATTTCTGAATAAAATAGAGGCTTGGAGGGGTGCAGGTGCGCTCCCGGTGGTGTCACCTGAAGACAAAGCAACCAGACTAAACATGTTGCTCTTCCCATCTCCAAGCCAGACTTCCAAGTGCACCTGTCTCCATCAACAAAGAACCCTCTTTGACTGGCCACTGCTTTCTTATATGCTGACAGCACCAGCCTTCCATCTTGGGAGTGGTCAGGTGGTATATTGGTTTTCCAATAGCAAGTCAGAAAATCTAGAAATTTGGTGTTCAAAGAAGTGTCAGCATCTAGTCCAATACTCAAGATATTACTACATAAGAGTGCACAGAGTTTAGAATCTTAATCCAAACAAAGGCCAAGGACTACACTGAATTTAGACAAGGTACATGGCTAATGGGGTTGAATAATGAAGACCGGTTTAACAAGTTCAGAGCTGAGTAGTCTTTGTAGTGTGCTGCTAACGGGATCATTTCCACAATCACAGCCATGCCCATCTTCTAAAACTGCAAGGGTTGACCCTAGATTGGTGCTTATGAAGATGACTGTTGACTTTGTGCTGTAGCACCTTGAAGAGTTTCTTGTGCTAAATGGAATTACCAATAAAGATCTCAGACCAAATAACTGACAGACTCAAAGAATATGGAAAAGTACTACTATATTCTCAATTTAATGAAGCAGGGTAAACGGCAGACATTGGACTGATGCATGCACACTCACACACAAACTTGATTACACAGAGGACTATCCCCAATATGTGCCATCTATGACGCCATCCTACGTGGCAAATTGTTAAACCTATTGACAGGAGTGATTGGTTAGGGAAACATATCTCCTTATAGCATACATATGGGTTAGTACACAGTTGGCTGTCTCTTATCTGTAAGACATGCCTTGAAATACCTATAAATACATACAATGCTGATTATAGCAGACAAAATGGCAGCAGATTGTTCTATGCAACATTGTATAGCAGGTTGCCCTATAAACCCACTGATTGGTTGGCATCCCACCCAACCTTGGACTTTCGGCTTGGCTAGCAGCATGTAAGCAAAATGAAACCCAGGTGCTTGAGTCACATCAGATTACTCCCCACTTTCCCAATTAGTCCATCATCTCTCATCAGTTTGATCATGAGCCAGAGTTTTCCGCCTGTAGTTGACCTTGCAGCCTGTTCTCTGTTCTGGGACATTTAAGGGAGTGCGAGCACAGAACTATATTCATCCAAAGCTTAATGAATAGCCCTTTTTTCAGCTTCTGAATCACGTGTCAAGAGACCACAAATGTGTTATATTCAACCTCGTATCTACTGCTATTTGATTTAATTATGCTGGGTGGCATTGCTCCTCTTGGCCTCTAGAGACTTGCTTACTCCATCTTGTATAGACTTTATACACCTTTAATTGTCCAATACTTGGCTATTGCAGATGTTTTCTTCTTCTTTAATCTAAGAGAAATATGGCTCATGCCCATAGTTTATCCATCTGCCTCCCAGCATCCTTGATACCAGGCCAACATTGACTCCTCTTAGATTTTCATACAAATATGTTTTCGTGTGTCTCCTGACTCTGCACCCCTGGCCTGTCTCTGAAGTAGCTGAATTGAATCTTTACACGAGCCAGCGTCCATTTTCCTATTATGGCCATCCTTGCCACGTTATATTTTTGTCTGTAGCAAGATTCTATATGTCTCATCTACCTTGCGTTGCTGCGTATTTACACTTATTGATCAGCAAGTTACTTTATCTTCTTTGCATACATGATCACTTTATCATTTCGTACATGTTTCTCTTGTCAATTCAGTTACATCGTCACTCTTATGTTTTTTCAGATTGTTTCAGTATGTCTTTGTACGTCTTCTTTGTGACATCACTCTGCCCTCGTCAGATTTCACTCAGTTTTCCATGATGTCCAATGGTCATGCTGACATCCCTCCACACAATATCCTTCCACTCTCAAAGTGCAAGGATACATTCAATATGGTTGTCTGAGTGCATTTCGTCTTTGTATACTCAATGCGGTATAGGCATAACACATGGGGTGCCATATAGGGCCCTTCTCCTGCTGTTCCAATATGATGGCACTGAGGGGTCGGGTGTTAGGGAAAGGGATCGGCCCGCAAATGTTTTGTTCATGTGCAGACTGTGAGCATTAAAACTGCTTGGGCCCCTGTTTTGATCGTTCATTGGAAATGGGGGCCCAAGCAATTTTTGTCCCCTGCCTCCATTGTTAATAATGCGGGGGATAGCCCCGCCCACCCCGAGGCTGCAGATACTTGAACATGAGGAGCGGGGCACACCCCTGCAACCCCTGCTCCTCAGGTTCAAATAAGACGGTCAAAATGAAAAAAGAAAAAAAGTAACACCTACAATTAGGTCAAAAAGTCATAACAACCAAAAATAAACAACCAAACTGGGTAATTCCAGGGAAAGTACATCCACCTGCTCCTCTACAACTTATAAAATTACAATTAAGTTGTTCAATTAACGCTGATTGTAAGACAAGGGCGCCATGAAGAGTAGTCTAAAACCAACCTATGATTGACCAGAGTACCGATAACGCTACCTTAAGAATAGGATACCCTTTGGAGCACGTTTTATGGGGCAGTGGCAAAAGAATCCTCAGTAACACAACTGCACGGTCAGAAACAAACACACACACACTCACACACACACACTCAGGCACACATACCTGTTGATGAGGCAAGGAAGTGGAATGAGATGGACACTGTGGTCCGCGAGATGCCACTCCTCGGTGATGCTAACAACAGAGGTGATAAATGGAGGATCCTCAGGGATTCTCAGCTATTATCTTCTGCCAAAGGTTAAGAACATTAACTATTTTACCAGGTGTGACCTGAGTTCATACAATTTCGAGGGACTCATATATCCATGAGACTCGGGAATGAAGATCACAATCATGGCCAAGCTTCTTTCAGTGTGACAAGGTGTGTATTTAGTTACAGAGCTTCCCCGCTGCCTTGCGCAAAACCCCAAATCTTCTTCACCTCAGTTTGCAAACAGATAAGTTTAGATAAGATCTAGTTGCAAAACCATTGAGGCTAGAGAGACCGACCCTTGGATACTACCACGGCAGAGTTAAGAGGCCCTTGTTCCCATGCAGACTGATGCCAAAATGGCAGACAATATATGTAACACTTGGTACGCGAGCCGCCAACAAATCCAGCAGACATAAGTGATTAGACCAGGTTAGGGCAGGACAAGCTCACCCAAACTCACAACCAGCACAAACGCAGTACACAGGTGTTCCTGCAATGCCTTTAGGCCTCTTATTAACACAAATATCTGCATATAAAGGGAGCAGAGTTAAACAAGTCACCCAGGAGTTTGGAGTCCAGAAAATAGCAGTGCAAGGAAGGGGTTGGGGTATAACAAATATCAAGAAAATGAAGGAAGGGGGGGAGAAGACGATGACTAAGGAACTGGAGGAGACAACGAGCAAGAGATTGGAGGAAGGAGGTGAGGTCAAGGAGGGCATTGGAGGAGGGAGTGATCAGGAGGCTGAGGGAAAACTGTGGAGGAGGTGGACGAGGAAAGAAAGAGCAAGGGTAAGAGGCAGTCTGGATAAGGGGAAGCCATGCTAATAGGGGCAAAGATGGGGACCATCCAGTGGATCAGGTCTACAGTTATCAAAGGATCTGTGGATCAGGTTCCAAAGACTGACAGGGTCCAATCAAAAGCCCTGTTCTATATACTGGTAGAGTCAATTTAAAAGACTCAAAAACAATTTGCAGCCTGGGAAACAATCAGTTAGCATAGCTAAAGATCAGACATTGCTAGACAAGATGGGGTTCCCAATGCAAAGTGCTGGGACTAGCAAAACCTCCAAGGAGACGAAACACCATTTGTGGTCACTGGGAAAAGTTGGGACACAGTGCTATCAGAGATGGATAAGCTTACAGATGGTGGGATGTCTGAGTTGTGGGATAGAACCTAAGCCTGGCAGGCTCCCATGAGACCGGGGCCAGGTTACACTTTATGATCCTTCCCTTGGCTAGGATGGCCCAGAGTGCCTGGAGCCTGAAAAGTAATCCTTGGCAGATGTTGAGGACGTACATTGTCATCAGACATCCAAGCAAAAACCACCTGGGGGCTAACATATTATGGCAGCCAAAAGGAATAATTCATGGAACTCTTCAACCTGGAGAACTGTAAGTGATTGTTTGTTGCAATTTTATGGAATGCTACATTGTAAGGGCTGTTCTATGGTGGAACTATGGACTCAGGTCCATGGCCCCACCCAGAGCATCTCACTACATGTCCCAAAGAATGTTCTGCATCTTCTGGCGCCTATTAACCACACATTTTACAGAAAATTACCCAGTGACATCATTTGGTGGGGTTCCAGGGGTCGCAGCTGTGAACCCTCATGTCTCCCTTGCTACCCTTGTTGTCTCCTTTGCTACCCCAAAAAAAATAAAATGTAAAATAAAAAATCTTAATTTTTTTTAGTGGAAGCGCTTGGGCTATGGCCAGCGCCATGTGGCTCTTTGTTTTTGGCGTGTTTGGTCTGGCTTTCTTGTTCAAGCCTCATAAAAATAAACAGGCGGTTCCATACATGTATCTCTTTGAGCAGTGATCCTAAATAAGAAAGAATTGGAGTAACAAATAATTTGTCTTTTTGGAATTCTATACACTAATTGCTAGACTCATTAAAGGTTTATTTCTGGCACAATTCAGTGGGTGAATCACTGATTTAGTCTGTTCTTAAACACCTCAAATTAACAATGCAGACAACAACTTCCAAAAGACATTAAGAGTAGAATGAGCATCCATTTCGGAATATGTTTTTTGCTTTTCGCAAGTTGTAGTTCTAGCACATTTTTGTTTCTTCCATTGTTTCTGATACGATCATGTTATTTTATTTTGATTCATAGTGCGCCCCACTATAACCCAAGGGCAGTCTCCATTTCATCTCAGTATTGTAAGGAGGGCATGGCACCAAACAGTGAAGACAGACACAAGTGATCACAGTTCAAGGGTGTTTATTGACCTTCAATGGGTTGGTAGAATGCCTATCTAAACCTAAATCTAAAGATGGGAGCAAGCTACGGCCATCAAATGATAATAAAACAGTCCTAGTGGAGTCTATCAAAATAAAAGGACCTATACTAAGAAACTCAATACCAATCCTTACTGCTAAAAACAAAATAGTGTGGGATAACAATGTATGTAAAGAAAATGATATGTCAGGATAATTGAGAAGTTGGCTTCCCTTCCCCATGTTTTCAGCATGGGGCAAGACAGCACGTGCACGCTTCGCACTCACTCTGGCATCCTGGCGACGAGGAAACAGTTCAACATATAGGGCCTCATTACACGGACGGCGGTAAGGGTTAACGGTCACCGTTAATGGCAACGGTGACCGTTAATCCTTACCGCCGTACTACGAGGTCCCTTTGCGGGTTGGAGGATTTAACGCCTGCTTCTTGCAGGCGTTAAAATCCAACCCGCTAAGGGACCTCGGAGCTAATTACAGCACCGCAAAATTGCGGTGGCGTAATTAGCGCCTTCCCCATTTCCATAGAGCCCTATGGGGCAGAAATGGGAATGGGGAAGGGCAATGGCGGAAAGGGGATTTACCGCCCCTCCAACCTGGAATGGGGCGGTAAATCCCCTTTCCGTCAAGGCGGTGCCGGTATTTTACCGGCATGAGCCATGGCGCTAATAGCACCATGGCTTACCGCCTACCGTGTAATGAGGCCCATAGGCATCAGGGCCTTCCGCCTAAGTCTCTCTCCCAATGACAGTTTCTTATTGTACAGGGCCTGATGTAACAAACAAAACACAAAAGTTCCTTTCCTTTGTCAGGGCTTTCACTTTCACAAATTCGAGACTGGTCTCCCTCCTTTGGGCTTAGACCACGAATCCCCCTCGTCCGGGCTCAGACCCCTTTTCTACAATGTTCACAATGTGGTCCCAGTTGTTTGGGCTCAGACCATGGACCCCCCCCCCCACCCCCCCCACCGCTAGGCTCAGATCCTGTTTTCTACACTGTTTGCAACTTGGTCTCCCTTGTTAGGGCCCAGACCTTGGATCCCACTCATCTGGGCTCAGATCCCTTTTAATACCAGGACTGAATACTTTCAAATGTGCAATGGGTTTTGCTTAAACAGTCGCAGGACCACTTTGATTCACTTCACACAATTTACACTTCACATCAATCTTCTACTTTTGTTTCTGTCGTCATGGTTCGATACAGAGACCAGTAACTGAGCCCATTCACAGTGCCAGACCACTCTGTCAATGGTATCATATCTTTCATTTTAATGTTCAAATATCCATCAGCAATTTAGCCTCACTCACGTCTTTCATCATAAGAGTTTTAAAATGTTAATTCCAGCTTTCTTTTTACAATGTTGCCGCTTGCAACCTTGACTTCAACATAGATCAGCCTGGAATCGGTCTCCCCAACTCAAGGCTGTGTTGTTCTCTGTTGTTTCTTTGTTCTTGGAGCTAAGGACGATACCACAGTGTCTGCTGCTCCTCCCAACCTTAGTCAGTAATGCGGGAGGACCCTCTGTATCTCTGACACACAATGCAGGATTCTTTTGACTGGTTTCCTGGTCCTATGCTTTCTGCCTTGAAGTTTTCTTTAAAGTAACGGCGTCCTGCCAACAAGGTAAATGGTGTTGCCCATCCCACAAACCTCTTGTGCCTCAAAGTCTTTCTGCCCTCATTGAGCTGCCAACTCAAAAATGCTGTACCTTTGTGTGCTTTGCCTCGCTCAGAGTGTGCTCTTGTGCTCTGCCTTTTATCCATGTGGAGAAGTGTGATAGAAGTCAGGTGTGAGTGATTGTCCATAATTGCCTGACCTTGCCTGACCATAGTATTGGGACATGTCAGGTTCACAGCTCTATCTGTTTTCTCCCAGAGCAGGCTGCCTGTGTAAAAGTGTTTGTGCAGGGAAAGAGGCAGGGATGTTGAGTTTCTAAATATCTCACTGGGTAGGATGGGATAAAGGTGTGACAGGGAAGAGAAGGATACTGCGTCTCACTCCCACTCCCAGAGGTCCCCTCACCTAGGGGATCCTTGCACACTGGTCCACCCCCAGGAACTGGATCCAAAAGTGATGGCCTTGTCCTTGCCACTTGGAAGACAGAATCCCTGGGACTAACAGGTGATACACCTTCTGGTTTCTCACATACCCCTCCTCTATGCAAGGTGGATATGCTTGGTCTTTTCCGAGGGCATCTAAATTTTGGACCGCAGAGAGAACAAGGAAAAGATGTACCCAGGTGCTATTGCATATTCCTTGAGTTTCATTTCCGCTGGTCTGGTAGAGGTGGTGTGTTCGTGTTTGTCTCTCAAAGATATCCTACAAACTGAGATTGAGTCAGTGTTTTTGTTATTAAATATTTTTGAGGTTTAAAAGGTACCTCTTGGCTAATGATAGGTTCCTGAAATTCGGTTTCTGTCTGCTTCCACACAGGAGAGGTTTGGAAGCAACAGTCAGCTTGCCAACAAGCCTGGGGTACAAACTCTCTAATGGAATTTGGGAGATCTTTTAACAGAGTAGAAAATACAGGAAAGTCTCTTCCCACAATTACTTCTTCGGGGAGTCCAGGAATAATGGCGAATGATACAGTCATGATTCTCCCCTGATGTTAATGTACACAGGTTTCTTGGGATATATTTAATTATCTCTGTGTACACATGCAACTCTAACTAGACTTGGATTTTCTAAACCTGCTGTGGTCACCAAATCAGCCCTTATAGCGGTGTGTTTGCTGCTTGAATCAATTAGCCCCTTTAGGGGCCTTCCATTTACTAGGGATTTTTCACATGTAAAGTCAGTTGAAGACTGGCATAGACATATGCTGAATATTTCCAGAACAGCCTCTGTTTCACCCCAATCATCCCCTGTGAGGCACCCTATTTCCATTGGTTCTTCTGTTAGATATTTAGGGCAATGTCAAGCCAGATGGCCCATTCCTTTACACGAAAAACAAATAGTGGGTGACAGTTTAATCCCTTTAAATTCCTCTCTCCTGCTTTCCTCTCTACCCGTCAGGTCTGGTCTTCTGATTTCTATTCTTTCGGGGTCCATTATTTGGTTTTAGGCAGCCCTCTATCTAGTACCTGGGTTTGAGAACGGTATGTGGGTTTGTGATCCCTCTGTTCTTCACCTCTTTGTACAGAGTGAAAATGTTTTGCTGCGTTTGAGTGATTTTGGGCAGTTTCAATAGCCGTGACTACGGTAGGTCGGTTTAGCTGTAATACAACTTTCTGTAAAAAGGGAGGTAGAGAATTGGTAAATTGCTCCAGAATTATCATTTTGACCAATTCTTCCATGGTCTTGTTGTTAATCCAGAGGGCTACCCTGTTCTTAATTCATTCCCCCAATTTGAGAGGGTTTACCCAGGGTTTAATCTAATATCCCTTAGTTTCTATTGATAGAAGTTACGGGTTTGGCCTACCATTTTAAGAAGTCCCTCTTTTATCGATATAAAGGTAGTTCCCTGGGCAAGGTTAAGTAGCTGGTAGGCGGTCTGTTGCACACCTTTCAATAGGGGTCACAAATAACATTTTTTTAGATTTTCTTCCTACCCCAATTGCTCAGCTAATCGCTTCAAATTCAAAAATAAATTTCCTAAATCTTCACCTTCCTTATTAGGTTGTAGTATCCCTTGAGGTAGGATGTGTCTGGTCTGTAACTCGACTAACGTTTTCACATCACATCAATCTTCTACTTTCGTTTCTCTTGTCAGAATACCTTACAGAGACCTTTGACTGAGCACATTCACAGTACTGGACCACTCTGTCAATGGTATTGTATCTTTCCTTTTAATGTTCAAATAGCCACCAGCAATTTAGCTTCACTCGCGTCTTTCATCACACGCATTTAACGTTTGTGCCAGCGTTCCTTTTACAATAGGTGCTGCCAATTAAAACAACATCGTCTGCACCACTATGGCTCTGGAGAGCCCTCCAGCTGATTGGCTGCCAGAAGAGGAAGCGTGACACCAAGCCAGAAGGGGCAGCCGGCTCTGCTGCAAGACCAGGATTTAAGGCCACTACCTGTCTCTGATGGTGCACTCTCATTCCAGCAGCAAAAGAGACTGAGCTTCCTGCATGCAGCCCTCCTCCCCCATCCGCACAACGTGGTGCCTGGGGGGAGAAACATGGCCGCCACCATATACAACAACATGATCTGTAGCAGGAAGTCTCTGGAGAGCCCTACAGATGATTGGCTGCCCATCGGAACAAGAGGAAGCGTGTCCCCAAGCCAGAAGGCGCAGCCATTCCTTCTGAAAGGCCATGATTTAAGGGCACTGCCTGTCTCTGCCGGTGCACTCTCATTCCAGCAGCACCAGAGACGAGCTGCCTCCATGCAGCCCTCCTGCCCCATCCGCATGACGTGGTGCCTGGGAGAAACATGGCTGCTGCCATGTACAACAACATTGTCTGCGCCAGGAAGGTTCCAGAGAGCCCTCCAGCTGATTGGCTTCCTGTTGGAAAAAGAGGAAGCATGTCCAATGCCGGAAGGCGCAGCCGGCCCTTTTGCAAGGCCATGATTTAAGGCCACTACATGTCTCTGTCGATCTCTGCCATCGAAGCGCTGATGCAGAGAACAAGCCTCTTCCCACAGCCTGTTCCCGACATGATGGTCAGCCCTTGCATTACCATAGGCCTTTGGATCTTGCTGCCCCTCTTCCGACATTCTTCAGAAGCTGTTCCCTGACATAGACAACTCTCTCCAGTGAGCATTCTTCCGTTTACCAGCCATGAGCTTTGTCTTTCCTCTAGCTTGCCCTGTGGCTCTCTCAAAGTCTGACTTGCAGCCTAAACCAACAGGGCATTGCATTGGTCGTACATGAAGTCTATCACCAGCCATGCCCCATCTTTACACTGCTTAATCTGCATCGATTTCTGATGTTTTGGCCTAATTCAAATCCAGGTGTGCCTTCATTTTGACTCTTGTGCTTCCCATGCGAACCAGAAGCGTGTATGCTTTCATCGGTGCAATCCCCAGTCGTACTGTATTAGTTATCTTGCTGGTGCTTCTCATATCCTGGGTAATTGTGACTTTGATTGCATGCCCCCCTGTACCCTATGCTCTCTTTCTAACCTACCTCTTCTTCCCCATCATGCTTTTCCTTTCCCCTCTCCCTTCCCCCTTATCTTTCCCTCATGTCTGTTTGAGCGCTAGCCTGTACACCTGCACCTATACTGTCCAAATGTAAGCATGCCTGAAGTAGCTCCCGGTAACATGAGGCGAGGCTTTGCCAGTGTGTACACCAGCACCTATACTGTCCTAATCTATGCATGCCTGATGTAGCCTCCCGTAACATGAGGCAAGGCTTTGCCAGTCTGTACACCAGCACCTATACTGTCCTAATGTATGCATGCCTGATGTGGCCCCCGTAACACGAAGCCAGGCTATGCCATTCAGTACACCTGCACCTATATTAGTGTAGAGGAGGAGCCAAAAGCCTCCACCAGACATCCTACCCCTAACTTGCCTATCTGTTGGGAACCAGAAATAATGACAAAGGTGATACCAGTAATGATGCTTTTAACACGAGCAGCCTTTGAATCAAACTATCCTTTAAGGAAACCATTCTTTATGTATCCACGAAAAGCTGACAACCTCTTGGGAAGGATCCCTGAAGAGAATGTGAAGACGGATGAAAGAAGAGACTGGTGACGTCACATGAGGAAAGTGACACAATTCAGACAAGATGACATGAGAGAAATTGGATAGACTGTATCTTATCTGATGACGAAGTTAAGAATGGAGTAAACTTTCATATGCAGAATGAAGATCGCACATGTAAAGCACGGAAGAATATGAAAACCATTTTATAAATGTACACCCTCAGTAACGCAAGTAGACAAAGTATTCATAAGGTTGGCTATACATAGTAAATAGCGCAGGCGGTGCCGCCAAGGCATATATATGCATAGGTATCTGGAAGTTACACATCGTACTTTAGCAAACTGAAAATCCTATGAATGGAAGGACTTGAAGTGTGGCGCAGTAGAATAAGCCTGGCTGGAGATGGAAGGAGAATCGAGAAGTTCTGCCTGGCCCATTGTCAAGGATTGGGGCAGCCAAAAAACTTGTTTTCTATCATGGAAAGATACAATGAACAAGAAGGTGAGAGCTGAACTCCTATTACAGTGCGGTGGAAGGACAATGAATGCCAAGTTTTATTCATTAAATGGTATTAAATATTACAAAGGAGCTCAACACGTTACATGGTCAGATGAAAATAGACTTTGGGCAAGCTACACCTAGACCAGAAGATAAATCCATGCTCACACTCCCTTTTATTCCCAGGAGCAGTGATACTTGCAAGGCTAAGTTCAAAAGACTATTTTCATGGCAGACAGTTTGAGTGATGATAGATGATCGGCTAATTGGGTGGGGAGGCATGGTCAAGACTGAACCACTGGCACCTGGAGTGCCAGCTTGCATGCTACTAACGAGTGGAATATTCTAGAAGGGTACAAGCGTGCCAACCAATTATGAAGGGCCACGTACCAAAGAGCCCTATATTTAAGACATCCAATGAGACGTTCGGCCTCATTACGAGTCTGGCGGTAGCCGTGCCGGAAAAACCGGCAGGCTGCCGCTAGACGGGTAGTTCCATTTCTCCTCTGTGATTGACGGAATCACTGGGGCATTGAAACCCTGGTGACCCGGTAATTCTGGAGGCGGAATTCTGTAAAGCCCCATTCCCATGGAGTCCCATAGTACTCCATGGGGATGGGGACCATGGAAACACCGGTTCGTCTATGACAGAGCCGGTGTTTCCATGTCCACCTACAGGCAGGACTCGGAATCAGCCGGTCCAGAAACAACGGTAGCAGCAGATTTACTGCCACCGTTGTTTCCGGACCGGCTGACTTGTAAAGAAGCCTGTTGTGTATTTGATTACGCTTACACTGACTTGCACTAGGGTTGGGCAGAGTTGTCCATCTGACAGTAGAGACCCAATCACAACACCAAGGTATATACCATCTAGGTATACATATAAAGTATACCTAGATGTTTCCCGTTACCCAATCACAGTCCCACATAGGTTTTCTTAGTTTGCCTTGTAGCATGATGTCAATGATGATGAGTTTCTAGTATATAAGTGTGTTTTTTATGAAATATGTTAAGATCTTACTGACAGACATCCGATGATGTCCCTTGTACTCCCTGTTTTAGATAATTGTTATCAAAACAGACAAAGTCTTTCACCAACTTCCTGAGTCCGTTTTATTATTGATGTTTGAGTAATTTCTCCATCCCAATCCACCCTGTAGATTGTTATCTCGTCTTAAAGGACCTACGGGTTCACTGTGCTTATAATATATGCATGCCTGATGTAGCCCCCCATAACCTGAGGTGAGGCTTTGCCTGTCTGTACCCCTGTACGTATATTGTCTTTATGATGTATGACTGTATGATGTAGCCCCCTTCAACTGGAGGTGAGGCATGTCAGAGTATTCTCCCAACAACCTACACTACGCTGTAATCATAGGACCTATTATTACCTATGTACTTCAACATGCACTTACTGTAATTAGAGCATAGATGTCTCAAGGCTTTGTGCGCTGAAATAAATGCAAATAAATTAAAATAAATAAAATGTTACTGCTTTGTAAGGAACTCATGGTGGCAACAGTAAAGACAGACAGAAGTGATCACAGTTCAAGGGTGTTTATTGAACAATAAATACGGGGTGGAAAAACGCCTAGCCTAAACCTAAACATAAGATGGGAGCAAGCATCGACCATCAAATGAAAAATAAGGCAGTCCTAGTGGCGTTGTGTCAAATAAAAGGACCTATACTAAAAATAAAAACTATTGCCAAGTCCTTACAAATAATTACAGAAAGAGTGTGGGATAGCGTTTCAATAAAGAAAAGAAGTGTTCCAAATAATAAGTCAGGATGCCCACATTTTCAGCATGGGACAAGCTGGGACCTTGGAGCACAGCACACGCTAGAACTTTCTCAGTACGAGCCAACAGTTCCGTTTCAGCTTGCATAGCACACGGTCGAGCTTTCTCAGCACGAGCCGACAGTTCCGTTCTAGCTATCAGGTTTTTGAATGGCAAAGTATCTTTTCATTAAAAAAGTCTCTTGCCTTTGAGGGTCTGTTGTATTCTACAGCAAACAACAAAAAGTTATTTTCCACAGTTCCCGTTGGGTGATGGCTTCACCCCTGGATCCCCCTCTTCCGGGCGCCGACCCCTCATGTATCGTATTCAACCAATCAATTGAACAGTTACTTTCTCAATGAACTTTGGGTGAAGACTTTTCACCCCTGGAACTCCCTCGATCAGGCTCAGATCCACTTGACAAGGGGGACAATTCACTTCCACTGGTCTTCCAATACCTCTTAGTTTATGGAGTTTTAATTTCCTTTTAAACAGTACTTCAGTCTTCATCTCTGATTGTAGGCTTCCCTCTTCCGGATTCACTCTCTCCAACTTTGACAGACAGTTCACTGTGGACACCCCATGGTCGGGTTCACTTTAGTTAACATACTGTTCGTAGGGACTTCAGACCTCACTCTTTTCCATTAGCATCCCTCTGCCGGGTTCACTCTTGCCAACTTCTACAAAATATGGGAGTTTTAGGCTTTGTCCATTTCTGTTAGTATCCCTTTGCCGGGTTCACTCTTGCCAACTTCAATGCACTGTTCATAGGCTCATTTCACGAAGCAGGATTCATTTCCCTTAGCTTCGCAATCATCTGTAGGTCAAAGACTTTCAACGGTACAGAGGATTTTACAAGACCCCTGTATGACCACTTTGACCTCTTTTCATCTCTTCATCAGGGCTTCTGGTACTGGTAGTTTCTACCATCGGGAAATCGCCCAGAGTTTTCTTCTTGAGCACCCACATGGTGCAGGCCTCCTCTGTTGCAGGTTTTCCCCCTCTTTCCTCAATCGTATCTTTAAGCCTTTAAAAGTTCAAATTAGCCGTTGGCTACTTTTTCGTTCAACACAGTTTGGTTTCTTATCGATTCTCCCCTCGACTCACTGGCTGTGACAAACCGCTTGGTTTCTTTATCCTTGGAGTCAAGGTTGGTACCACCGAGACCAGTGTCCTCCCCTGGCTTGGTTATCAGCGGAGGAGGGACTTGCGGACCGTAGACATCTGCTGCAATACATGCTGGTTTCTGTTTGCGGTCATATATTACCATCTGCAGAGGTTTCACTGTCCTTGATCCGAAAGGGCAAGATCACTTCTCTCCTTGTCACCCTCTCGGTATTCCCTGTCTTTCACCTCCTCTCGAACTGCCATACTGAGTAAGCACTCACGTTGTGCGGTATGCCTTGCTCGTATTGTGCTTACTTGCTCAACCTTTTATCCCTGTGGGAAAAGGAAGGGGCTGTCAGGTGTGTGTGATTCGGGTCAATTGCTTGACTCTGCATGGCCCTTGGGTTGGGACATGTCAGGTAGACAGCTTTAGAATTAGTATGCTGTATTTAACTGTGTGGGAAGGTGTTAATGTTGGGAAAGGAAGGTGGTAGACGTTCCCCATATACTACAGGGTCGGAAGGGGAAAAGGTGCTATGTGGAATTGTAGTTTTCACCCTAGGGGTTTGGGTAATCTCGGAAGGGTGGTTTTTGTAGGGTTTGTGAAATGAGTAACAGGATTTATGGGAATGGTAGTTGTTGGTTAGATTCAATTGAGAATTCAGAAAATGATAATCCCAAGGACAGGGTTGATAGGGTTTAGGAAGCAAACAGGGATAGCCGGGATTGTAAACTAAAGAGAGGGGACTGTTAGAACGGTAGTGTTTTCTCAGGATAGATTGGGTGTTCTGAAATGAATTATCAGAGGGACGTTGAGAAGAATAACCTGGAGTATTCTGGTGGGCGACAGCAAAACAAGGATTCCGAGAGAGGCTGTTTCCTACTGTGATGGAGTTTGGGCTTTTAATTGGTTTACCAGAGGTGTATGGGTTGTGGGATTCTAATAGGGGAGAGTCATCGGGTGGAAGGGAGATAGCTGTGGTACAACCTACGAAGGTTTCAGAGATTTCGGTCTCCTCTTTTTTACTCCTCTGCATAATATCAGCCTGGTTTCCTGGTTTTATGCTTTCTGCCTTGAAGGTTTCTTTGAAGTAACAGCTTTCTGCCAACAAGGTCAAAGGTATTGCCCCTCTCACAAACCACTCATGCCTCGCCATCTTTCTCACCTCGTTCAGCTGCCAACTCAAAAATGCTGTAACTTCATGTGTTTTGCCTCGCTCAAAGTGTGCTCTCGTGCTTCACCTTTTATCCGTGTGGGGAATGTAATGGAGGTCAGTTGTGAGTGATTGTCGATAATTGCCTGACCTTGCCTGACCATATTAATGGCACATGTCAGGTTCAGGGCTCGTTGTGTCTGTTTCTCACAGATTGGGCTGTCTGTTAAAAGTGTTTGTGCAGGAAAGGGGGTGGGGGGCTTGAGTTTGTAAATATCCCATCAGGTAGGATGGGATATAGGTGTTACAGGGAAGAGAAGGATACTGCGTCTCACGCCCACTCCCAGAGGTCCCCTCACCTAGGTGTTCCTCTCACACTGGTCCACCCCCAGGAACTGGATCCAAAAGAGATGGCCTTGTCCTGGCCACTTGGATGACAGATTCCTGGGAACTACCGGAGAGACATTTTCTGGTTTCTCCCAGTGTCCTCAGTCATTTGACAAAATCCTTGTGCCTAAAAGTTTGTGTACAGTATAGAAATGATACGATATATGATATGATATTTTATTTATAGCATGCCCATACACAAGTGTTTCAGGGCACGACGAGGCAAGGGATGGGTGCATACGGGGAAAAAACAATGATATTACTAGGCCCAATGACATTGAGAATGCGCAAGTGCAAGGGGGAGGGGAGGGTGAGAGTTCAAGGGGCAGAGAAGGAGTGGAAAGTGCTGAACACATGATCAAAACAATAACAGGTATAGCGGGCAGAACGAGGTAAGTGCAAGAATTAAGCGCAGACAATGGGTGTCTAATAAGTGAAGGTAAGGGGACTGTAGGGTTGCAGATACAGGGTTTCCAGGGGCAATGCAAGTATGCAGCTGGGTGGTCAGATTCTGGGCCTGAGTTCAGTAGGGGCCAGGTGCCCAGTGCAGATACAGATAGAGATCAGCAGGTGAGAGGAAGAGAGAAGGCAGAAGGAAAGAGGAAGGTCTTGAGGTGCTTTAAGAACCGAAGATGGTTCTCCCCAAGTTTCAGAGAGGCAGGGAGGCTGTTCCACAGGGAGGCCCCAGCCGAGTAAAGAGATCTACCACCAACTCGTTGCTTGGAGAAGCGACAGACCCTGAGGGAGTTGGAGGTGGAGGAGTGAAGAGCTCAAATAGGAAGGTATTTTCAAAGGGAGAGTTAAAGGTATTGCGGACTCCAGCCCCAGAAGGCCTTGTGGACAATGCAGAGGTTCTGGAACTTAATCATTGCAGCCACTGGGAGCCAATGGAGAGATTTCAGTCCTGGAGAGATACGATCCCTGGACTTGAGGCCAAGGACAAGTCTTGCAGTCCAGTTCTAGATGAGTTGCCAAGGGTGGAATGTAGTTGTAGGCAGATTTAGAAAGAGGATGTTGTAGTCGTCCAGCCTAGAGGGAACCAGAGCTCGGGAGACAGTAAGCTTCGGGGGAAGAAGAGGAAAGGAAGACCATAGCACATAAAGTGGCCCTTGATTTAATTGTGACACAATTAATGCGTTGTTGTAATGTGTCTATCTTTCCTCTCTCCCTGGCATGCTGTTTAGGATTTTTGTTTGCATGTATGAGGTAACGAGTGCCCAGAGTAGAGGATGCTGTGTGAGTGCGCTGCTTTCCCTGCGCTACTCTACATTTTTTAATACACAGTTATCAACCCTCCCAATGGTATATTTTGCCAACCTCTAAAGAATGAAAAGTAGACCCACGCAGGCTTGACATGTTGCCAACTTTGCTCCAGACCTGCAGATGAACTGGCTTGCTGTTAAAACTCAGTTACCAGTTTAATGGTATCCGCTACAGAGTGTAATTTGCTTGGTGACTTTGAGAACATTCAGACACGCAATTGCTCATTTTACTATAGCTGGTAAGATAGCTATAGCCAGTAAGATAACTATATGGGTTGAGCGCTCGTTGCTATGTGATGTGTGTGTGATGTTCAGGTTGCAGGTTCAAATCCTGGCAAGGCCAACTCAGTTTTTCTTCCTTCTGCGGTTGATAAATGAATACCAGCACAGGTTGGATATTGTATGTATATTTGTTCTATATAAAGTGCTTAAGCGTAAGTGCTTTATAACACATCATTATCATTTGGCCTTGCAAGTCTGCTTGCATTCACGGGAATTTGGTAATATGGGCCTATACACACTGATATTAACGATACATATGGTGATCCATTCTTGCATGAAATTAATATCATATTACAGTGATATCATAACATATTTTGCGGTGAAAGGTAGTGTTCTATCACTTTCTGTGATACCACTTCATGGTGATGTCATCAGAGGTCAAGGGTGGTGTGATGTCACTTTCGCTGCCCCTGGCATTTTGGTGAAATGACGTCCCTGGAACTACCTATCAATTTAAACTTAAGGTCCTTATTCAGTAACATGTCATGCATGGATGGAATGTAGATTAACTCTTACACCAAATAATCAGGCCGACTCAGGAAGTTGGCAAAAACTCTCATCCGACTGTTTTAATATCAATTGCCTAAAACGGAGTTACAACGGACATCAACAGACATTCACTTGAGCTATCCACATATTTTATGAAAAATTGCTCTTAAGTACTGAAAATGTGTCAAAAGTGACATCATGCTACGTGGCAAATAAGAGAAACCTACGGGGCGTTATGGTTGGGTCAAGGGGAACATATAAGTATACTTTCTATATGGGAATGGGTTGTGATTAGGTCTCTACAGTCAGGTGGACAACTTATGCCCACACCTAGTTGTTACGCTCACCTTGTCGCTGCTGGGACGTTGGGGCATGGTTGGAGCCCTCCTTGGACTTGGCTCCCTTGATTCGGCTCTCTCCCCCAGCTGCTGCAAAGTCAACTGCTCTGGATGCTGGTACTGCCCCTGAGAGAAGGTGATAGGCAATGAGAATGGCATGGTGGTGTTGTGATTACCCTCTAACCTTTCATGCCAGAATGAAGTGAGCAAGCATTTGCCCATGCAAGCTCACCTTTTTTTCGTAATGATCGGCTCTCTGTCCTACTTCTTGTAGCAGGGGCGCTTTGGGTTGACCTAGTTGCTTCACTGGCCCGTGGAAGTGGCGACCCAGACCGGCTGTGACTGACCACTTAGAAGGTGAGTGTTCTTACCAATGATTATTGTTCGTATTGTTATTATAATGTCTTTTGCCGTGATTATAGTTCGTAATTCTTGCAATGTCTTTTTTCTCTTCTATAGGTGTGAAGATGGCTACTCGGAGTCACAGTGTTTGGAGCGAGTCCAGTGATTCCCCAGAGGATGATGAAGCCTTAGAATTAGATTGTAAGTTGGCTGTTAGGGTAGAACGCTAGGCTCTGGTATGGCACGGCCGAGCGTTAGTTATTCATGCAAATTCTAACCTGTTGTGTTCTTTTCTCTTGCAGGAGAAGTCTGGCTACGTTGAGCGGAGGATGACTTTTCGGAGGCCAGTCCGCGGCTGCAAGATGGAGGATTCCGCAAAGATGAAGAATGGAAGATAAGGTCCCGCGTAGCTGGACGTCCGCAACAGGTGAGAATGTGCTCCGACTCCGATGACTATGGGAATAAGGTGAGATGCGATGCGCTGCAGACTATGGAGTGCAGGAGACAGGAAAGGTGCGCTTACAGCGGTGGTATAACTGAGGTCAGGTAAGGTGCGCCTTTAGTGATGGTGTAGCTGGAGTCAGGTAAGATGTGCTTTCAGCGATGGTGTAGCTGAGGTCAGGTAAGATGCGCCTTCAGCGATGGAGTAGCTGGAATCAGGTAAGATGCACCTTCAGCGATGGAGTAGCTGGAGTTTGGAAGATGCGCGACGAAATGATGAGTAGGAAAACAGGTAAGAACGTCGGTAAGCGTTACGCTGCAGAAGGCAGACTAACGCAAAGTGCTAGTATGTGGGCGGGTTGGCCTTAAATAGGCTGGCCCCGGCCCCTCCCTTTGGACCCGCCTTGTGGCTCCACCTTGCCACTCCCAGAGGTTCTTGCACGTGCTCCCCAATGATCTTCTATGGCCATGCCCGGCTCTGATGCCCGTGCCTTAGGCACAAAGTGTACAAAGCACACTTTTTTATGAGCCTGGTGCAAGAGGCGCCAGGACTGGGTCCATTTGGACCCTGTAGGTGATAAAGACATGGGCCCTTGCCCAGTGGCCATGACACTAGTGCAAGTCATCTTCAACACTTATTAAGTACACGGAATACTATTGGCTCTTAAACTATAAGGACCTTCATTATACTGCCTTCTATAACTGGTTGGAATGCTCGAGCCATGTCTAGAACATTCGGCTCCTTAGCAGCATGTAAGCTCATATCCAAGTGCTGAGAGGTGGGTAGAACTTTTGCTTCCAACCCAATTAAACCCTCAACTCTCATTGCCCATGCCTTCTGCCATGCAGACTGTCTTTGAACTTGGCCTTGTAGGAGATTCTCTTCTCTTGGGAATAAAAGGGAGTACAGGCACACGCTTATGACAGTTCCGGTCTGCATTCCCAACTCCTATATTCATCCTTGGTTCACATGACAGGAGAAAGTATGTCGGCCTGTTTTGCAGCATTTAATTGTCTTTAATTAATACACTTGGCACTTGTGGTGTTCCTTCTTTGCACCTTAACACGAGATGATTCAACGTCTCACGGTTTCTGTTCTTCATGGATAGATAAGCAGTTCTTGTCTGCTTCAGCCTTGACCCCAGGCTAAACAGCTTCACCCTTCAAGTGAACTATCTCCAGCTAATTCTTTGCTGCGACACACACAGCTCTCGATCCTTCTTTCTCCGTGGATTTGAACTTACTAAAATTGTGACACCGATGTCCAGACAGTATATAATTGCATGTTTTAGCATTGAAACATTCCAAAGAGGGTAAGAGCGGTAACATGAATAAGCAACTGAATAAGATGATGAATGCCAAGCAGTCCCAACACATGGAGGGAGTAAACCCGTGCTTACCAATGCCACCCTCCTACTAGACTGGGAATGCCTTCAGGGCTAAACTGCAAGGGACGCAAAAATGCCTGCCGCCCTCGCATATAAACAGGGTCCACGTAGGCAGCCGGTGCCCAACTTGTGAAAGGTTATGCATATGAACGGATGCCATATGGCAAAGGTACTGTAAGTTTCGAACAGCCCTGATCTGGACGGAGACACAGAGACACCCACACACCCCACCAGATTAGAAAAACGGAAATTTAGCACCTCACTTCAAGACAGCAATGCCAATTAACCAACCCACTAACAACCTCACCCTCTGCATACACCTCTCAAATTCTAACCAAACACAACCACAAACCTACAACACAACAATCCACACAAACGTCACAACACTGCAACTACAAAACAAAGCACACAAACCCGCACAACTGCACACAACGTCTTCAGACAGTGTAACACCCCAAGCCCAGCCCACGGAATTCCGGGCTGAGGCCGCCAACAGAGCATCCCTGCTCTCTTGCACTTCTCCAGTTCATCCCCACTAACTCCCCCCACCTCTGTTTTATTTCAGAGCCGCCATAGTGCCAGGGTACCACTGCAGTGGTGATAGTGCGCGGTACAAATATCCTTTAACATTAACATATAATGCCGGCTTTGCCTGCAGTCTATTCATTATGTATAGCTAGCTTCTAGGATTGCTTGATCTACTTGCGTTGCTGCATCTGTACAATTATTAAATGGCTTGCCTTTTCTGCAGTGCTCTTTACACATGCAATCTTCATTCTGCATAAGGATGCTCACTCGATTCCTTATTTCGTCATCAGTTTCTATACGATACATACATCCGCTTTCTCAGCCACTCTTCTCAGTGTGTCACTCTCATTTCTTGTGACGTCACTGGCTTCTCTTTCTTTTGTCTTCATATTCCTTCAGGAATCTCCTCCAAGAGATTGTCATCTCTACGGGGGTACATTGGGCATGGGTTTCTTAGTGGATATCTTTTCTCGAACACTCTGCACGGCATGGCCATATACTGGTGTCAAACATGGTGCAGTTTCAGCCTTCCAACATACAGGGGGAGCCGGACTTCCTCCAGAGGCATTCTGCTCCTTCTCTGCAAATTGTTTCCCTAATTCCAACCCTGCCTGTGCATATTCAAAGAAACCACCTTCTGAGAATATAAATATCTTGTGAAAGTCATTTTTTGATCCACAAAACACATGCAAACCTATGCAAAAACATACACACTTACCTCCTCTCGCTCTCTGTCTCACACACTCACGCAATACCTGTGCATGTACACACACGCAAAGACACACACCTGTGAACACACACATAGGAGTACCCACACACACACATTCACATGCAAACATGTGCAAGTACACACACTTACCATCTCACGCACACACACACTACGCATACCTGTGCAAGAACGCGCACACGCGCGCACACGCACACACTATTTAATGCATGGGTATCAACTACAAGCCTATAATGAATCGCCCAGGCATGTGAGCCCTATAAACCCTTCTAATCCTCATGGCAGCTCTGGTGGTGGGAGATAAACTGCTCAAAAGGATAAAATAAAGACTGTTCTTAGCATAAAACGACTTCTAGATATGTTTACTCTGCATATTCCTTTCCCCCTGGTAGAAAAAAAAGCTGATTGATTCAGATTTTTTTCTCAGGATGACAGCCGCTGCCTAGCAGGGTGGCAACTGGGCTTTCAGAGAAAAATAAATCTCACCTTTAGATTTCAGAAAAAAAGCAAGACTCAGGGAAATGAAGTTATGTGTGGTTTCAGAAAAGGATGTGGGCATGAGGTGCCCACCCGCAGCTGGCTCAAGAGAAGGGAGCTTAGGCAGATGGGTTTGGGCAGCCGGTTTCTCCTGCTCTCAACAGAGGCCAAGAAATCCATCCTTTCATCCAGTTCCACCAGTCTGCAGGATCCCCAGGCTTGCCATCATGCCAGTCTGGGGGAAGTGAGGACCTGGGTGGAGTCTGTTGCAAGCCAGGGCAACCTGAAATCCGACTGACACTGCCCCAAGGCCTTCCAGTCTTTCAGTGGCATTGACCGGGTGGCAAAAATCTTATTTATTTAAATGTGTATTGCTTATAGCACAAACCAGGCTCAAAAAGTAGCAGAACACTTTACAACAGGAGGGTGCCATCCTTGGGCTTGCCATTTTAAACAGTAGACTACTACTGTTGGGTGAGGGAGAGTTTTTAAATGCCCTACAGGTATTGTTGAAAAGCACACGATTTTAGTATTTTGCAGAACTTAAGGATGGTGGGGGCATTTTAAGTCTCTGTCGGGATTACGTTGAATAGGGTTAAAGGGATTTACCCCAGGTCAGTCCGGATCTGTAGAGTCCAACGATCTCCGAATGTCAGAGTGAGACCTGTGATCCAGTTGATTTGACTGACCAGGTTCACAAACTTGGTAGGAAAAAACAAACATAATACCTGTGTTGAGGTCTGATGCTAGCTGAGTAGTGCAGATTCCAAAGTCAGCAAGCATGGCATTCTGACTTGCGTCAAAACATAAACAACCTTACACAAAGACTGGTCCGTAGGGAAATCAGGTAACTTACCAATTGACAAAGTCTTCAAACCTTCTGCAGCTAAGCCATCACCACAAGACTGTCAGAGAACAACTTGGATGGGACCAGAAACAAGGATAGTCTCAATGAAAAACCGTGTACCTCTCTTTTCAATAGGGAGAGAAATCCGCAAAGTGCCCCCTAAGTGCTTTGCAGTCAGCAGTGAGGACTGCTTTTTTTGCTTACTGGTGTATTCTGCCTGCAGGTGTTGCCTTGAGGGCTGTTGGAGCTCTGCCTCCTTTTTCTGAAATAACATGGGTCCCGCGAAGTGATCCGCGAAGTGACCCTCGAAGTGCCAATCAACTGCTTTGCAGTCTGCAGTCCGCGGGTCATGGGCAAAGCAAAATCACTTCTCCATAAAATCAGTAGTCATGTCACCAAGTCACCTGATTTGGTTGGGATCTCAGAAAGCATTTACTCCTCCTCTCCTAATAAGGACACATCAAATAGCTCCTCTGACTCCTTAATAGAAGAAACTCCACCAGACTCTGAACATATAACAATTTTAAAAGCCTTGTTTGCACTTTGTAACACGATGTACAAAGAGCAGGAATTTTGAAAAACCGGCTTACTGAAGCTTGTTGAGGTGGTATTGTCAGATGATCTAAAAGTAGGCACCTCTTTGCGAATCAACATGGAGGATGATTCGGAACTAAATGGGGACGAATCCATACTGGATCTCCCTATTTCTGTGATAAACACATCCATGGGCTCTCGAGCTAAAGATCACCTTGCAAGTAATGAAGAATTAAAAATGACTGATGTAAATCAGTGAACCACTTTCAACTCACAACGACATTTTTCTGTTAATGGTCTTGAGGAGAGTTTAAATCAAAAATCGAACTGGACAAGGGGTCTGAGCAAAAGAAAACGTCAAAAGAAGCGAAGAGTGGAGACTCAATGAAATAAAGCCTGCCTGACTGCTAATTGCCGAAATGCAAAGAGGGGAAATAATGTTGAGATGATTTCAACTATGCCAGTGGCGACTTCTAATGTGGCTCAGGGCCCGATTCTTAACTTGACGCAGTGAGTGGGCCTCATTACGACCCTGGCGGAAAGTTACCGCCAGGGCCGTGACTTTACCGCCATGGTGCTAACTACGTTAACACCATGGCGGTAAGGGGATTTACCGCCCCATTCCGACCTTGGCGGGGCGGTAAATCCCCAATCCCCATTTACCCTTCCCCATTCCCATTTTTGCCCCATAGGGCATAATGGGAGTGGGGAAGGCGTTAATTACGCCACCGTAAATTACGGTGGCGTAATTAACACCAAGTTCCCTTACCGCCATGGATTTTTACACCCGCTAGAAGCAGGTGTAAAATCCGCCATGGCGGAAAGGGAACTCGTGATTGGCGGTAAGGGGTCGGCGCAGCTAACGATGGCGCTAACCCCTTACCGCCAGGGTCGTAATGTGTTAAAGAGCGCAAATCACTGCGCCAAATCAGGACGCCCAGGCTCCACCACTATTCTCAAGTGGGCCTGTGCGTCCTCGTAGTGCACAACAGTTCACCGTGGGCATTGCGCCTGTTTATCGGCACAACGTGCGCAATGCAGAAATCTCAGCAGCACTTTTGTGAGATAACGACGTATTCGTTATTTTACAAAACTGCTGCCGAGAACAGGGGTGTAAATTAACATTTTCATTAAATAACGAAATATTTGTTATTTAACGAAAGTGCTGTCCAGAACACGGTGGCACCCGTTTGCGCAGCACATTTTTTAATGTCGTTTATTTATATTTATTTACATTTTTATTTGTACTGTCCGACCTATATCACCCCCCCCCCCCGACACTATAATTGCCAACCCAACTGTACTGCGACCAGCTTCCTGTGTCACTCCTCCACAATACCGGCACCGAAATGGTACCATTTATGCGCGCCACTTTAACGTACATTTAAAAGTGGAAGAGTGCCTCAAGAATACCCGTCTTAAGTGGCAGGTAACAAATGTGGCGGTTGCTAGGTTGGTTTCCCACACATCCTAGCAACCGCCACATATAGGGGCCTGATCACGACTTTGGCGGTATTAGCCCTACCGCCGAACTCCCCGGCGCTAATAGCACCGGATCACGAGTTTGGCGGTAATGTTAATCCCCATTCCCCATTGAGCCCATTCGGGAATGCCCCATTCCCCATTGGGCTCAATGGGGAATTTTGGCGCTCTTACCGCCAGCGGATTTCCCGCCGGCGGTAATAGCGCGAATTTTGGGTGGATTCCCCCCATCTCCGAGCTGGGGCGAAATCCGTCAAAGTCCTGATTTGGCGGACCCCTAAATCCGGCGGTAATAGCGCTACCGCCGGATTTAAGGGTTACCGCCAAAGTCGTGATCAGGCCCATATTCTGAAAGTGGCTCATTCATACCTACTTCGGAAGAATGCACCACCTTCAGAATAAGTCTGAAAAGGTCGTTAACGTTTTTTAGCGAACTTTTCGGTACTTAACACCCACTTGAGAATTCCTAATAAAATGTTCTCCTCGGTCAACCTAAAGGGCACTTTAGATACCTGGATTACCCTAAAGGAGATTGAACGACCCACGAAGCAAGTCCTTAGTACTCGAAATGCTAACTCTGAGGGAAGCTATCACATGGAATGAGTATTTATAAGATAACTATTCTGAATTGCAATTAAACCATGTAAATGAAAGGATAGAAATGACTGAACAATTTCCTACAGCTTTCTACATTTGCACCTCATATCTACACATGATTTAGCTTTGGTGGAAATCCTTGACTCTTCTTATGTGATAAACTGGTTGAAAGTCCAATTTATATCGCCAGTGATTTCTGAGTTAATAATGTCCAACTGTATCGAATTCTTAAATTTGGGTTCTTAGGTGCAGAGCAAGAAATGGCAGAAGTGGTTGGCTGTGGCTGGTGGGAAAGTATTGTCACTGTTTCCATTGTTTTAGAGGAGGAGCTTTTATCGAGGAAATCTTGCTTTTTGTCATAAAAGGCTCCATTCTGCGTGGAGCGTGTCGAGGAGCAAGACGTGGCAGGAGTGGTCCACCGTGCCCGCTGCCTTGTGGATAACACACTTACAGTACAATTTATCCATCTTCGTGGATCAGCTCTGCTGTAATCAACATTTCAACCGGTGAGTCACACTCCAATTTGTTTTTGATGTGGGACACCCCCGTTGGCTCCCTGGCAGTTGTGCCATAGATTATGATAGGGGTGTATTAGACTATCGTGACCAATGTAAGGAAGGCATGGTAACAAGAATAGACGGACACAAGTGATCACAGTGCAAGGGTTTTATTAAACTGTATTGGTAGGTTGGAAAAACACCTAATCTAAACCTAAATATAAGATAGGAGCAAGCTACAACCATAAAATAACAATAAGGTAGTCCTAGTGGCATTGTGTCAAATAAAAAGGCCTACACTAAGAAAAACCTATTGCCAATCCTTACACTAAATACAGAAGAGTGTGGGATGGGGTTCACAAGAAAGAAAGAAGTGTTCACAAATGATAAGTCAGGATGTGGTAGCCGGGGGTCTCCCTTCCCTACGTTTTGAATACGGCACAAGGCGGGAGACCCGAGCACAGCACACTCTTGAGCTTTCCCTCACCAGACTGCAGTACCGGTTCATGTATCAGGACCCTTTGGTGGTTAAGTCTCTTTTCTACAAAAAGTATTTTGTCCCCCAAGGATCTGATAGGTTTCAAAAATAACAAACAAAAGAAGTTCTGTTCCAAATGTACGTTGGCTGATGGTTAAAGCCATGAGCACCCCTCTTCCAGCCGCAGTCCCCTCAAACAGTTATTTTC
Organism: Ambystoma mexicanum; assembly: GCF_040938575.1. Classification (NCBI taxonomy): domain Eukaryota; kingdom Metazoa; phylum Chordata; class Amphibia; order Caudata; family Ambystomatidae; genus Ambystoma; species Ambystoma mexicanum. The sequence continues at coordinate 554,306,878 of NC_090940.1, forward strand.
GATATCAGGATCTTCAAGCATGGTCTTACATCTCTGCATATCATGATCTCCATGATATATGGCTCAGTGAACACCCCGACATCAGAGAATACACCTTGTTTTCTGGAGTACATTACAGTTCATCTAGAATTGACTACATCATGGCAACCACCTCCATTGTCAGGAAGGTCACAGAAGCGAGTATACTCCCCCAAACCCTCTCTGACCATTCACTTATATTGGCTCGCATCTCGATCCTCACAGGCTCACCCGTCAACTCCAATGGCACTTCAGAGCCACGGTCCTAGAGGACGTGGCTTTCTGAGCCGAGATAGGCCAAGACATAAGGACTTTCTTCCAAACGAATGAAGGTTTGGTACCTGACCAGGGCACAATATGGAAGTTCTTCAAAGTTTATGTCAGGGGCGGCTGCATTTCCAAAGAGGGGGGAGTCTTAAAAGCTATTCGTGGGTCCATGGGGAGGCAAGAAGACACTATTAGAGAACTAGAGAACAAGCAGGGCGACACAGACTCGGCCAAGATCCGCCGAGAACTAAAAGCAGGCAGGGATGAATACCGACGGATGGCGGATAGTGAGGAAAGATTCCTGGGAGACCCAATATTGGCAGTACAATATGGGGAGGGGGGTCACCCAAGTAGAACTCTGGCCTAGGCCATTAGTGGCGAACAATACACCGCCCCTATAGCGGAAGTGATCAGTCAAAATGGGGATACCATCAAGGATCTACAGGGGATTAGTAAAGAATTCTGTGAGTACTACACTTGATTATATGCATCTCGCCATACCGCAGACCATGACATACTGACTTGCTATTTAAATGAACTAGCTCCGGGTTGGTTGGATCAGGAACAGGGCAACGCCCTAAATGCCCCAATCTCAGAAGAGGAGATCTGCAAGGCCATACAATCACCCCCCAATGGCAAAGCCCCAGGATTAGACGGTATAACAGCTGAGTTCTATAAAGCATATGCAGATATGCTAATTCCCCAACTCCTGAATATGTACGAAGGAGCAATGGTAAGGGGGTATCCCGGAATCTACCAGATCAGTGATAGTTACGGTGCTGCCAAAACCGGGTAAAGATCACTTACACATGTCATCATATAGGCCATTATCATCGATAAATACTGATAACAAAATATTGGCTAAAATTCTAACTGATCGACTGCTGTCACACATGCCGGTCCTGGTTCTCCCAGACCAATCTTGTTTCATCCCTGGCCGGTCTAACACAAAATAACTTAAGACGCCTATTCACTCTAATGCGCAACGTAAATCCTGAGATCCCAATAGCGAAAGCGGCTCTAGATGCCGAGAATGCCTTTGATTCTGTTGAGTGGCCCTTTCTCTTTGAGGTACTGCGACGGTCTGGCTTTGGCCTCACGTATATTTGCTGGGTCAAACTACTCTACACGGCCCATAGAGCTGCAATATACATGAATGGTATGATGTCAGGATAAAATTTCCCTTCACAGGGGCACCCGCCAAAGCTGCCCCTTCTCACCCATCCTATTCTCCCTAGTTATGGAACCCTTATCATGCCATATCCGAGATCTGCACGTGCACCGAGGGATCTGTGTGGTCTCAGTTCACACTGTCATATCCTTACATGCAGATGACATTTTACTTTATGTTAAAGACCCTAGGCAAAACTGGACCCCTTTAACACGAGAAGTGGTAAGATTTGGTGAACTATTGGGGCTCAAGATCAATTGGACCAAATCTGAAGTCCTCCCCCTAACCCCAGGTGTGCAGCAAACCTACATAGGCAAGGACTTTCGGTGGTGCCCCCAAGGGGTGCGCTACCTAGGCATCACAGTCACGACGAAAGTCGAGACGCTGTATAAGGATAATTACATACAAGTTTTAGAAACAGTGGAACAGAGGGTGGAGTCATGGATTCCTCTTCCAATTTTCCAAACCGCCTGGATAGCACTAGCTAAAATGGTTATATTGCCTAAAATGCTATACATCCAAAAGCTGGGTGCACAGAAGCTGGGAGATCTGGTACAGGATGGGTGCTTCGTTCAGTGGGAGGAGTTGCAAACTAGGGGGGAGCACAATGCGGTGACCCAGCTTCAGTATTATAGACTCAGAGGGATATTAAAAACTAAATGGCCTGACTTCCCGAGCACCCCAACCCCCATCGGACCCAGCTATTTATAATCGAGCCTCTCACCTACAGTAAACTGCTCACCACCATATATAAAATGATCAGAAGTGGGAGAGGAGAGATGCGGCAAATGCACAGGGCCGCATGGGAGGCTACACTAGACGAAGTGCTACACGAGGTGCAATGGAAACACATTTGTAGGCAAACCCGACATACCTCTCTGAACGCCCGGTACAAATAGATTCACTACAAATTTCACATCAAATCTACTACTTCCCTTTAAAACTAAGCAGATTGTAACCTGAGAGTTCCCCAGTATGTAAAAGGTGTGTCAAGTACTGGCAAACTTTTACCATGTGGTGTGGGACTGCCCCCTATCAGCTCCCTCCGGGAAAAGATTGATAGTGCAATGGCAGCAATGCTTCCCTCGACGAGGGTTTACTCACCTGCTCTGTGGCTTATGGCTTTGATTGAAGGCGGTCCCAAGGTGAAAGGAAACTGCTGGGAATGGCCTCTGACGTCGCCAGGTATCTGGTGGCCAGATCGTAGGGCAAGAGCAGCCCCCCCATGTTCACATCTTGACTGGAGAATATGACACTGTGTGAACTCAGGTAAACTAGATACTGCTGCAAAACTACCTACCACCAGTCGCCCAATAGATTATTGGCCTCCCTTCCGACAATATCAAGGGGATGCAGCCCAACCAGCACGATCTCCGGAAGTAAATGCATGATGCTATACATAGACTGGCCATGAGGAAATCTGAAGGAAAAGAATATTGTATGCCATTGCTTGTATGTCAAGACATAGCCAACACTTGTTGAAAGACTATAGTTCCTGAACTTGATTTATTGCGAGTTGTTGGGGGTGTGGTGGGTGGGGGTTGGGAAGGGGAAGAGGGGGAATGGGGTCCCTCTCTTCTGGGTGTAGACCCCTCTAGAATATCAGCCTCCCTCCCGTTGCCCTGTTCCTGATCCAACCTCCCTTCAACTATGACTTTTCACAGATCAATTTCTCTTTTAGCACTTACAAATCTTAATGTCTTTTTAAACAGTTTACCATGTACATCCCTCTACCGGGTTCACTTTTGTCAGCACACTGTTTCTTGGGACTTTAGACTTCACCCCTCTTTATTGTCATCCCTCTGCCGGATTCACTTTTGCCATTTCACAATTCATTTTACTTTCTTCTGATGCAGGATTTAATTCCCTTGTGTTTTCAACGGTTTGTCGGTCAATGACTTTCGACTGGACAGGGATTTTGCTAGGCCCATGGATGAATACTTTGACTTTCGCAGCTCACCTAGGGCCTTGTGGTATCAGTAGTTTCTTTCAAACACGGGGTTAACCAAAGTCTTGCGAGGCCGCACCCATGTGGTGCTGGATCCCTCTGCAACTGATCTTCCCTTAACAATTTACAGTTCTTTGAACTTTCCTCAATGTGCCCCTTTGCGATTTTCATTCAACACAGTTCGGTTTCTTTATTAGTTCACTTTCGACTCACAGGCTGTGATGAACCTCTTGGCTTTTCACTCTCTCTGGCGTCAAGGCCGGTACCATGGTAGCAGGTGTCTCCCTCTGTCCTGCTTATCAGCGTAGGCACGTTCCATGTACCATTGACATCTGCTGCAACACATTTGGGCTATTGTTTTGCGGTCTTATGTTTCCTTCTGCAGCAACTTCGTGGGTCTGTATCGGAAAGGTTAAAGCCGCTTCTTTCCTTGTCACCCCTTCGATTCTCGCAGGCTTTCTCCTCCTCTTAAACTGCTGTGCTTTGATAGCTCTCTCGTCGTGCGCTCTGCCTTGCTCGTACTGTGCTCTTGTGCTCCACGTTTTATCCCTGTGGGGAAGAGAAAGGGGCGTCAGGTGTGTGTGATTCAATTGCCTTACTCTGCCTAACCCTTGTGTCGGGACATGTTAATGTTAATCTTAAAGGATATTTGTAGCGCGCACTGTTAGGCAGAATCTTGTGCAGTTCCCTTAGGGAGCACTACAGAAGATTAAGACTACAGCTATGAGCAATAAATCCCCTTTGGTATCAGTCAGCACCACAAAGATTTAGTTGGTAGCTGTGACTAAGCAGTCAGACTTATCTCAAGAGGGAGATGAGCAGTATTCAGGTTTTAAACAATAGGCCTTCAGTACTAAGGCACAAGGAAACACTGACCAAAGCTTTGTATTCAAAAGAATATATATTTATTTTACAAACTTCTAGTTAAACACATTTATCACAGTTATTAAGCAAGTTAAATTCAGTAAAAGAAAGTATACACAACTCCCTAGTTAAATTGTAGACAAGTTTGGGCAAGATTGAAAACTGAGCAAAACAACACAGTGAAAACCAAACACAAATGGCACTCTAGCAATTTCTCACAAGAGAGTGAAAGCACAAGTTATACAGAAATAGCTTCTTACACACCCTAGCAACACTTCCCATAAGTTTGTGAATCAGTTTAGGCAAGGCAGTACTTTAGCATAAAGAATACTTAAATGAAAACCGAGCAAAATGGCACTTCACAGGTTATAAAAGTGGGAAGGAAAAGGTGGTTATAAGAAGTATGTGCACCAACACAGTTCTAGTTGAGAAGCAATCTAAAGAAGGCAGTTCTAACAAATTTAGCCAGAGTCAATCAGCCTGTGCCAGAGTCAGTGGTACAGGGCAAGGGCCCAGGAGCAAAATGTTCTTGTAGCTGCAGTCAAGTCTTTGATTAATAATTCAAAAAGGAGGATGCAGAAGGTGAAAGACAATGTTAAAAGAGAGGGGCGGCCAACCCAACAGGTAGGTAAAGGATTTAAAACACCTTTAGCTCTCCCACGAAGACAGGGCGGCCTGCTGGGAAAATGTACCTTTAAGATGAAGAAGTGGCTCCTGCAGTGGCAGTTGTTCCTGGTAGTTCCTGCAGTTTGGGGGATCCAGCAGAGGAAGAGAGGCTCTTGTCGTGGAGGAAGGTTCGAGTTACTGCACTATCCAGGGATGAAACCAGCGGCGGTGCTGCCCGACAAATAAAAGGTAAGCTCCTTTAACTCGCGGTCCAGGTGAACTGGTGCCTGGCTATCCGGCCTCCGAGTACAGGGGACTGGCGACTCGACCAAGGCAGGTCCAGGTAGGCGATTGGCAAACTGGTTGGCCCCACCAGCTCAAGGGAAGAAGGCTCTTACAGATGAAGATCTTCTCTCGTCGTGGGGAGAAAAGTGGTGAGACGCTGCAGCAGGGCTTCGACGGAGATTCAGTTGTTGCAGATGTCTTTGGATTCTCTCCCCTTTGGCTTCTTAGTTCCAGTGGCGACGTCTTGCACTTCCAGTCCTCAGGACCCTGCTTTTATTCAAAAAGATCCCCATTCATACAGCCTAGCTGTCACTCGCACAGTGGAGTGGTCAACTTGGCGGGACACTCCAGCCTATCAGGATAGAGTGCGACATGGGTTGTTGAGGCAACCCTGTCCAGGGGTCCTACTCCCCCTCCCACACAATGGACCCTCCCCAGACTCAGTGGCGCTGAAAGGAGGGATTCTTGGCAGAAGCCCGCCAAAAAGACGAACAAAGAATACCCGACCTGGGTTAGGAGTTTAGAGAAAGACACGAGAAAGAAGTTATATCAAAGTTCTGGCAAATCAAACCTACCGGAGTAAAGTTAATATTAAAATACACCAGTGGTATGTTAGAGGCTGTCAGAAAATGTGGTAGCCTCGGACAATGAGAAAATCCCATAGGAAAATATTTGCGGTCGAATATTTACGGTAGTAGCCACTGCCACCAGCCAGAAACATTTGAGAGAGGGACTGTACCCTCTCGAAAATGAACATAAGGGAAAAACTATTAACCCTTCCCAGTACCTCCATAGTAAGATGGGTTGTACTGGTTTAGAGACAATAAGAAAACCATTCTGTATTATTTGAATTGGCTCCTTTTATTTGTCATTCACAGATTCAGTCACTGTGACATTTTTCGTACAGTTGGTTTGTGTAATGATTTTTCTTGTTGTTTCGTGTTGGTCTTTCACTTGAATGTCCTGTGTTCACGAACCAAATGTTGTTTATAAAGGTTCCTCAGTTTTGCATAAAGCCTTTTAGGTTCCTCAACACGTGTTTCTCCGCCTTAGTATTTGACGGTTCCTCAGGAGGTTCCTATATAGTATTCCACTTTTTGTATTTCTTTTTCTCTTTTTTGGATTCTGTTAGAGGTCACAAAAATCCTTTTTTGGCATTCGATTCTGTTATATGTCACATAATTTATATTGTTCCTTTATTTCCTTTGTTGGATTCTATTAGAAATCACAAAAGTCCTTTTCTTGGCATTTGGAAAGGTTATTTTTAAATTCGATTTTGTTAGGTGTCACAGAATTTCTGTTTAAATAGTTTGTTTCCTTCGTATCTTGTATTGTAGAAAATTTCTGGAAAAGAAACCCACATGTATATTTGTAATAGTTGCTAATTCCAATATATTCTAACTTTTCAGTTGATAAGGTAGTGGTCCATAGTGAACAAATATCACAAAAGTTCATTTTTTTATCAATGGGAAACTCAATATGCAACAGGTAAATGGATTGGTATTTCAACAAGTTAAGCATCCCTTTATGGGGACATTACTGTTTCAAACCTTTCTTATTTAGTTGAAAATACCTTTTGTTCCTGGTTTTCAAATGTAGTTTGCACTGTTCGTTCGGGAGAACCACATCTTTCCCAGATAGTATTCAGGTTGCCTGCATGAGAAAGGCGAATGTTTGTTACCAATGCCTTTGGTTTAAACAAGATCACTGGTTTGTGTTGAGGTGTTGGAAAGAACCGTGTCTCACAACTTTCCAACTCGCTTTAGCAGAACATTTTTTGCCTTCGTAATCAAATTCTTGCAATCGTTTGTTACAAATGTCTTTGGTTTTTATGGAGTTCATTTTTTGCTTTTAAATCTTAGTAAATGTGTTTATCACATCTTTTCAACTCGCCTTTGTGAATTTACATCTATATATTTGATAAATTTACCTCATAGTCTTGTTTTCTCCGGTATCCCTTTGTTTCACGCTATTCACCGGTCCGTGTCGGGGTTTCCTTCATGATTTCAAGCTCCGGTCACATGATAATATTATCATACGTGCGATGACGTGTTGCGGTGTGCTGTGTTTCTTAGTGCCATCTTGGTTTGGCAGCATTGTTGTTTGTAAATAAGCATAACTTTATATTTGTATATATTTGTATTGTTTATTGCACATTTTAAGTGTTGCTGTAGTTTGTGTTGGAAGCCCTTCTCATGGTAATAAATTAGCGTACACATTGGCACGATTCATGTTAAATGAATTTTGTATTTGACAGCAATTTCTAATGACGATCTGTTTTTTGTACATTGTTTTATTATTTATGATTGTTGTATCGTGTTGCCATTGAATTGAAAGATGTTACTTTTTGCATTGATGTTTGAATGATCTATTTCTTAATGATAGAACGTGTTGATGCGTAACATGTATGTTTATTTTACTCAAGATTTAGATTACAAATCATCATTCTAGAACCAGACCAAATTGCATGTTTGTATATACAAGCTCAGCACCTTGTCTTATTAGTAAAACTGACCAGTGATGGTGTTCAGAAAGTTTCTTTTTACACGAAATGGTGCATCTCCTGATCCTTGTTAATTCCAGTATAGCAAGTGTCCAAATGACAAATCCAAAATGCTTATTTTTTTCTCAAAATGTTCTCTATGTTACCTCCTCTCAGTGGGGGTTTGATTTTGTCAATTCCAAAAAATCTTAATTTAACAATACCTTTTTGTAGATGATTGGTCTGATAGTGATAAGCCAGTGGTGTTTGTGGTACTTGATTTTGAATGGATCTGATATGTTCACCAATTCTTGTTTTCAGATTGCGTATATGGTACTCCCAATGTACAATTTTAAGCAGATGCATTGTATTGCGTAAACTAAGTATCTGCTATTGCAATTGATGAAGTGTTGGATTTTTTTGATGTGTCCATTGGGCAGTGTGATAATGGTTCTTGCATTATCTGAACATTTACATTGGCTGCAGGATCCACATTTGTAGATTCCTATTGTTGGTGGTTTGAGCCACATCGTTTGTGTTGCAATATTGTTTTTTTTCTCACAAACAAAATGAGATTGGCTCAGTATGTTTTTGGAATTTCTGGCTCTCTGGAATGTTAAACTTGGATGTGGATCTAATAGTTGCTCCAAGTCACTAACTGTTTTGAGTATGTTCCAATTCTTTTTGAGAATATTGGTAATTATTTTATTGTTGCTATTGTATGTTGTGATGAGTCGTGTTTTATCCCCTGTTGATGGTCTATTGGTTTTGTTCATAAGAAGATCTGTTCTTGTTCTTTGGTTTGTTTTAAGATAGCCTTTTTGTAAATGTTTGCAGATGTAGCCTCTCTTTTGAAATTTGCTGATACTTTCCGTTGCATGTTTTTCGAAATCTTGAGTCTTTGTGCAGTTACGTTTAATCCTTAGTAATTCTCCATATGGTATGTTTCTGGCAATATGATGAGGATGGTTGCTGGTAGCGTGCAGTATACTATTAACTGCTGTTTCCTTAATGAAAAGTGTAGTGTGAATTTTGTTGTTTTCTATAAACAATTTCAAATCCAAAAAGTTGATGCTACTTTTGCTGTACTGTATTGTTAATTTTAAGTTGTAATTATTGGTGTTCTGGTATTGATGGTACTCTTTGATTTGATTTTCTGTTCCATTGCATATCATAATAATATTGTCAATATACCTGCCCCAATAGGTGACTTGGTTAGTTTTGCTGAAAAAAGGATGGGTCCATGCATGGTCTGCCTCAAAGTGTCCCATATATAGGTTTGCATAGGTTGGGGCGTATTTAAATGTGGATCCTGCAGCCAATATAAATTTTCAGATAATGTGAGAACCATTATCACACTGCCCAATGGACGCGTCAAAAAAATCCAACACTTCATCAACTGCAATAGCAAATACGTAGTTTACGCAATATAATGAATCTGCTTAAAATTGTACATTGGGAGTACCATACGCAATCTGAAAACAAGAATTGGTGAACATATCAGATCCATTCAAAATCAAGTACCACAAACACCACTGGCTTATCACTATCAGACCAATCATCTACAAAAAGAAATTGGTACATTAAAATTTTTGGGAATTGACAAAATCAAACCCCCACCAAGAGGTGGTAACACAGAGAACATTTTGCAAAAAAAATAAGCATTTTGGATTTGTCATTTGGATACTTGCTATACTGGACTTAACAAGGATCAGGAGATGCACCATTTCCTGTAAAAAGAAACTTTCTGAACACCATCATTGGGCAGTTTTACTAATAAGACAAGGTGCTGAGCTCGTAAATACAAACAAGCAATTTGCTCTGGTTCTAGAATGATGATTTGTAATCTAAATCTTCAGGAAAAGAAACATACATGTTACGCATCAACATGTTCTATTCTATTAATAGGTCATTCAAACATCAATGCAAAATGTAACATCTTTCAATTAAATGGCAACACAATATAACAATCATAAACATTAATCAATGTACAAAAAACCGATCGTCATTAGAAATTGCTGTCAGGTACAAAATTCATTTAACTTGAATCGTGCCAATGTGTACCCTAATTTTTTACCATGAGAAGGGCTTCAAACACAAACTATAGAAACACTTAAAATGTGCAATAAACAATAAAAATATATACGAATATAAAGTTATGCTTATTTACAAACAAATATGCTCCCAAACCAAGATGGCACTAAGAAACACAGCACACCACAACACGTCTTCGCACGTAAGATAATATTATCATATGACCGGAGCTTGAAATCATGAAGGAAACACCAACACGGACCGGGAAACAGCATGAAACAAAGTGACCCCGGAGCAAGCAAGACTATGAGGTAAATTTAGCAAATATATAGATATAAATTTGCAAAGGCTAGTCGAAAAGATGTGATAAACACATTTACTAAGATTTAAAAGCAAAAAATGAACTCCGTAAAAACCAAAGGCATTTGTAACAAACGATTGCAAGAATTTGATCATGAGGCCAAACAATTTTCTGTTTACACGTGCTTTCGCTAAAGCGAGTTGCAAAGTTGTGACCCATGTTTCTTTCCAACACCTCAATGCAAACCGCCAATCTTGTTTAAACCAAAGGCATTGGTAACAAACATTCGCCTTTCTCATGCAGGGAACCTGAATACTACCTGGGAAAGATGTGGTTCTCCCGAACGAACAGTGAAAACTACATTTGAAAACCAGGAACAAAAGGTATTTTCAACTAAATAAGAAAGGTTTGAAACAGTAATGTTCCCATAAAGGGATGCTTAACTTGTTGAAATACCAATCCATTTACTTGTTGCACATTGTGTTTCCCATTCATAAAAAATGAACTTTTGTGATGTTTGTTCACTATGGACCACTACCTTATCAACTGAAAAGTTAGAATATATTGGAATTAAAAACCATTACAAATATACATGTGGGTTTCTTTTCCAGAAATGTTCTACAATGCAAGATATGAAGGAAACAAACTATTTAAACAGAAATTCTGTGACACCTAACAGAATCAAATTTAAAATTAACCTTTCAAAATGCCAAGAAAAGGACCTTTGTGATTTCCAACAGAATCCAACAAAGGCGACACCTAACAAAATCAAATTTAAAATTAACATTTCAAAATGTCAAGAAAAGGACTTTTGTGATTTCTAACAGAATCCAACAAAAGAAAAAAGGAACAATATAAATTATGTGACATATAACAGAATCGAATGCCAAAAAAGGATTTTTGTGACCTCTAACAGAATCCAAAAAAGAGAAAAAGAAATACAAAAAGTGGAATACTATATAGGAACCTCCTGAGGAACCGTCAAATACTAAGATGGAGAAACACGTGTCGAGGAACCTAAAAAGCTAAATGCAAAACTGAGGAACCTTTAAGACCAACACGAAACAACAAAAAAAATCATTACACAAACCAACTGTACGAAAAATGTCACAGTGACTGAATTTGTGAATGACAAATAAAAGGCGCCAATTCAAATAATACAGAATGGTTTTCTTGTTGTCTCTTTTCGAACCTTGGTCGGCCTGAGGGAATCTGTATTTTGAATTTGAGCTGCCATCTCAGCATACCATCATTTTTTCCAAATATACACCTAAACTACTAAACAAACATCAAGATTCAGGGCGCCAGTAGCCACAAGAAGGCTTAATAATTAACATTTAACTCTAGTTGTACTGGTTTAGTTCGTAAAAATTGACTAGTAAAGTAAATGGGGACTTTACGTGCCCTTGGAGACAGTAGTCAGTCCCAGGGTATGGAGTCTATGTTTGGGGGTCGCTACGACACCCCTGTGCCACTGCACGGAGGGTGCTGTGTAACACATGTGAATAAAGATGGTTCCTATGGGGGTGAGAAAACCCAATAGACATAAACACAAAAATAGCCTAGAACACACATAGCAAAAATGCCTAAGAGTGGGAAAAAGAGTCTCGCTCTTAGCAGGAGAAAAAAACAAACCCTTCAAATCCAGCAAAGCTGCCGGGGGACTCTATAGGTAAGGGAAATTAGCCATAAAATGAGAATTCTCCCTAACATGCACTATCACCACTGGAGTGGTCCCCTAGTGCTCTTGTGGCCCCGAAAAAAAAGGAGGGGTGGGGGGAGTTAGTGGGGACGAGCTGGAGAAGTGCAAGAGAGCAGTGATGTGCGGTTGGCAGCCTCAGCCCAGAATTCCGTTAGCTGGGCTTGCGGTGTTATACAGTCGGAAGACGTTCTGTGCTGTTGTGTGGGTATATGTGTGCTTTGTTTGTTGTTGCAGTGTAGTGAGGTTTGTGCATATTGTTGTGTTGCAGGTTTGTGGTTGTATTTGGTTAGCATTTGAGGGGTGTATGCAGAGGGTGAAGTTGTTAGTGGGTTGGTTAATTGGCATTGCTCTCTTGAAGCGAGGTGCTAAATTTCCGTATTTCTACTCCGGTGGAACTGTCTCCGTGTCTATGTCCAGATCAGGGCTGTATGACACTCACGGTCATATAGCATCCGTTCATATGCATAGTCTTGCCCAAGTTGGCCATCGTCTGCCTTCATGGCCCCTGTTTGTGTGCGAGGTGGGCAGGCGGTTGTGCGTTCCTTGCCGTCTAGCCCAGAAGACATTCCCAATCTAGTAAGAGGGCCACTTCGGTAAGCTCGGGATTACTCCTTCTATGTTTTGGGGCTGCTTGGCATTCACCATCTTATTCGGTTGCTCATTCATGTTACTGCTCCTGCCCCCTTTGGAAAGTCACAATGCTAACTTTTGCAATTATGTCCTGCGGTGGCGTCTACCTTCATTCAGAACTCTCTTCGGTTCATGCCCCTGCCAATATCCACAGCTTAGATAGTGTGGCAAGTGCTAATGTTCACCCAACTTTATAAAGGTATGTCCTATAGTGGAATTTATCGAGTGGGTGAAGGTTGTTCGCTGGGAGTTGACTAGGTATGCTGGATTCTGTCCCCTTGGGTGTCGCTTGTGTCCTATTAGACTTAGGGCCTCATTACGAGTTTGGAGGCGGCCATGCCCTTAACAAGGGCATGGCCGCCTCCAAACTCAGGTCTGGGTTCCCTGAATGGGGAAATACCTGGCCATTCCGATCTTGGAGGGCCCGGTATTGTCCCATTCAGGGGGACAATGGGAATGGGGAGCATGCTAACAACGGGCCTGTTAATGACAGGCCCGTTGTTAGCATGCTGGCCCCCTTGCGGGACCCGCTAAGCACGTCTGGTAAAACCAGACGTCCAGAGCGGGTCCTGCAAGGGGACCTCGTAATAGTGCGGTATGGGGTTAATGGCTCTGGTGCCTTTACCGGCGCTGTTAAGCCATTACCACCCACCTCATAATGAGGCCCTTAGTGTCATCTCTCTTGTTGTAGTAAGAGTTTCTTTATTCGATCTAGATGTTACCATATTCATCCTAGATTTGCCATGCTGTTCATTGTGTTTCCCCTTTGGTGGCTTGGTTTTTCAATTTGAATCTGTGATGTTGAAGAGCCAGGTTTTTAGTAATTTTCAGAATTGTAGGTGGGCTTTGGTGTTTCTTATTTCTTTCGGGAAGTTGTTCCAGGTTTTTGCAGCTAATTGGGAGAAGGAGGAGCCCCAAAGTGTTTTCTTAAGGTATGGTTTTTCTTCCAGATGGATTTTCTTGCTTGATCTGAGGAGTCTCGTTGGCTTGTAGATTGTTAATTTCGTTTGTAGGAATTCAACTCCTTGTCCACTGATTTCCCTGTGTGTTATGCAAATTGTTTTGAAGGTGATGCAGTGTTTCACTGGGAGCCAGAGGGTGTTGTAAGGGCTGGGGTGATGTGGTCTCTTCTGGATAATTTGAGGAGGAGTCTGGCTGCTGCATTTTGGATCCATTGTAGTTTCTTCAGGAGGTATTCTGGTATCCCGAGATAGAGGCTGTTTGTATAGTCGATTCTTGACATTATGAGGGTGACGATTGTGAGTGTTTTGTGGGTGAAGGAGAGGAAAAGGAAGATTCTTCTTGCCGTGTGAAGGAGGAAGAAGCATTTCTTGATCATTGCATTTATTTGTGGTCCTAGGTTAGGACTCCCAGATTTTTTACTACCTTAGATGAAATTGATGCAGTTCCCATTTCCGTTGGCCATGGAATATAGGTGCTGGTCTCTTGATTTTTGGATATAATCATGAGTCTTTCCTGGGTTGATTTTCAAGATGTTGGTATTCATCCAAATAAAGACTTCTTTTAGACGCTCGATTAGGGTTCAGTGATCGTCTTGAGTGTCTTTGATTTTGTAGATGATTTGAGTGTCATCTGCGTAGTTGTAGCATGTCATTTTGTATTTTTTGAAGAGTCTTATTATTGCAGTTTGATAGATGTTGAAGTACAGTGGTGATAGTGAGGACCCTTGTGGTACTCTACAGTCGTTGACTCGTAGTGTGGATTTGAAGGGTTTTAACCAAACAGTTTTTGTTCTGTCTGCTAGGAATGATTTAATCCAGAGTAGTGCTGTATCTGTTATGCCTATGTCTTCTAGTTATGTCTTCCGTTATAACTATGTCTTCTACTCTTTTGGTTAGGGTGTCATGGCTGTGTCAAAGGCTGCGGAGAAGTCCAACATGTGGTGTTTTTCTACGAGTTCTTGGGTTAATTTGTATACGTAGATTTTCAGGAGTTTTGCTGGGTAGGGAATGTTTGAGATCGGCCTGTAGTTAGAGAGGTCTTCTATGTCACCACTTGTGTTTTTTAAGAGTGGTTTGATATATGCTGATTTGAATGTTTTTGGTACAGTTTCTGTTGCCAGTGAGAAATTTACTGTAATATTCTGATGGTGTTCCTTGTGTGAGGATTGATTTGTAGATGTCAGGCTGGCACGGATATGTAGGTGAACCTGATTTCTTGCTGTTTCACCAGCAAGACGAAATCCTCTGCTGATATTTTGGGAAAGTTTGGGAGTTTATGCTGTGGTTCTGTGTTAGGTAAACAGCACTAGAGTTAGTCCATTGTCTTTCGTGGTGTGTGAAAGTGTTTTGTGGAAAAGGGGGTGGGGACAGTGTTTCTGAATGTGCTACGTGTAGAATGGGGAAAAGGTGTTGGAAGAAGGGGGATACCGCGTCTCACCCCTCTGTGTTCCACTTCCACTCCCTAAGAAACCCCATCCAGGTGATCCTCCTTCACTGGTCCATCCCCAGGAACTGGATCCAATAGTTTTGGCTGTGTCTTGGCCACCTGGATGACAGATGCCTGGGACTATTAGGGAGACACCTTCAGGATTCTCACACAAGCCTATTTCTGCTCCTAGAAAAGCCACCAGCAAAAGAAAGCATTTAGAAACAAAAGGCTTAGCAGGAGCACAAGGCTCTATTAAGAAATTCTTGAAACCCATTTTGGAAGTTTAGGAAGATTTAAACTTGAGTGCCTTGGCTGTTTATTCTTAAATGGAAAGTATTGTAGAGCCACTGGAAAGGTCCATAGAATTCTTAGTTGAAATGTTCTCTTTGCCTGTGGTCTCAACAAATGTGGCTTTGCCTGTAAACCCTAAAAAATGGGCACCAATTGTTTTACTGAGAGTACAAAAAATAAAGCCCTCCTTGTTAAAGTGACCCCCAAAGGTAGCTAAATGCAGTGAAAACAACTATTTAAACTAGCAGGCGTTCCGTAAAATTCAAACATCTGGATCTGATGTGCAGCAACACTTATAGACAGTGTTCCAAAATCCACGGTCTAGTGCAGCAGCAGATTAGATTGTGTCTCCCAAAATTAAAACTGCTACACAGGGCACTACTTTAATTGAAAAAGGGAAGATTTTATTTGAGACCTCGGGAGAGGCCCCCCAGGGCAAGGGGTGGGGCAGGGGGGTTTGACCTCAAAGGCCAAAGTGCCCTCTGCTCAACCCTTTATGAAATTAGAAGAAAAAAGGCTTCTGTTCCAGCATCTCCCTAAGAAGGTTTCGGAAGCGCCAATGTGGCCCTCGTCCCTTTCTAGGGACCCACCACTTCATCTAATAAAATTGTGAGCCAATTTATGGTGTCCTTGCTGGGACACCATTAAAAGTCCTAAAAAGGGGACGTATGGGCTTACTGTTGTTAAAAACTCCTTTGCTGAGGATCACATTTTATACATTGAACAAATTCTTACGGACAGCTCACTCTTCCCCTTAAAATGGTGACACTGTATAGTTTGGTTTGATTCCAAACCTTTGCATGCTGACTTCAAAGCCATTGCTCAGGTTGAGTTTATTTGCGATACACGAGTGGATGTGGTTATGATATATTTTTTTCCCTAGAATGATCAGAAATCTGGTACACTCAGAATTGGAAGCTTTTATGTCTTTGGGTTACGATGTGATGCAAGTACAGAAAGTGGCAAATATTAATATTAATGAGGCTGTTTGTAGTCCTGTATTGAGTCCAAATCTGACTTCTTTGGAGCCGGCTCATTGTTTTCCCGTAACTATAACTGTTTCTTGCGGCTCTGAATCGGTTTGTGGTGTGATTGATCAAATTCCCTTGGTTGTGCGCCCAAACTATGATTGGTCTTCCATTCTTTCTACTCTACATGGACACCGGTTTGGCGACATAAATCTTGATTGAAAAACCTTTTCAATATTGCCTCTTGGAATTGTAGGGGGACATACATTACTGACAACACACTGCGAGTCCTTACGACCTTCCTCCCTCATTTGTCTACAGGGACGTGGCCTGTAGGCCTTGCATGTGTAGATGGTTTCACCATTTGCACCGTAAATGCGGTGCAGGGCCAAAGAGGTCGGCGGCGAGGAGTTCATTATGCGTACTTAAGAATGGTCTAAACTTCAAAACTTCTCCCAGGAAAACCAAAAGGGCTGACATTCATTTGGTGAAATTAGTGAAAAGTAAGGGTGTGGCCTTGGGTGAAGTGTCCTGCTACGTGTTTAATTTATATTTTAATCCTGCATCAACATCACTGGTATCTTTTTTAGGCAGTCTATCGGCTGTGATGGCTGAGGCTATAGCTGAAACCCGCATAGCTTTCTAATTCAGTTCTGAATAGTGAATGTTTAGATCTTCATTACTATTGGTTGAAGAGCAGAATAAAAGCCTTACCCCTGGCTTTAGAAAGGGGAAGGCGTATAAGGAAAGAGATGAAGGGGTGGGCTCTTGCTTTAGTCAATGGTAATAATATCAGGGATGATAAACCCCTGCATATTACCTGGCAAAATGGGGATAGAAAGTCCACATTAGGTTATGTGTTTGCTTCTGTTGACCGGAGTTGTTTGTGTGTGAATCTTGACGTGATTGAAATTAATTCAAGTGATCACTGCTTACTTTCACTGTCCATAGATTTAAATGTTGGCTAAAAAATATCCCTGCTAACTTGACCATCTGTATAGATGCCAATCCATAAAATACTGAGCAGGGTTTGCAACCCGCTTCAATGACAAAGTTTTGGCAATTGATGCTGTTGAGAAGGATTTGTTGCTAAACCCACTTGTATACGACATGGTGGTGTATACAATTTTGGAGAATTTATATACCCCCTGAAGTCTTCTCTTACCAGCCCTCAAGGGGGCAGCGTACACATAAACACGGGTACAAGAAAAAGATAGTAGAAAGGAAACGTTTATGGAAGGATTTAAGACACGTAAAAAATGATCCCTTAAGTACTATGTTTCAAAGCAAAGCCTTGAAACAACACTAACATAATTGTCTTAAGAACCATTGTTCTATTTTAAATACTTTGGATGCTGAGGCAATGCTTGGCTCAAACAAATCCAAAGATGCACGATCCTTCTGGAGATTGGTAAGGACACCAGACCTCCAACGTTCCCTCCAAACACAACCGATACAAGCAGAGACACGGGAGACACATTTTTCTAAGCTGCACGATGAAAGAGGAAGTGGAAATGAAAAGATGATCGAAGAAACTGAGAGTTGGGCTAAGGGTATGGACCTGGATTTAGAAAGGGTTCATGCCCTTATTAAGAAAAGTAAAATATCAAATGCATCAGGCCCAGATGGGCTTGCAAATGCTATGTTAAAATCTAATGTCAATTTGTGGGCAGCTATTTTGTGGGGCCTGTTTTAGAATGTTTTAAGATCAAACAGTTTCCCCACTAATTGGAAAAAGGCTTTGATTATTGTAATGTACAAAACTGGCTATAGATTACAGCCTAAAAATTATCGGACAATTTCTCTTTTGGACTGCTCCAGTAAGGTAGTTAGTGCTTTGATTCTCCAGGAACTTCAGAGTTGGGCATTTAATGCAAGTATTTTTGACAAATTTCAATCAGGGTTTTCGGGCAAGCATGTGTACTGCCCAAATCTGTTTTGTAATTAATTTTGTTGCAAGAGCAAGCCGAAAGGGAAAACAGAGTTCTGGATTGTGCCTTCCTGGACATTATGTAGGCGTGTGACTGTATTAATAGGGCTATACTGTGAGCTAAATTAGACAAGATGGGTTGTCCCTGTGGCATATTGAATATGCTGATCGCCCTGCACTCTGAGACAGAGATTAAAGTCAGATTAGATCAAAATGGTAACACATCAAGATGGATCAGAACAAAGTGGGGTTTACGCCAAGGGTGTATTTTGGGACCCTGTTTATTTAACTTGTATATTATCTACCTTTGTGTAATTTTTAAAGAAATGTTTAACAATCCCCCTAAATTGGGAAACCTTCAAATCAATCATTTGGTTTATGCTGATGATGTTGGTTTATTTGCTGCATCTCCTATTGTCCTGCAGAGAGCCCTGGCAGCGATAAATGCCTATTCATTATCAAAAGAGTTGATATTAAATATAAATAATAATACATATTAATGATAAACTATATCAAACAAAGTAAGATTCATTTTAATCGGTTCTTGGATCACACGCATTCAGAAGTGGTTCACAATTTGAGCTATTTGGACATCGTAATCTATGCCAGGCTCCTCTGTTCGGCTATTTTTGGAAAATCTGCAAAGGAAAGTTAAGGCAAATGCAGCCGAAATAAGGGTCATTGATAGGAAATGTGGTTGTTTCTCGGCCATCCTCATTGTAAAGAACAATCACCAAAAAACAGTTCCTCGTCTTCTGTACGGAGCAGAAACAGGTCTGCTGTATGATTTATGGGACAAGGTTGAATCATCGGTATAGAAGCACATTTTATTCCTGCCGTGTGGAACTCCGATATCATTTCTAAGACATGAGGCTGGTCTGATTTTGTTACGTGCCGGAGCAGATTGGAAAGAAGTTCAGTTGTGGAGAAATGTTCTAATGTCTCCCGCCAATTGTGTGTTTTCAGCTTTAAATACAGAACTGAGCTTTGAACACATGTAGAGTTTTATTTGAATCCAAATGGCTGAACTGCTCGAGTACTGTCACATTCTTGAAGAATACCTTATATGTTTGCCTCATAAGATTAAAAAGATCATTTTCAGAACAGACTGGATAAAAAACCAAGCATCAACAATTAACTACCATCTTTTTCTAAATCATTTTAGACATGAGATTAAGGCTTTTAATGTTCTCCCTCCTTATTTGTTAAAACAACCTTAAAGATCTCATAGAGATGCTATGTCACATTTTAAACTGAATCTATTTCCAACAAGGGAAGTCTTAAGAGTAATAAATAAATAAAAAAATAAAGGAATACCAAGGAATTTGCTTCAATGTAGATGCTGTGCTGAAGAAGTGCAAACCCTATACCATTTTTTAATTGTTTTTCCACTCCTCCAACATGGTCGCTATGATTTGTTTGCTCAATTTGTTTCAGATGAGTTATTTTTAAATGATGCATTTTTTTTGGGTCAGGATTTTTAACAGTAATGAAATTTCACTGGTTATTGCAATTTTGACATTTGTGTAACTGACTTTAAATAGGGGATTGATTATCTGTCGTTTTTTTGTTTTATTCGAACTGTATTGTTTGTTTTAATCATTGTTGTTTTATTGCCAGGGGTTCTTTTGTAAACCACAAGCAATACATTAATAAATAAATACATAAATAAATAAATAAATAAGGATTTCGGTTATCATCATCATTTCAGCTTTATTTCGGCATAACTACCATACAAGCACAGAGGCATAATAGAAAAATACCAATTCATGACATAGTGATGTGTTAAAATGCAAGGAGGCAAAATATCATTTCATGTGTTACATGCAAGAATCGACAAAGACGAGGAAAACATAAACAATAGTAACTTGATGCTTGATTTGACAAGCCTACCCTTAAAACTGTTCCCAATTTCGCACGGAACATGGTTTACAATCAGAAGCAAGCGTAAAGTACCATTCCATATGATTCATAAATACAATGTAAGGGCGCAAATGGGTACCCCACCAATTCATGCTAAGCTTTGTAGTGGCTCCTGGAAGTTTTCTTTGGTCTCTGCGCTCTCCTCCAGCTTAATTAAAATGACTCTTCAGTTCCTTTGAGCAACTCTGTTATCATTATCTACTGTCTGGCAGGTATTTATTTAGGTCCAAATAAGTGCATCCCTTTTTTGTTGTAAGATAGTTAATGAGACCCCTGACGGTCACTGTGGTTAAAGTACAGTAGGAGGATCCTGGCTTGGGGAGGTATCTACATATATGATAAACATGTGTGTTGCTTAAGTGCTACTGTCCCATATTAGCATGGCAGGTGTTGGCCTTTGCATCCACCAATTTCTGTGGTGTTATGCGAGATTACTTTCCATGGCAGAAACCTAGTTCTCTTTGGGTTAACCGAGAATGATGAACTACGGTGTGCTAAGAAGTCACATATATATTCTATCCCCCTTCCCCTTAAAGGCACTGGTACAACTTTTTAAAACATGCCTTCAATTAAAATGCACATCAGAATCAGAAATACCATGTGTGGTAACAGTAATTATCATGTGCGGCATTTACACTTGGAGACCTGTAACTTTAACAAAGAGAGCAAAGGCAGTATTAGAAGTGGGGTATCCCACCAACTCTTATCAGCAATCCTTTTTTTGCACTTACCCCTTTTTCAGCTGTGAAGATGTACTTTGTAATAGGGCCAAACCACTTACCCCTGGACATCCTTCCAGCCTTCCCATCTAGGATAAATCTGGCCGAAAATGGTTATCTTTTTGTTTTGATTTAGGTTATGATGTGTTATAAAAATGTACACCTTATACATGTTCTGCAAACTATATTTTTTGCTATTTTTAAATTGAAATATCTATATCATTTTCTTTCTGTGGTCTTTACCACTTGAGGTGGTGGCGAGGGCACGTTACATGCTACAGAATCACTGCATGGGCTGACACACAGTGTAGGGAATCCTGGTGCTGGTATGGAATCTCTTCATGGGCCGCCACACAGTATAGGGAATCATGGTGCTGTTACAGAACTCCTTCATCGGTTGCCACGCAGTATAGGGAATCGTGGTGCTGGTACGGAACCCCTGCATGGGCTGCCACACAGGGAAGGGAATCTGGTGCTGGGACAGAACCCTTGGATGGGCTGCCGCACAGTGTAGGGAATCCTGGTGCTGGTATGGAATCACTGCATGGGCCGACACACAGTGTAGAGAATCCTGGTTCAGAATCCCTGCATGGGCCGCCAAACAGTGTAGGGAATCCTGGTGCTGCTACGGAACCACTGCATGGGCTGCCCCACAGTGTAGGGAATCCTGGTGCTGGTATGGAATCCCTGCTTGGGCCAATATACAGTGTTGGGAATCCTGGTGCTGGTACGGAACCCCTGCAAGAGCTGCCAACAGTGTAGGGAATCCTGTTGAACCACTGTACCCAATACTAGGCCCTTTAATACTTTGAGATGGATGGAGATGAAAAATATACTCAAACATCAATAAAAAGACTGACACAGGAAGTTGGCAAAGTACGTCTGTTTTAATATCAATTATCTAAACCAGGGAGTTACAACGAACATCAACGAACATCCGCTCGATCTTCTCACTCAACAAATTTCATAAAAAATACAACATTTATAGTAAAAACTCATCATCATCAAGATCAATCTATGTGGCAAACTACAAAAACCTAATTGGGAAAGTGATTGGCTTAACGGGAACATATAGGTATACATTCCATACTTGTTGGGACAGTGATTGGGTCTCTAATATCAGGTGGGGCAACTAAGCACTCCCCTAGTGCAAGTCACTACGAACGTTATCAAATACACGACGTTCCTTTGGTTATACAAACTATAGGGCTCCCTATTACGTGTCCCTCTACAATTGGTTGCCACCCTTGCACCCCTCTTTACTATTCCACACACGCTAGCAGCATGCAGGCTGGCACCCAGGTGCTGGTGGGCTGGTCATAACCATAGATGACAGGCTAATGAGGTGGGAAGCTATCATCACTCTTGCGGTCTGCCAATCAATTAACCCTTTGATCATTGGCCTTGGAAATGTTCTCTGTGCCTGAGAATAAAAGGGAGTATAGGCATACCTGTCTCTTGGTTTCGATACAGCTCAACTCAGTATCTATTTTCATCCATCCACGTGACTAGAGACCATGTTTCAGAGCTTTTCCGTATTTGAAATACTATTAAATTATGAACCTCTGACGTCTTCAATGTTCTTGCTCCTCACCTCAAACAGGAGTTTGTTTTTTTTCACTCATTTTATAGCTATTGAATGAACATCCAAGCTCACAGTGGCCTTGACTTCCTGGTACTGGGCCGGCCAAGCTCTTCTTTAATCTACTTCCGGTAATAAGTCATTTTCCAACTGTCCCACACTGAAAAAGCCTGTCTATTTAATGGGGCCAAACTCTGCTAAAGTGTGTTGTGTAACATCCATAGTCTATACATTTGTATGCATATACCTTGGTGCTTTGCCGCACTCTATTCACTACGTAGCCAGCCTTCAAGAATACTTTGTCTACTTGCATTACTGTGCCTGTACAATTGTAAAATGACTTGATATTTTCTTCATCGTTTCTGTAGCATGAGCATCTTCATCTTGAGCCGGAAATGTTGCTCATCTTTAACGCCTCCTCCTTAGATCTTCATAGAATGCATACATTCTTCAGCCTCTTGTCTCTTCTCTGGATTCGTCAGCTCTGCTTCGCATGACGTCATCAATATTCTCTTTTGCTAGTTTTTCACACTTCTGGGATTTCATTCAAATGGCCATCATATTGCTTATGCGGCTTTCTCAATGGGTATCTTACTTCCAGGATTCTTTTCTGTATAGGTACTCTCACTGGTACTGCATGTGTCTCATACTCTGGCTCCCAACATATAGGCATCATGGGTCGGAGTTTAAGTGGGGGTACTTGGCTCCACTTCTACACTCCCCCCTCTGGGCGATTCATTGACCACTCTCCTATCATGCTTCACATCTAGACATCCTCGTCTGAAGAAATGCTTCTTTGGGACCCATATCTCTATGACTCCTTTCAGCATCCTGCTGATTTCACATCCTCATCTTTATTCCAGGACATAAGCATGCATTGTCCATTTGGACTGCAGTAGATCCATCTCCACACATACTTCTTGTGGTTCTTTGGGTACACAAACTTCATTCCTTCAGGTGCATGAATGCTGGCCTTCATGTAGTCTCTAATTTCTTCATCTGTCAGTTCTTTAATCTTCCTTCCCGATTCAACATCATTCATGATCTTCATCCCGACTGCTTTCTCTGCCGTCTTCTTACATTGTGAGATTATTATCTTGATCACACAAAATCCATGCAGAACCATCACTATCGGAGCTCCAAGGAACTTGAACATGTCCGCCATCCATTTTTGAACCCATGAGAAAACTGATCCTAACCAACTGTCATCAGCAATGTCTTCCACTTCATCTATCATTTGGATATGAAACTTCGTCAACAATGCTATGGGCTCTGTCAAGGTGCCATTCTCGTCATCATGCGAAGGTTTGAATGTGCAACATGATTCTCTGATTTTGGCACAAACACCTCCATCCATAGCTGTAATCATGTCCAGGACGTATCTATTCCAAAGAGTCATCAGTCATATTGCTCTCAGCTCTTCCTTGATAGCATTGAAACACTTTATCGCTGTGTTAATCATTTGCAACAATTCCCATCTGATTATCTGTAACTACTTGGTATTTGCTGCTGTCTGGATCCTTGTCATGAAGATTATCATGAATATCAATGAGGTCTGACTGAATAATCTGTGTTCATATGGAATAGAATCAAAAGCTTCTATTGACTTGGCTGAGAAATAGTTCTCTCGCTTCATTCGAAAATAGTTCTCTCGCTTCATTCGATTTATCAGCTCAGCAGATCTCTTTTTCCTTTGTAAAGTCACCAATGTTCAAGTCACTTTTAGGAATCACCAATGTTGGAACATGGACGTTTACTATAGAACATTGTCCTCCCCAATGTCTGGGCAGCTTCATATAAGCTCTAGATTCACAGGCCCAGTAGTGATCCATTATCCCATCCTGTCCAATCCTTCATTCCTGGTACATCAAAGACTCAACCACAGTTCTGATTCTTTCCAACTTTTCTTGTGCCATTGTTTCTGAAACACAGTTGTGCACTGTCCAAGGGCATTATCTGTAAGGGCCCTCCTTTGTCTTCGACCCACGTAAGTAGTTTAGCAAGTCTTGGCCATAAAGGTTTGCATCCATTCTCCAGAAGGTCAATGATTGGTTTATAGCAGCCAATTAATACACATGCTCTGCAAATTACCACTCCTTCCTCCCATCCGTCTGGAGAAAGTGCTGATCCCCAAATCTGCATTTGGCCTCTGTTCTTCCATCGTTGAATTTCTTCCGCAGATGTTCCTGGACTCTCAAGTCATCTGTTCACTTCCCATCTGATTCCAGCTCCTTTCACTCCAGGTTGTTCATATGTTATCACATGATCTCTGGTGTGTGCTCTTGCTCTTGTCTTTGTGCCTTTAACATAATCATCTTCATGTGGAGCTGTCCATTCTGTTGCCCACATGAAAGACGCTGTTCGGCCCATGTACTGACCTCTTGCTTGGGATATGAGATAGACAATGTGCTGTCTGGACATCTACTTCAACAGCTATGAATATCTTAGAATTTCCCATACTATAAGGCAAGAGTACAGACACATAGCATTCCTCCTCTGAGGTTCTCATTCCTAACTCTCATGTGCTGATACCACATGTTATTCCCCAAATGTGTTGCTGTCTAGATAATCATTCAAGCCATGATCATCCTCCCTTGTCGCTTTCTTTGTATAGTATTGTTTATTTATTTACAGAGCGCACCGGGCCGTTAAGCAACGGGGCGCTTGCAGATTCTTGGGTTACAAGTACATAAATATTATACATTTCATATGTTACAGGATGACATATACAGCATATTTTATGTAACAGTGTCACACAATTTTCAAACAGAGGAGTTACTGTTTGAAATATTTTACATTAAATATACAGAGTGTTGAGGTACGTACAGTTGAGGCTTTAGCGGTCATTGGTGTGAAGCCAGAGTTTGACATTGGCTTTGAACACATGAAAGGAAGGGGTAGCTCTAGGTGAATCTGGGATGGAGTTCCAGAGGTGAGCAGCTAGTACTGGGAAGCTGGACCCCCCAGTTCTTTTCAGTTTGAAGTTGGGGATTTTGATATTATTTGCCTGGGCCTTTCTGATAGGTCGTTCAGAGGTGTGCTTAGTGAATATTTCTGTAAAATATGCAGGTGCTTTATTATTCAAACAGTTGTGCGTAATATTGAGAGTTTTGAGTTTGATCCGGTCATTAATGGCAAGCCAGTTGACGGCTCTTCTTTGGTCAGATATGTGTTGCCCTTTAGGAATGCCCAATGCTGTTCTGAGGGCATTGTTCTGCAAGGTTTGGAGTTTGTTGGTGTTATGATTGCTGGTGCCTAGGTACAGTGCATTGCAGTAGTCTAGTTTGGAGAGGATGAGGGCACGTGCTATGGTGGTGCAGCTGTCGGTGGACAGGAATGGTTTGCATGCGTGAATAAGTTTGCAGGTGTAGCTAGTTGCTGAGGCTGTAGCATTTACTTGCTTGTCAAGGATGAGAGCTGAATCTACGTAGAATCCTAAAGTTTTAACTTCCTTAGCTACCTTGATTTTGATGCATCAATAGTGATGGAATTGTATAAATGGGATAATTTGTTGAGTTTGCTGGTGGAACCGATGATTAAGAGCTCAGTCTTGTAATCGTTAAGACATAGGCCATGTGTGGCCATCCAGATTTGGATAATTTGGTAGACTTTATTTATGAGGCTGGTGTCATTGTCATAGTCACCTTGGATTGGGATAAGGATCTGGGTGTCATCTGCGTAGTTGGTATATGAGGCCCCTAGTTTGTCCAATATATAAAAGAGAGGCTTTGTAAAAATATTGTACAAAGTGGGGGAAAAACATGACCCTTGAGGGACACCACAGGTGATGGAGACTGGATCCGCTGCTGAAGTAGGTGAGAAGACTCTTATGGTTCTCTTGTCCAAGAATGAGGTTATCCACACCGTGGCTTTTGTGGAGAAGTTGGCAGCCAATATAAGTTGGTTGCAAAGAATCTTGTGATCTACCAGGTCGAAATCGGCTGATAGGTCTAGGAGTAGGAGAATGGAGATGTCACCTCTATCTTTGCGCTCATCTAGTTGGTTTTTGAGATCAAGGAGAGCTGTTTCGGTTCCATGTCTCTGTCTAAAGCCTGATTGTCTTGTCCCTAGTAGGTTGTTGATCTCCAAGTAGGATTGGATCTGTAAATATGCCGCTTTATCTAGGATTTTGAGGAGTAACGGGACAGTTGTTATGGTCCTATAGTTCATTGGGATATCCTTGCCTCATGAGCTTTTGTAATCATCTCGTGAAGTATGTCCGCATAGTTCCTTCTTATTGGGGGAATTATAGGAACACTTGTCAGCAACATCAGTGTCTCTACATGTGTTACTGGTGCAGGAACGATCACCAAGGGCCTTGTCTTTCGCACAATTGCTAGATCTGTACCTTCCTTCTGCATAGAAAGATACACAGGAACCACTGCTCTCTTTGGACCAACATAATAAACAGCGTGTCCTACCTTGTACTTCTCTTTAGGTCTCTTTCTGCCTCATGAGCTTTTATAATCATCTCATGAACTACGTCCACATAGTTCCTTCTAACTGGGGGAATTATAGGAACACTTGTCAGTATTATTGGTGTCTCTACATGTGTTACTGGTGCAGGAACGATCACAAAGGGCCTTGGCTTTTGCACAATTGCTAGATCTGTACCTTTCTTCTGCATAGGAAGAAACACAGGAACCACTGCTTTCTTTGGACCAACATAATAAACAATGTGTATCGTGTGAACCAAAAGAATGATGATAAATATAATACATGTGTAAATTATGTACCAGTACATCCATCCCTAGCAACAGTGGCTTCTTGCACGTCGCTGTGTTCTCTCGTTGTTTGACACATTATTATTATTGTTATCAATGTTACCCAACTTTGCCTGTAATTACTTTTAAGGAAGGAAAAAGAAACAACTTTAATCAGGCAAGTTTGACAGGTTCTCAGATAGTAGACAAATCTCCTTACAAATCTCATGTATCAGCCAATTTATTGCAGGTCGATTCCTGGGATCCCTCAGAAATACACAAGTGTTAGTACGTCGTCCAACAAGATAAGGATGTTTGTGAAGCAGAAAATAAAAGATCAATCAAAGTAGTTTGTGAGTGGCTTCATTAAACAGGACCATCTGTACTTTCCGTACAGAACTCAGGTAGTTGGAGGATCTGAATCTATGGTAGCTGTGAGCAGTCTCCTCACAATAGGACCATTTTTAGGATCTTGCAGAAACATGTGTATGTCATTAGTTCTCCCAACCAGTGCACAATATGCACAAAGAATGAAGAGGAAAACAGCAAAAATTATCCAATTAATGTTGCCATTAGACACCATCATGGGTGCCCCCAAAGAGAAACTCAGTGAGAAAGGAATCAGGGAAGTGCTCCCTCTTCCAGTCGTTGAAAAGGAATTCAAAATGTGTCATTTTTCTTCTTCTGGATCTCAATGCCTCACTGTTCACGTTCAGCAAACTTCTGTGGCTCAAGAACAGTAGCTTTTTCACTCCTTGCTTAGCAGCTGCAAAGAGTGTCTCAGAAAGAACTACAGTCAAATGTGCACACTTTCCCACTGTCTACTTGAGAGTCTCTGCATCCTTCTTCCTCGTCATTGATCTAGTCTGCATGTGCTGAACTTATTCTCTGATGGGGTGTGGTGCTCTCTCCAGCGTAGACTTTAACGCTTCCCAGGAGTATCCAGCGCATCTCCATAGTACCCTCACTGCTGTTGGGGTAACGGCCTCCACTACGAAGGGGCCATTAAACCTTGGCACGTGTCACTTTCATGTGAAATTCCTAATTAAAATTATGTCACCTGGGAATAGTCTGGGTACAGGTCATTTTGCAAGTTCAGTTGCTGTATGGTCTTCATCTGTGTTCTGAGACCGACACCCTGTATGCTTGACTTGTTCTGAAATGATAGAGATACTTGTGGTCATACATTTTAAGTAGACACGTAGCTTATCTCCTAACAATTCTGCTGTTGTCTGGGCATCACTTCTAGTCTTCAATAGAGGAGTGAAAAGTGTTCTCATTTGCCTCCCCGTTACTGGTTCATGGGGGATGAGGTGATGGTCAGAGCCTGGTTGATTCCTCAACGCATACGATGCAAGAGGCAGGCAACGCAGCCATCTGTTTTTCAATGTTAGCTTTAGTTTGGCTATCCTCTCTTTTGAGCAGACCATTGAGTTTCTCACATAGTCCGTTTGCTTGTGGGTGATAAGCAGAAGAAAACTTATGTTTAATACTCAATAATAAACGTATCAATTCAAAAACTTAATTCACAAAATGTGGGCTATTTTCTGATCTCAATACCTCACATATTTCCCATCTAGGAAATACTTCTCAGACTAAAAACTTCACAGCGCAAGTGGCATCTGGGTGTGTGCTTGGACAAGCCTTGATCCACCTAGAGAAGGGGCACACCACCACTATCATATACCTATATCCATTACAGACCTGCAGCATATCAACATAATCAATATGTAAATGCTGAAAAGGACCATTTTGTCAAGGAATAACTCCTCCGACTGTTTGCAATGTGTGACCAGCAGTAAACATTTGACATACAATGCAATTTACTACATAAAAAGCAACGTGTTCTAACAAATTCGGCACAAACCAGTCCTCCACAATAGTTGCTGCAAGGCTTTCTCTAGTGACAGGGTAGTGTAGCTGTTCCAACGCCACCAGGCATCACTGGATTACCAGTGTTTCCCTTTCACCACAGTGCCTCAGAAGGGGATAAATAAAACCCCCTCTGTGTCCACAGGTCTTTCTCATCCTATGCGGCTCCATCTTGAACTTCCATCAATTGCGTTTTTGACAAATGATTAAAGATTTCATTCATAATTATCATCACCACTATTCTTTCTTTCACATCAGGCATATCAAAGCTCATAATATGAGGTGAATGTGCTGCTCTTTTCGCTTCTTCATCTGTGGCTTGGTTTCCATGCAAAATAAAGTCTGCTCTTTTAGTGTGCACTGCACATTTAACTACTGTGATGGCTACTGGGAGTTATAGTGCTTTAATAAATCTGTCCAATAAGGCGACGTGCTGTACTGGAGTGCCGTCCACTCGGAGGTAACCCCTTCTTTTCCAATGTGATAGCCCTGCATGTACTGTTGACGTCATGAGGTGAGACACTGTACACCGTTACTTCCTGGTCTCTGTGTTTCTCAAGCGCAACAATCAGTGCCACTAATTCTGCAGCCTGTGCTGAGAAGTGCGATGATAGTTGTACACTTGTCATTACTTTGAATTCTCTGTTAGGCCTGTGTATTACCACAGCAGCACCTGAGTATCTTTGCCCATCAGTTTGAACGATCTTCGAAGAACCATCAATAAAGAGAATTTCCCCCGCTGATCGAGCGTTTTCCTTCACCCTTTGGATCTCGTTATAAAATTCTTCACAATTTGAGCAGTCATGTGCCGGTGGTTCAGCTACGAATGTGGCAGGTTTCACCGTTTTACATCTGACTATTGTAATCGCTGTATTTCCAGTAGCTCTGTCAGTGTACTTTTAGGCTTCTCCAAAACAGCAAACAAAGCATGTTCAACAAGTAACATCATGAAACGCACCATTACTATGCCGATAGACTTCTCAATAGTGAATTTGGCGGCTGCCAATGATTGTTCACATGGGAAGTGACCCTTCATTACTGGGTCCAAAATACCACTGTAACATGCTAGAGGCTTGTACCCCAAAGTAGTCCTCTGCCTGAGTACTGCTGTCATGACTGTTCCATTTGTGTGCTAAAATAAAAATAATTCCTCCGAATAAATGGTAATCCCTAGGACTGGAGCTGTACAAATTTCCTTTTTTAACTCATCAAACCCTTCCTCCATGTCTTCAGTCCATACAATCTTTTCCTGACTTTGTTGTGCCTTTTTCAGGCTTGTAACAATGGCTTGTGTAAGAACTATAATCAACTACCCATGCTCTGACATAATTGCACAGTCCTAAAAACTGTTACATTTGCTTTATTGTGTGCGGTTTTACTGTTTTCAAAATCGTCTCAGTCATTTCAGGTGTAACTTTCTTTCCTTCATGCGAGATTAACTGTCCTATCTATAACACCTCTTCTTGGCAATACTATAATTTCTCTTTGTCCACTGTACAGCCCTTCTTGGCTAGTATACTCATTAGCTGAACTGAGTCACATCTACACTCTTCTTCTGATGTGTTGCAGACTAAAATATCTACGTATTGTAACACAACACTTCGCTAATCAATATTGCTTAAATCCATCTGCAGGACTCTATTGAAAATCGATGGAGACTCACAATATCCTTGAGGCAGCCTTGTGCTTTTCAACTTAGTCTGACAAAATGTAAATGATGTCAGATCCTGAGACTCTTAATGCAACTGGACTGAGAAAAATGCATTTTTCAAGTCAATTACAGTGAAATATCACGCTTCAACACGGATACTCCATAAGATCGTCGCCGGTTTTGGAACTAAAGGAAACTCAGCCTCTAAAATATGATTAATTCGGCACATATCTTGAATTAAACACAACAACCCCCTTCATTTTTTTGATAGGATACACCGCAATATTGCATGGTGACTCTGACGTCACTAAAATGCCTTGATCATTCATGGCGGATAGCGTTTTAAAAATACTCACGTCTGCCTCTCGAGACATAGGATCCTGCCTCGCTCAAGGTAAAATTGCTCCTGGCTTTAATGTAATCTTAACTTCTCCAAACCCCCTTTAATAGGCCTACGTCATAGGGGCATGTGGTCCATAAAGAAACCTTCACTATATCTGCATCAAAAATTGCAGGACACTGTCGCTCTATCATCATTTTCTGTGGAACCTCTCATCTTTCTGCCCTAAGCCAATATGTAATGATCATTTCAAACAAGACTTTTTCGTCCGATGAGTCATCTCTAAGTATGTCCTCATCAGTGACGTCAGTCAATCTATAATCCTCTCCAATAGCAATCACTGTGATCCATGATCTGCTGTCATCATCAAGTCTTATGAGCATAGCCAATTTTCCTTGTCCCACAGCTGCTTGCAAATCTAAGGGAAAAATCCATCCCCCCCTCTTCGTCCATGGGAATCTCTGGCCTAAAAAGAAATTCATCAGGTAGTCTCATAGTCTTAAGAGAGAGAAAAGAGGATCCAAACTGGAACCCTCCCGTCCCCTGCACACCGTAGTAATGCGTCAATACGACGCCTTAATATTCATTCAAGAAGGTACTAGTGTAAAGATACATTTAATACATTTCAATAGAGAAAACAGTTTCAACTCTGCGTCTTTGCATTCTTTTATCTCTTAATTTCTGTTCTTCCTCTTCTTCCCTTCTTTTTTATAGCCTGTCCCGTTCTTCAACTGCTCATTGTCTATTGTCATACTTGCTTTGCTCCTCTGCTCTCTCCTGCTTCCTCAACTGTTCATCTTGATATAGTTTTTCCCGTCTTTGTCTACTCTTTCTTTGAGTTTCGTCGTCCTTCAATCGTTTCTCTCGTTCTTTGTCTTTCTTATCTTGCTTGTCCTGTTCTTCCTTTTGCCTTGCTTCCCCAATGCCCTTTCCATCAAGTTTGAGCAATATCTGACCACCCATCCATTCATTCTGTATCAGCGCTCCCTGGTCAGCTTTATCTTTCTCTCCTTTCCATCTTTTTTTTTCTCTCTCTATGTCTAGGGACATACCTGGTCATTCACCTCTCTCCTTGTCCTGTGGGACCTTAGGGATCACATCTCTTTCTGGAGTCTTTTCGGGAATCTCATCACTGCTACATGCAGGAGACGTATGCGTCGGGTTTCTATACCCAACATCTATAGTAAAAACTCATCATCATCAACATCAATCTATGTAGCAAACTACAAAAACCTACTTGGGAAAGTGATTGCCTTAACAGGAACATCTAGGTATACATTCCATAATTTTTGGGAAGATTATTGGATCTCTAACGTCAGGTGGGGCAACTAAGCCCTCTTCTAGTGCAAGTCACTACGAACGTCATCAAATACACAACATTCCATTGGTTATACAAACTATAGGGCTTCATATTATGTGTTGATCTACAATTGGTTGGCACCCTTGCACCCTCTGTACTATTTCACACACGCGAGCAGCATGCAGACTGGCACCCAGATGCTGGTAGGCTGGTCATAACCATAGCTTCCCACCTGAGTCTGTCCTCTATCATCACTCTTGCGGTCTGCCAGTCAATTAGCCTTTTGATCATTGGCCTTGGAAATGTTCTCTGTGCCTGAGAATAAAAGGGAGTATAGGCATACTCTGTCTCTTGGTTTTGATGCAGCTGAACGGAGTATCCATTTTCATCCATCCACGTGACTAGAGTCCATGTTTCTAAGCTTTTTGGTATTTGAAATGCTATTAAATGATGAATCTCTGATGTCTTCAATGTTCTTGCTCCTCACCTCAAACATGAGTTTGTTCTTTTCACACGTTTTGTAGATACTAAATGAACATCCAAGCATATAGTGGACTTGACTTCCTGGAACGGGGCCAGCCAAGCTCTTCTTGAATCTATGCCCGGTATTAAGTCGTTTCCAACTGCGCCACACTGAAAAAGCCTGTCGATTTACTGGGGCCAAACTCTGTTAAAGTGTGTTGTGGAACATCCATGGTCTATACATTCTTATGCATATACGTTTGCACTTTGCCGCAATCTATTCACTACATAGCCAGCCTTTAAGAATACTTTGTCTACTTGCGTTACTGCATCTGTACAATTGTAAAATGGCTTGACATTTTCTTCATCATTTCTGTAGCATGAGAATTTTCATCTGAAGCCCAAAATGTTGCTCATCTTTAACACCTCCTCCTTAGATGTTCATAGAATGCATACATTCTTCAGCCTCTTGTCTCTTCTCTGGATAAGTCAGCTCTGTTTCGCATGATGTCATCAATCATCTCTTTTGCTTGTTTTTCATACTTCTTCTGGGATTTCATTCAAATGGCCACCATATTGTCGGGGGTGCATATACAGCTTTCTCAATGGGTATATTACTTCCAGGATTCTTTTTGGTATAGGTACTCTCACTGGTACTTCACGTGTCTCACACTCTGGCTCCCGACATATAGGCATCATGGGGGTGGAGCTTTTAGTGGGGGTACTTGGCTCCACCTCCACACTGGTGCTGCTATGGAATCCCTGCATGGGCTGCCACACAGTCCAGGGAATCCTTGTGCTGCTACTGAATCCCTGCTTGGGCTGTCACACAGTGTAAGGAATCCTGGTGCTGCTTCACAATCCCTGCATGGGCCGGCACACAGTACAGGGAATCCTGGTGCTGTCAGCTAGGATCAGTATTCTGATCTCAGCTGACCAGCTTCAATTTCTCTTCACAGCATCTTCTTTTACTGTGCCAAGGAAATGGCAGACAACTCAATAGGAAATTAAAGGCCAATGGTGGCACTGTATGTGTAGTACCTCTGTCATTGTTGATCTTCACTTTGGCTTGTGCACAGAGTAAAGATCACTCCTGGTTCACCTGATCAATTCACCTGGATTCCTGTGCCATATGCCACTGTATGTAGTAAATCAGATCACTTCTGGCTCACCTGATCAATCCACATACATACAGTGAATAAGATAACACTTGTCTCAAATGATCAGTCTACCTGGATTCCCATGCCTCATACCTACTGCATGCAGTGAATCAGATCACTCCTGACTCACCTGATCAATCCACTGGGTTTCTGTGCCTTATGCCACTGCAGGCGGTGAATCAGGTCACTCCTAGATCATCTGATCAATCCAACTGGATTCTCGTGCCTTAGGCCACTGCGTGCAGTGAATCAGATAACTCCTGGCTCGCCAGAGCAATCCACCTGGATTCCTGTGCCTTTGGCCACTGCATGCAGTGATTCAGATCACTCCTGGCTCACCTGAACAATCCATCCAAGATTCCTTTGCCTTATACCACTACCAACAGTGAATCAGATCACTCCTGGAAAACTTGATCAATTCACCCAGATCCCTATCTCTTATGTCACTGCGTGCAGTGAATCAGATCACTCATGGCTCACCTGATCAATCCACATGGATTCTGTGCCTCATACCGACTGCATACGGTGAATAAGATCACGTCTGGCTCACCTGATCTGTCTACCCAGATTCCCGTGCCTCATACCTACTGCATGCAGTGAATCAGATCACCCCTGGGTCACCTGATCAATACACCCAGATTCCCATGCCTTACACCACTGCATGCAGTGAATCAGACTACACTGTCTCACCTGATCAATCCACCTGGATTACACTGCCTTATACAATGGCATGCATTGAATCAGATAATTCCTGGTTCATCTTATCAATCCACCTGGGTTCTCATGCCTAAGCCACTGCGTGCAGTGAATCAGATCGCTCCTGGGTCACCTGATCAATCCACCTAGTTTCTTGTGCGTTAGGCTACTGCGTGCAGTGAATCAGATCACTTCTGGCTCACTTGATCAATCCACCCAGGTTCATGTGCCTTAGGCCACTGCATGCAGTGATTCAGATCACTCCTGGCTCACCTGATTAATCCACCCAAGATTCTTTTGCCTTATACCACTGCGTGCAGTGAATCAGATCACTCCTGGCTCACCTGATCAATCCACCCAGATTCATGAGCTTCATTCCAAATGCATGCAGAGAATAAGATCATCCCTGGGTCACCTAATCAATCCACCCGGATACCCATGCCTTATACCACTGCATGCAGTGAATAAAATAACACCTGGCTCACCTGATCAATCCACTTGGATACCCGTATCTTATGCCACTGCGTGCAGTGAATCAGATCATTCCTGGCCCACCTGATAAATCCATGCAGATTCCAGTGACTTATTCCATGGCATGCAGTGAATTAGATCACTCCTTGGTCACCGGATCAATACACCTGGATTCTCGTGCCTTAGGACACTTCGTGCAGTGAATCAGATCACTCCTGGATCACCTGATCAATCCACCCGGGTTTCCAAACCTTAGGCCACTGAATGCAGTGAATCAGATCACTCCTGGATCACATGATGAATTCACCCATATTCCCATGCCTTATGTCACTGCGCACAGTGAATCAGATCACTCCTGGCTCTCCTGATCAATCCACACAGATTCCCATGCCTCATACCTACTGCATGCTATGAATATGATCATTGCTAGATCATCTGATCATCTAATCAATCCAACTGGATTCCACCGCCTTATACTACTTCATGCAGTGAATATGATCACTCCTGGCTCACCTGATCCATCCACTCGTATTCCTGTGCCTTATTGCACTGCATGCAGTGAATCAGATCACCTCTGGCTCACATGATCAATCCACCTGGATTCCTGTGACTTATAGCACTACATGCAGTGAATCAGATCACTCCTGGATTACCTAATCAATCCACCCAGATTCCTGTGCCTCATACCAGCATGCAGTGAACTAGATCACCACTGGATCACCTGATCAATCAAACCGGATTTTTGTGCCATATACGTCCTGCATGCAGGTAAACCGATCATCCTTGACTCACCTGATCAATCTACCCAGATTCCCATGCCTTATACCACAGAATGCATTGATCCAGATCACCTCTGGCTCACCTGATCAATCCACCCAGATTTCCATGCAATATACCTCCTGCTTGCAATTAATCCGATCACCCCTGGCTCCTCATCTGATAAATCCTCTCAGATTTCCATGCCTTGTACCACTGCATACAGTGAATCAGATCACCGCTGTCTCACCTTATCAGTCCACCCGGATTCCTGTGCCTTATACCACTTCATAAAGTGAATCAGATCACCCATGGCTCACCTGATCAGTCCACCCGGATTCCTGTGCCTTATACCACTGCATACAGTGAATCAGATCACCCCTAGCTTACCTGATCAATCCACCCAAATACTGGTGCCTTAGGCCACTGCCTGCAGTGAATCAGATCACTCCTGGCTCACCTGATCAATCCACCGGGATTCCTGTGCCTTATGCACTACATTCAGTTAATCAGATCACTCCTGGCTCACCCGATCAATCCACTCAGATTCCCATGCTTTATGTCACTGCATGCAGTGAATCAGATCACCCCTGGCTCACGTGATCATTCCACCCAGATTCCCGTGCTTTATATCACTGCATGCAGTGAATTAGCTCACTCTTGGCTCACCTCATCAATTTACCTGGAGTTTACTTGCCTTAGGCTACTGCATAGAGTGAATCAGATCACTCCAGCCTCACATGATCATTCCACCCTGATTCCTGTGCTTTATATCACTGCATGCAGTGAATCATATCACTCTTGGCTCACATGATCAATCCACCCGGATTCCCATACCTTATGCCACTGTCTGCAGTGATTCAGATCACCCCTGGCTCACCTGATCAATCCATCTGTATTCCCAGGCCTTATAGCATTGCATGCCCTGAATCAGATCACTCCTGGCTCAGCTGATCAATCAAACCGGATTGCCGTGCCACATACCTCCTGCATGCAGGTAATCAGATCACCCCTGGCTCACCTGATCAATCTACCCAGATTCCCATGCCTTATACCACAGAATGCAGTGATCCAGATCACCCCTGGGTCACGTGATCAGTCCACCCGGATTCCCGTGCCTCATACCTGCTGCATGCAGTGAACCAGATAACCCTTGGCTCACCTGATCAATTCACCCAGATTCCCATGCATTATACCACTGCACGCAGTGAATCAGATCACTGCTGGTTCACTTGATCAATCTTTCCAGATTCATGTGCCTCTTACTTACTGCACACAGTGAATCAGATCACTCCTGCCTCACCTGATCAATCCACCCACATTTCCATGCCTTATACTACTGCATGCAGTGAAAAGGGTCACTCCTGGCTCACCTGATCAATACACATGGATTATTTTGCCTTATGCCACTGCATGCAGTGAATCAGATCACTCTTGGCTCAGCTGATCAATCCACCTGGATTCCCATGCCTTAGGCTACTGCATGCAGTGAATCAAATCACTCCTGGCTCACATGATCAATCCACCCAGATACCTGTGCTTTATATCACTGCATGCAGTGAATCATATCACTCCTGGCTCACATGACCAATCGACCCAGATTCCCATACCTTATGCCACTGTGTGCAGTGATTCAGATCACCCCTGGCTCGCCTGATCAATCCATCCGTATTCCCATGCCTTATAGCACTGCATGCAGTGAATCAGATCACTCCTGGCTCACCTGATCAATCCATCTGGATTCCCATGCCTCATACCAGCATGCAGTGAACTAGATCACCCCTGGCTCACCTGATCAATCGAACCAGATTTCCGTGCCATATACTTCCTGCATGCAGGTGATCAGATCACCCCTGGCTCACCAAATCAATCTACCCAGATTCCCATGCCTTATACCACAGAATGCAGTGATCCAGATCACCCCTGGGTCACCTGATCAGTCCAACCGGATTCCCGTCCCTTTTACCACTGTGTGCAGTGAATTAGATCACTCCTGGCTCACCTGATCAATCCACCTGGTTTCCTGTGCCCTATACCACTGCATACAGTGAATCAGGTCACTCCTGGCTCACCTGATCAATCCACTTGGATTCCTGTGCCTTATACCACTGGATGCAGTGAATCAGATTACTCCTGGATCACCTGATAAATCCACGCAGATTCCAGTGCCTTGTTCCATGGCATGCAGTGAATTAGATCACTCTTTGGTCACCTGATCAATACACCTGAATTCTTGTGCCTTAGGCCACTGCATGCAGTGAATTAGATCACTCTTGGCTCACCTCATCAATCTACCTGGAGTTTACTTGCCTTAGGATACTGCATAGAGTGAATCAGATCACTCCAGGCTCACATGATCATTCCACCCTGATTCCTGTGCTTTATATCACTGCATGCAGTGAATCATATCACTCCTGGCTCACATGATCAATCCACCCGGATTCCCATACCTTATGCCACTGTCTGCAGTGATTCAGATCACCCCTGGCTCACCTGATCAATCCATCTGTATTCCCATGCCTTATAGCAATGCATGCCCTGAATCAGATCACTCCTGGCTCACCTGATCAATAAAACCGGATTGCCATGCCACATACCTCCTGCATGCAGGTAATCAGATCACACCTGGCTCACCTGATCAATCTACCCAGATTCCCATGCCTTATACCACAGAATGCAGTGATCCAGATCACCCCTGGGTCACGTGATCAGTCCACCCGGATTCCCGTGCCTCATACCTGCTGCATGCAGTGAACCAGATAATCCTTGGCTCACCTGATCAATTCACCCAGATTCCCATGCATTATACCACTGCATGCAGTGAATCAGATCACTGCTGGTTCACTTGATCAATCTGCCCAGATTCATGTGCCTCTTACTTACTGCACACAGTGAATCAGATCACTTCTGGCTCACCTGATCAATCCACCCACATTTCCATGCCTTATACTACTGCATGCAGTGAAAAGGGTCACTCCTGGCTCACCTGATCAATACACATGGATTATTTTGCCTTATGCCACTGCATGCAGTGAATCAGATCACTCTTGGCTCACCTGATCAATCCACCTGGATTCCCATGCCTTAGGCTACTGCATGCAGTGAATCATATCACTCCTGGCTCACATGATCAATCCACCCAGATTCCTGTGCTTTATATCACTGCATGCAGTGAATCATATCACTCCTGGCTCACATGACCAATCGACCCAGATTCCCATACCTTATGCCACTGTGTGCAGTGATTCAGATCACCCCTGGCTCACCTGATCAATTCATCCATATTCTCATGCGTTATAGCACTGCATGCAGTGAATCAGATCACTCCTGGCTCACCTGATCAATCCATCTGGATTCCCATGCCTCATACCAGCATGCAGTGAACTAGATCACCCCTGGCTCACCTGATAAATCAAACCGGATTTCCGTGCAATATACTTCCTGCATGCAGGTAATCAGATCACCCCTGACTAACCTGATCAATCTACCAAGATTCCCCTGCCCTATACCGCAGAATGCAATGGACCAGATCACTCTTGGCTCATCTGATCAATCCACCTGGATTCCCATGCCTTAGGCTACTGCATGCAGTGAATCATATCACTCCTGGCTCACATGATCAATCCACCCAGATTCCTGTGCTTTATATCACTGCATGCAGTGAATCATATCACTCCTGGCTCACATGACCAATCGACCCAGATTCCCATACCTTATGCCACTGTGTGCAGTGATTCAGATCACCCCTGGCTCACCTGATCAATCCATCTGTATTCCCATGCCTTATAGCAATGCATGCCCTGAATCAGATCACTCCTGGCTCACCTGATCAATAAAACCGGATTGCCATGCCACATACCTACTGCATGCAGTGAATCAGATCACTCCTGACTCACCTGATCAATCCACTGGGTTTCTGTGCCTTATGCCACTGCAGGCAGTGAATCAGGTCACTCCTAGATCATCTGATCAATCCAACTGGATTCTCGTGCCTTAGGCCACTGCGTGCAGTGAATCAGATAACTCCTGGCTCGCCAGAGCAATCCACCTGGATTCCTGTGCCTTTGGCCACTGCATGCAGTGATTCAGATCACTCCTGGCTCACCTGAACAATCCATCCAAGATTCCTTTGCCTTATACCACTACCTACAGTGAATCAGATCACTCCTGGAAAACTTGATCAATTCACCCAGATCCCTATCTCTTATGTCACTGCGTGCAGTGAATCAGATCACTCATGGCTCACCTGATCAATCCACATGGATTCTGTGCCTCATACCGACTGCATACGGTGAATAAGATCACGTCTGGCTCACCTGATCTGTCTACCCAGATTCCCGTGCCTCATACCTACTGCA
Organism: Ambystoma mexicanum; assembly: GCF_040938575.1. Lineage (NCBI taxonomy): Eukaryota > Metazoa > Chordata > Amphibia > Caudata > Ambystomatidae > Ambystoma > Ambystoma mexicanum. The sequence goes on from NC_090940.1 coordinate 554,346,759, forward strand.
TGCAGTGAATCAGATCACCCCTGGGTCACCTGATCAATACACCCAGATTCCCATGCCTTACACCACTGCATGCAGTGAATCAGACTACACTGTCTCACCTGATCAATCCACCTGGATTACACTGCCTTATACAATGGCATGCATTGAATCAGATAATTCCTGGTTCATCTTATCAATCCACCTGGGTTCTCATGCCTAAGCCACTGCGTGCAGTGAATCAGATCGCTCCTGGGTCACCTGATCAATCCACCTAGTTTCTTGTGCGTTAGGCTACTGCGTGCAGTGAATCAGATCACTTCTGGCTCACTTGATCAATCCACCCAGGTTCATGTGCCTTAGGCCACTGCATGCAGTGATTCAGATCACTCCTGGCTCACCTGATTAATCCACCCAAGATTCTTTTGCCTTATACCACTGCGTGCAGTGAATCAGATCACTCCTGGCTCACCTGATCAATCCACCCAGATTCATGAGCTTCATTCCAAATGCATGCAGAGAATAAGATCATCCCTGGGTCACCTAATCAATCCACCCGGATACCCATGCCTTATACCACTGCATGCAGTGAATAAAATAACACCTGGCTCACCTGATCAATCCACTTGGATACCCGTATCTTATGCCACTGCGTGCAGTGAATCAGATCATTCCTGGCCCACCTGATAAATCCATGCAGATTCCAGTGACTTATTCCATGGCATGCAGTGAATTAGATCACTCCTTGGTCACCGGATCAATACACCTGGATTCTCGTGCCTTAGGACACTTCGTGCAGTGAATCAGATCACTCCTGGATCACCTGATCAATCCACCCGGGTTTCCAAACCTTAGGCCACTGAATGCAGTGAATCAGATCACTCCTGGGTCACATGATGAATTCACCCATATTCCCATGCCTTATGTCACTGCGCACAGTGAATCAGATCACTCCTGGCTCTCCTGATCAATCCACACAGATTCCCATGCCTCATACCTACTGCATGCTATGAATATGATAATTGCTAGATCATCTGATCATCTAATCAATCCAACTGGATTCCACCGCCTTATACTACTTCATGCAGTGAATATGATCACTCCTGGCTCACCTGATCCATCCACTCGTATTCCTGTGCCTTATTGCACTGCATGCAGTGAATCAGATCACCTCTGGCTCACATGATCAATCCACCTGGATTCCTGTGACTTATAGCACTACATGCAGTGAATCAGATCACTCCTGGATTACCTAATCAATCCACCCAGATTCCTGTGCCTCATACCAGCATGCAGTGAACTAGATCACCACTGGATCACCTGATCAATCAAACCGGATTTTTGTGCCATATACGTCCTGCATGCAGATAAACCGATCATCCTTGACTCACCTGATCAATCTACCCAGATTCCCATGCCTTATACCACAGAATGCATTGATCCAGATCACCTCTGGCTCACCTGATCAATCCAACCAGATTTCCATGCAATATACCTCCTGCTTGCAATGAATCCGATCACCCCTGGCTCCTCATCTGATAAATCCTCTCAGATTTCCATGCCTTGTACCACTGCATACAGTGAATCAGATCACCGCTGTCTCACCTTATCAGTCCACCCGGATTCCTGTGCCTTATACCACTTCATAAAGTGAATCAGATCACCCATGGCTCACCTGATCAGTCCACCCGGATTCCTGTGCCTTATACCACTGCATACAGTGAATCAGATCACCCCTAGCTTACCTGATCAATCCACCCAAATTCCCGTGCCTTAGGCCACTGCCTGCAGTGAATCAGATCACTCCTGGCTCACCTGATCAATCCACCGGGATTCCTGTGCCTTATGCACTACATTCAGTTAATCAGATCACTCCTGGCTCACCCGATCAATCCACTCAGATTCCCATGCTTTATGTCACTGCATGCAGTGAATCAGATCACCCCTGGCTCACCTGATCAATCTACCCAGATTCCCATGCCTTATACCACAGAATGCAGTGATCCAGATCACCCCTGGGTCACGTGATCAGTCCACCCGGATTCCCGTGCCTCATACCTGCTGCATGCAGTGAACCAGATAACCCTTGGCTCACCTGATCAATTCACCCAGATTCCCATGCATTATACCACTGCACGCAGTGAATCAGATCACTGCTGGTTCACTTGATCAATCTTTCCAGATTCATGTGCCTCTTACTTACTGCACACAGTAAATCAGATCACTCCTGCCTCACCTGATCAATCCACCCACATTTCCATGCCTTATACTACTGCATGCAGTGAAAAGGGTCACTCCTGGCTCACCTGATCAATACACATGGATTATTTTGCCTTATGCCACTGCATGCAGTGAATCAGATCACTCTTGGCTCAGCTGATCAATCCACCTGGATTCCCATGCCTTAGGCTACTGCATGCAGTGAATCAAATCACTCCTGGCTCACATGATCAATCCACCCAGATTCCTGTGCTTTATATCACTGCATGCAGTGAATCATATCACTCCTGGCTCACATGACCAATCGACCCAGATTCCCATACCTTATGCCACTGTGTGCAGTGATTCAGATCACCCCTGGCTCGCCTGATCAATCCATCCGTATTCCCATGCCTTATAGCACTGCATGCAGTGAATCAGATCACTCCTGGCTCACCTGATCAATCCATCTGGATTCCCATGCCTCATACCAGCATGCAGTGAACTAGATCACCCCTGGCTCACCTGATCAATCGAACCAGATTTCCGTGCCATATACTTCCTGCATGCAGGTAATCAGATCACCCCTGGCTCACCAAATCAATCTACCCAGATTCCCATGCCTTATACCACAGAATGCAGTGATCCAGATCACCCCTGGGTCACCTGATCAGTCCAACCGGATTCCCGTCCCTTTTACCACTGTGTGCAGTGAATTAGATCACTCCTGGCTCACCTGATCAATCCACCTGGATTCCTGTGCCCTATACCACTGCATACAGTGAATCAGGTCACTCCTGGCTCACCTGATCAATCCACTTGGATTCCTGTGCCTTATACCACTGGATGCAGTGAATCAGATTACTCCTGGATCACCTGATAAATCCACGCAGATTCCAGTGCCTTGTTCCATGGCATGCAGTGAATTAGATCACTCTTTGGTCACCTGATCAATACACCTGAATTCTTGTGCCTTAGGCCACTGCATGCAGTGAATTAGATCACTCTTGGCTCACCTCATCAATCTACCTGGAGTTTACTTGCCTTAGGATACTGCATAGAGTGAATCAGATCACTCCAGGCTCACATGATAATTCCACCCTGATTCCTGTGCTTTATATCACTGCATGCAGTGAATCATATCACTCCTGGCTCACATGATCAATCCACCCGGATTCCCATACCTTATGCCACTGTCTGCAGTGATTCAGATCACCCCTGGCTCACCTGATCAATCCATCTGTATTCCCATGCCTTATAGCAATGCATGCCCTGAATCAGATCACTCCTGGCTCACCTGATCAATAAAACCGGATTGCCATGCCACATACCTCCTGCATGCAGGTAATCAGATCACACCTGGCTCACCTGATCAATCTACCCAGATTCCCATGCCTTATACCACAGAATGCAGTGATCCAGATCACCCCTGGGTCACGTGATCAGTCCACCCGGATTCCCGTGCCTCATACCTGCTGCATGCAGTGAACCAGATAATCCTTGGCTCACCTGATCAATTCACCCAGATTCCCATGCATTATACCACTGCATGCAGTGAATCAGATCACTGCTGGTTCACTTGATCTATCTGCCCAGATTCATGTGCCTCTTACTTACTGCACACAGTGAATCAGATCACTTCTGGCTCACCTGATCAATCCACCCACATTTCCATGCCTTATACTACTGCATGCAGTGAAAAGGGTCACTCCTGGCTCACCTGATCAATACACATGGATTATTTTGCCTTATGCCACTGCATGCAGTGAATCAGATCACTCTTGGCTCACCTGATCAATCCACCTGGATTCCCATGCCTTAGGCTACTGCATGCAGTGAATCATATTACTCCTGGCTCACATGATCAATCCACCCAGATTCCTGTGCTTTATATCACTGCATGCAGTGAATCATATCACTCCTGGCTCACATGACCAATCGACCCAGATTCCCATACCTTATGCCACTGTGTGCAGTGATTCAGATCACCCCTGGCTCACCTGATCAATTCATCCATATTCTCATGCGTTATAGCACTGCATGCAGTGAATCAGATCACTCCTGGCTCACCTGATCAATCCATCTGGATTCCCATGCCTCATACCAGCATGCAGTGAACTAGATCACCCCTGGCTCACCTGATAAATCAAACCGGATTTCCGTTCAATATACTTCCTGCATGCAGGTAATCAGATCACCCCTGACTAACCTGATCAATCTACCCAGATTCCCCTGCCCTATACCGCAGAATGCAATGGACCAGATCACCCTTGGCTCATCTGATCAATCCACCTGGATTCCCATGCCTTAGGCTACTGCATGCAGTGAATCATATCACTCCTGGCTCACATGATCAATCCACCCAGATTCCTGTGCTTTATATCACTGCATGCAGTGAATCATATCACTCCTGGCTCACATGACCAATCGACCCAGATTCCCATACCTTATGCCACTGTGTGCAGTGATTCAGATCACCACTGGCTCACCTGATCAATCCATCTGTATTCCCATGCCTTATAGCACTGCATGCCCTGTATCAGATCACTCCTGGCTCACCTGATAAATAAACCTGGATTCCCAAGCCTCATACTAGCATGCACTGAACTTGATCACCCCTGGCTCACCTGATCAATCAAACTGGATTGCCGTGCCACATACCTCCTGCATGCAGGTAATCAGATCACCCCTGGCTCACCTGGTTAATCCACCCAGATTTCCATGCCTTATACTACTGCATGCAGTGAAAAGGGTCACTCCTGGCTCACCTGATCAATACACATGGATCATTTTGCCTTATGCCACTGCATGCAGTGAATCAGATCACTCTTGGCTCACCTGATAAATCCACCTGGATTCCCATGCCTTAGGCTACTGCATGCAGTGAATCATATCACTCCTGGCTCACATGATCAATCCACCCAGATTCCTGTGCTTTATATCACTGCATGCAGTGAATCATATCACTCCTGGCTCACATGACCAATTGACCAGGATTCCCATACCTTATGCCACTGTGTGCAGTGATTCAGATCACCCCTGGCTCACCTGATCAATCTATCTGTATTACCATGTCTTATAGCACTGCATGCAGTGAATCAGATCATTCCTGGCTCACCTGATCAATCCACCTGGATTCCCATGTCTCATACCAGCATTCAGTGAACTAGATCAACCCTGGCACACCTGATCAATCAAACCGGATTTCCGTGCCATATACTTCCTGCATGCAGGTAATCAGATCACCCCTGCTCACCAAATCAATCTACCCAGATTCCCATGCCTTATACCACAGAATGCAGTGATCCAGATCACCCCTGGGTCACGTGATCAGTCCAACCGGATTCCCGTCCCTTTTACCACTGTGTGCAGTGAATTAGATCACTCCTGGCTCACCTGATCAATCCACCTGGATTCCTCTGCCTCATAACTGCATGCAGTGGACCAGATCACCCCTGGCTGACCTGATCAATCCACTTGTATTCCTGTGCCCTATACCACTGCATACAGTGAATCAGATCACTCCTGGCTCACCTGATCAATCCACTTGGATCCGGTGCCTTATACCACTGCATGCAGTGAATCAGATTACTCCTGGATCACCTGATAAATCCACGCAGATTCCAGTGCCTTATTCCATGGCATGCAGTGAATTAGATCACTCCTTGGTCACCTGATCAATACACCGGAATTCTCGTGCCTTAGGCCACTGCATGCAGTGAATTGGATCACTCTTGGCTCACCTCATCAATCCACCTGGAGTTTCCTTGCCTTAGGCTACTGCATAGAGTGAATCAGATCACTCCAGGCTCACATAATCATTCCATCCAGATTCCTGTGCTTTATATCACTGCATGCAGTGAATCATATCACTCCTGGCTCACATGATCAATCCACCCGGATTCCCATACCTTATGCCACTGTCTGCAGTGATTCAGATCACCTCTGGCTCACCTGATCAATCCATCTGCATTCCCATACCTTATAGCACTGCATGCCCTGAATCAGATCACTCCTGGCTCACCTGATCAATCAAACTGGATTGCCGTGCCACATACCTCCTGCATGCAGGTAATCAGATCACCCCTGGCTCACCTGATCAATCTACCCAGATTCCCATGCCTTATACCACAGAATGCAGTGATCCAGATCACCCCTGGGTCACGTGATCAGTCCACCTGGATTCCCGTGCCTCATACCTGCTGCATGCAGTGAACCAGATAACCCTTGGCTCACCTGATCAATTCACCCAGATTCCCATGCATTATACCACTGCATGCACTGAATCAGATCACTGCTGGTTCACTTGATCAATCCGCCCAGATTCCTGTTCCTCCTACTTACTGCACACAGTGAATCAGATCACTCCTGGCTCACCTGATCAATCCACCCAGATTTCCATGCCTTATACTACTGCATGCAGTGAAAAGGGTCACTCCTGGCTCACCTGATCAATACACACAGATTATTTTGCCTTATGCCACTGCATGCAGTGAATCAGATCACTCTTGGCTCACCTGATCAATCCACCTGGATTCCCATGCCTTAGGCTACTGCATGCAGTGAATCATATCACTCCTGGCTCACATGATCAATCCACCCAGATTCCTGTGCTTTTTATCACTGCATGCAGTGAATCATATCACTCCTGGCTCACATGACCAATCGACCCAGATTCCCATACCTTATGCCACTGTGTGCAGAGATTCAGATCACCCCTGGCTCACCTGATCAATCCATCCGTATTCCCATGGCTTATAGCACTGCATGCAGTGAACTAGATCACCCCTGGCTCACCTGATCAATCAAACCGGATTTCTGGGCAATATACTCCCTGCATGCAGGTAATCAGATCACCCCTGGCTCACCTGATCAATCAAACCGGATTTCTGTGCAATATACTTCCTGCATGCAGGTAATCAGATCACCCCTGGCTCACCTGATCAATCTACGCAGATTCCCCTGCCTTATACCACAGAATGCAATGGACCAGATCACTCCTGGCTCACCTGACAAATCCACCCAATGTCCCATGCCTTATTCCTCTGCATTCAGTGAATCAGCTCATTTCTAGATTATCTGATCAATACAACCAGATTCCGGTGCCTTATACTACTTCATGCAGTAAATATGATCATTCCTGGGCACCTGATCAATCCACTCGTATTCATGTGCCTTATTGCACTGCATGCAGTTGAATCAGATCACCCCTGGCTCACCTGATCAATCCACCTGGATTCCCATGCCTCATACCAGCATGCAGTGAACTAGATCATCCTTGGCTCACCTGATCAATCAAACCAGATTTCCGTGCAATATACTTCCTGCATGCAGGTAATCAGATCATCCCTGGCTCACCTGATCAATCCACTCAGATTCCCGTTTCCTTATACCACAGAATGCAATGGACCAGATCACTCCTGGCTCACCTGACAAATCCACCCAGATTCCCATGCCTTATTCCACTGCATTCAGTGAATCAGCTCATTTCTAGATTATCTGATCAATCCAACCAGATTCCGGTGCCTTATACTACTTCATGCAGTAAATATGATCACTTCTGGGTGCCTGATCAATCCACTCGTATTCCTGTGCCTTATTACACTGCATGCAGTGAATCAGATCACCCCTGGCTCACATGATCAATCCACTTGGATTCCAGTGCATTATTTTACTGCATGCAGTGAATCAGAATACTCCTGGCTCACATGATCAATCCACCTGGATTCCTGTGCCTCATACCTGCTGCATGCAGTGAACCAGATCACCCCTGGCTAACCTGATCAATCCACCCAGATGTCCATGCATTATACCACTGCATGCAGTGAATCAGATCACTCCTGGCTCACCTGATCAATCCGCCCAGATTCCTGTGCCTCTGAACTACTGCACGCAGTGAATCAGCTCACTCCTTGCTCACCTAATCAATCCACATGGATACTTTTGCCTTATGCCACTGCATGCAGTGAACTAGATCACCCCTGGCTCACCTGATCAATCAAACCGGATTTCCATGCAATATACTTCCTGCATGCAGGTAATCAGATCACCCCTGGCTCACCTGATCAATCTACCCAGATTCCCCTGCCTTATACCACAGAATGCAATGGACCAGATCACTCCTGGCTCACCTGACAAATCCACCCAGATTCCCATGCCTTATTCCACTGCATTCAGTGAATCAGCTCATTTCTAGATTATCTGATCAATCCAACCAGATTCCGGTGCCTTATACTACTTCATGCAGTAAATATGATCACTCCTGGGCACGTGATCAATCCACTCATATTCCTGTGCCTTATTGCACTGCATGCAGTGAATCAGATCACCCTGGCTCACATGATCAATCCACTTGGATTCCAGGCATTATTCTACTGCATGCAGTGAATCAGATTACTCCTGGCTTACATGATCAATCCACCTGGATTTCTGTGCCTCATACCTGCTGCATGCAGTGAACCAGATCACCCCTGGCTAACCTGATCAATCCACCCAGATTTCCATGCATTATTCCACTGCATGCAGTGAATCAGATCACTCCTGGCTCACCTGATCAATCTGCCCAGATTCCTGTGCCTCTTAACTACTGCGCGCAGTGAATCAGGTCACTCCTTGCTCACCTGATCAATCCACATGGATACTTTTGCCTTATGCCACTGCATGCAGCGAATCAGATCACTCTTGGCTCACAAGTTCAATCCACCAGGATTCCCATGCCTTAGGCTATTGTATACAGTTAATCAGATTACTCCTGGCTCACATGATCAATCCACCCAGATTCCCATATCGTATGCCACTGTGTGCAGTGATCAGGTCACCCCAGGCTCACCTGATCAATCCACCTGGATTCCTGTGACTTATAGACTGCATGCAGTGAATCAAAACACTCCTGGCTCACCTGATCAATCCACATGGATTCCTGTGCTTCATACCAGCATGCAATGAACTAGATCACCCCTGGCTCACCTGATCAATCAAACCAGATTTTCGTTCCATATACGTCCTGCATGCAGGTAATAATATCACGCCTGGCTCACCTGATCAATCTACCCAGACTCCCATGCCTTATACCAGAGCATGCAATGATCTAGATCACCCCTGGGTCACCTGATCAATCCACCTGGATTCCTATGCCTCATACATGCATGCATTGAACCATATCACCCCTGGCTCACCTGATCAATCCACCCAGATTTCCATGCAATATACCTCCTGCTTGCAGTGAATCAGATCACCCCTGGCTCCTCATCTGATAAATCCACCCAGATTACCATGCCCTGTACCACTGAATGCAGTGAATCAGATCACCCCTGGCTCACCTGATCAATCCACCCGGATTCTTGTTCCTTAAACCACTGCATACAGTGAATCAGATCACTCCTGGCTCACATGATCAATCCACCTGGATTCCTGTGCCTCATACCTGCTGCATGCAGTGAACCAGATCACCCCTGGCTAACCTGATCAATCCAACCAGATTTCCATGCATTATACCACTGCATGCAGTGAATTAGATCACTCCTGGCTCACCTGATCAATCCGCCCAGATTCCTGTGCCTCTTAACTACTGCACACAGTGAATCAGGTCACTCCTTGCTCACCTGATCAATCCACATGGATACTTTTGCCTTATGCCACTGCATGCAGTGAATCAGACCACTCTTGGCTCACCTGATCAATCCACCAGGATTCCCATGCCTTAGGCTATTGTATACAGTTAATCAGATTAATTCTGGCTCACATGATCAATCCGCCCAGATTCCCATACCGTATGCCACTGTGTGCAGTGAATCAGGTCACCCCAGGCTCACCTGATCAATCCACCTGGATTCCTGTGACTTATAGCACTGCATGCAGTGAATCAAATCACTCCTGGCTCACCTGATCAATCCACATGGATTCCTGTGCTTCAAACCAGCATGCAGTGAACTAGATCACCCCTGGCTCACCTGATCAATCAAACTGGATTTTGATTCCATATACGTCCTGCATGCAGGTAATAAGATCACCCCTGGCTCACCTGATCAATCTACCCAGACTCCCATGGCTTATACCATAGAATGCAATGATCTAGATCACCCCTGCATGCAGTGAACCATATCATCCCTGGCTCACCTGATCAATCCACCCAGATTTCCATGCAATATACCTCCTGCTTGCAGTGAATCAGATCACCCCTGGCTCCTCACCTGATAAATCCACCCAGATTTCCATGCCCTGTACCACTGAATGCAGTGAATCAGATCACCCCTGGCTCACCTGATCAATCCACCCGGATTCTTGTTCCTTATACCACTGCATACAGTGAATCAGATCACTGCTGGCTCACCTGATCAGTCCACCCAGATTCCTGTGCCTTATACCTGCTACATGCAGAGGATCAGATCACCCCTGGCTCGCCTGATCAATCCACCAGGATTCCCGTGCCTTATTCCACTACATTTAGGTAATCAGATCACTCCTGGCTCACCTGATCAATCCACTCGGATTCCCATGCCTTATGCCACTGCATGTAGTGAACCAGATTACTCCTGGCTCACCTGATCAACACGCCCAGATGCCTGTGCCTCTTATCCACTGCATGCAGTGAATCAGAACACTCCTGGCTCATGTTATCATTCCACCCGGATTCCCGTGCTTTATGCCACTGCATGCAATGAATTAGATCACTCCTGGCTCACCTGATCAATCCACCTAGATTCTTGTGCCGTTTACCACTGCATCCAGTGAATCAGATCACCGCTGGCTCACCTGATCAATCCACCCGGATTCTCGTGCCTCATCCCTACTGTATGCAGTGAATCAGATCACTCCTGGCTCACCTGATCAATCCACCTGGATTCCTGTGCCTAAAGCTACATCATGCAGTGAATTAGAACGCTCCTGGCTCACCTGATCAATCCACCAAGATTCCTGAGACTTATACCACTGCATGCAGTGAATCAGATCACCCATTGCTCACTTGATCAATCCACCCAGATTCCCATGCCTTATGGCACTGCATTAAGTGAATCAGCTCATTGCTAGATCATCTGATCAATCCAACAGGAATTCGGTGCCTTATACTACTTCATGCAGTGAATATGATCACCCCTGGCTAACCTGATCAATCCACCCGGACTTCCATGCATTATAAAACTGCATGCATTGAATCAATTACTCCTGGCTCACCTGATCAATCCGCCCACATTCCTGTGCCTCTTACCTACTGCATGCAGTGAATTAGATCACCCCTGGCTCACCTGATCAATCCACATGGATTCCCATGCCTTATACTACTGCATGCAGTGAAATGGGTCACTCCTTGCTCACCTGATCAATCCACATGGATTCTTTTGCCTTATGCCACTGCATGCAGTAAATCAGATGGCTCCTGGCTCACCTGATCAATTCACCTTGATTTGTGTGCCTTATACCACTGCATGCAGTGAATCAGATCACTCCTGGCTCACATGATCAATCCACCAAGATTCATGTGCCTTATGCCACTGCATTCAGTGAATCAGATCACTGAGAGCTCACTTGATCAATCCACCCAGATTCCAGTGTCTTATGCTACTGCATGCAGTGAATCAGATCACTCCTGGCTCACCTGATCAATTCACCTGGGTTCCGGTGTATTAGGCCACTGCAAGCAGTGATTCAGATCACTCCTGGCTCACATGATCAATCCAATTGGATTCCTTTGCCTTATACCACTAGGTGCAGTGAATTAGATCACTCCTGGCTCATCTGATGAATTCACCCAGTTTCCCATGCCTTATGTCACTGCGTGCAGTGAATCAGATCACCCCTGGCTCACCTGATCAATCCACCTTCATTTGTGTCCCTTATACTACTGCATGAAGTGAATCAGTTCACTTTAGGCTCACCTGATCAATCCACCCAGATTCCTGCGCCTTATACCACTGCATGCAGTGAATCAGACCACCCATGGCGAACCGGATCAGACCACCCAGATTCCTGTGCCTTATACCACTGCATGCAATTAATCAGACCACCCATGGCTCACCTGATCAATTCACCCCGATTCCTGTGCCTTATTTTATATTTTACATTTTTATAGCGCACAAACAGCCCCTGGGCATTGTGGCGCTGTTACTTGCAGGGAACTTCGTTACAGGGAGGTACAAAATGTAAATGTACATATTACATATTTTACATTAGTAGCACATTAATGCAGTAAGCTAGTTCAGTTAATCAGATCACTCCTGACTGACCTGATCAGTCCACCCAGATTCCCAGGCCTTATACCTCCTACATGCAGAGAATCAGATCACCCCTGCTTCACCTGATCAATACACCCGGATTCCTGTGCCTTATTCCACTGCATTTAGTTAATCAGATCACTCCTGGCTCACCTGATCAATCCACTCGGATTCCCATGCCTTATGCCACTGCATGTAGTGAACCAGATTACTCCTGGCTCACCTGATCAACCCACCCAGATTCCTGTGCCTCTTATCCACTGCATGCAGTGAATTAGATCACTCCTGGCTCACCTGATCAATAAACCTGGATTCCCATGCCTCATACTAGCATGCACTGAACTTGATCACCCCTGGCTCTCCTGATCAATCAAACCGGATTGCCGTGCCACATACCTCCTGCATGCAGGTAATGAGATCACCCCTGGCTCACCTGGTTAATCCACCCAGATTTCCATGCCTTATGCTACTGCATGCAGTGAAAAGGGTCACTCCTGGCTCACCTGATCAATACACATGGATCATTTTGCCTTATGCCACTGCATGCAGTGAATCAGAACACTCTTGGCTCACCTGATAAATCCACCTGGATTCCCATGCCTTAGGCTACTGCATGCAGTGAATCATATCATTCCTGGCTCACATGATCAATCCACCCAGATTCCTGTGCTTTATATCACTGCATGCAGTGACTCATATCACTCCTGGCTCACATGACCAATTGACCCGGATTCCCATTCCTTATGCCACTGTGTGCAGTGATTCAGATCACCCCTGGCTCACCTGATCAATCCATCTGTATTCCCATGTCTTATAGCACTGCATGCAGTGAATCAGATCATTCCTGGCTCACCTGATCAATCCACCTGGATTCCCATGTCTCATACCAGCATTCAGTGAACTAGATCACCCCTGGTTCACCTGATCAATCAAACCGGATTTCCGTGCCATATACTTCCTGCATGCAGGTAATCAGATCACCCCTGGCTAACCAAATCAATCTACCCAGATTCCCATGCCTTATACCACAGAATGCAGTGATCCAGATCACCCCTGGGTCACGTGATCAGTCCAACCGGATTCCCGTCCCTTTTACCAGTGTGTGCAGTGAATTAGATCACTCCTGGCTCACCTGATCAATCCACCTGGATTCCTCTGCCTCATAACTGCATGCAGTGGGCCAGATCACCCCTGGCTGACCTGATCACTCAACCTGGATTCCTGTGCCCTATACCACTGCATACAGTGAATCAGATCACTCCTGGCTCACCTGATCAATCCACTTGGATTCCGGTGCCTTATACCACTGCATGCAGTGAATCAGATTACTCCTGGATCACCTGATAAATCCACGCAGATTCCAGTGCCTTATTCCATGGCATGCAGTGAATTAGATCACTCCTTGGTACCTGATCAATACACCGGAATTCTCGTGCCTTAGGCCACTCTTGGCTCACCTCATCAAAACACCTGGAGTTTCCTTGCCTTAGGCTACTGCATAGAGTGAATCAGATCACTCCAGGCTCACATAATCATTCCATCCAGATTCCTGTGCTTTATATCACTGCATGCCCTGAATCAGATCACTCCTGGCTCACCTGATCAATCAAACCGGATTGCCGTGCCACATACCTCCTGCATGCAGGTAATCAGATCACCCCTGGCTCACCTGATCAATCTACCCAGATTCCCATGCCTTATACCACAGAATGCAGTGATCCACCCGATTTCCATACCTTATGCCCTTGCATTCAGTGATTCAGAACACTGTTAGCTCACCTGATCAATCCTCCCGGATTCCGGTGTCTTATGCTACATCATGCAGTGAATAAGATCATTCCTGGTTCACCTGATCAATCCACCCAGATTCCACTGCCTCATGCACTGCATGCAGTGAAACCAATCACTCCAGGCTCACCTGATCAATCCACCTGTATTCCTGTGCCTTATGCCACTGCATGCAGTGAATCAAATCACCCATGGCCGACATTATTAATTTACCCGATTTCCGGTGTCTTATGTACTGCATGCAGTGAAGGTCACTCCTGGCTCACTTGTTCAATCCACCCAGATTCCTGTGCCTTATGCCATTGAAATCAGTCAATCAAATCACTCCTGGCTCACTTTATTAATCCAATCGGATTCCTGTGCCTTATGCGACTGCATGAAGTGAATCAGATCACTCCTGGATCACCTGATAAATCTATTGAGATTCCCATGCCATATGCCACTGCATGCCGTGAATCAGACCACTCCTGGCTCGCTTGATCAGTCCACAATGATTCACATGCCTCATACCTCCTGCAGCAGTGAATCAGATCACCCTTGGGTCACCTGATCAATCCACCTGGATTCCCATGCCTGCCTTATAGCACTGAATGCATTGAATCAGATCACATCTGGCTCTCCTGATCAATCCACCTGGATTCTGTACCTTATGCCACTGCGTGCAGTGAATCGGATCACCCCTGGCACAATTGATCAATCCATCTGGCTTACCAGGCCTTATAGCACTGCATGCAGTGAATCAGACCACACATGGCTCACCTGATTAATCCACCTGGATTTGTGTGCCTTATGCCATGGCATGCCGTGAATCAGATCACTCCTTGCTCACTTGATTAGTCCACCCGGATTCCCATGCCTCATACCTCCTGCAGCAGTGAATCAGATCACTCCTGGGTCACCTGATCAATCCACCTGGATCCCCATGCCTTATAGCACTGAATGCAGTGAATCAGATCACATCTGGCTCACCTGATCAATCCACCTGGATTCTGTACCTTATGTCACTGTGTGCAGTGAATCAGATCACTCCTGGCTCACCTGATAAATCCACCTGGATTTGTGTGCCTTATACCACTGCATGCAGTGAATCAGATCACTCCTGGCTCACCTGATCAATCAACCCAGATTCCTGTGCCTTAGGCCACTGCATGCAGTGATTCAGATCACTCTTGGATCACCTGACCAATTCAATTGGATTCCTTTGTGTTATACCACTAAGTGCAGTGAATCAGATCACTCCTGGCTCATCTGATGAATTCACCCAGTTTCCCATGCCTTATGTCACTGCGTGCAGTGAATCAGATCACTCCTGGCTCACCTGATCAATCTACCTTGATTTGTGTGCCTTATACTACTGCATGAAGTGAATCACTTTACTATAGGCTCACCTGATCGATCCAACCAGATTCCTGTGCCTTATATCACTGCATGCAGTGAATCCGACCACCAATGGTGCACCTGATCAGTCCACCCAGATTCTCGTACCTTTTGCCCCCCCATTCAGTGATTCAGATTGCTCTGGGCTCACCTGATCAATCGAGCTGGATTCTTGGACCTTAGACTGAGTGCAGTGAATCAGATCACTCCTGGCTCACCTAATCACTTCACATGTGTTCCAGGTTATAAGGCCACTGCAAGCAGTGATTCAGATCACTCCTGGCTCACATGATCAATCCAATTAGATTCCTGTGTCTTATACCACTGCATTCAGTGAATCAGATCACCCCTGGCACAATTGATCAATCTACCGGGATTACCAGGCCTTATAGCACTGTATGCAGTGAATCAGATCACTCCTGGCTCACCTGATTAATCCACCTGGATTTGTGTGCCTCATACCACTGCATGCAGTGAATCAGATTACCCAAGGCTCACCTGATCAATCCACCCAGATTCTGGTGTCTTATGCTACAGCATGCAGTGAATAAGACCATTCCTGGTTCACCTGATCAATCCACCCGGATTCCCCTGGATCATGCACTGCATGCAGTGAAACCGATCACTCCTGGCTCACCTGATCAATTCACCTGGATTTGTGTGCCTTATGCCATTGTATTCAGTCAATCAAATCACTCCTGGCTCACTTGATTAATCCAATCGGATTCCTGTGCTGTATGCTACTGCATGAAGTGAATCAGACCACTCCTGGCTGACCTGATAAATCCACCTGTATTTGTGTGCCTTATACCACTGCATGCAGTGAATCAGATCACTCCTGGCTCACCTGATCAATCAACCCAGATTCCTGTGCCTTATGCCACTGCATTCAGTGAATCAGATCACTGGGAGTTCACTTGATCAATCCACCCAGATTCCAGTGCCTTAGGCCACTGCATGCAGTGATTCACATCACTCTTGGCTCACCTGATCAATCCAATTGGATTCCTTTGCGTTATACCACTAAGTGCAGTGAACCAGATGACTCCTGGCTCATCTGATGAATTCACTCAGTTTCCCATGCCTTATGTCACTGTGTGCAGTGAACCAGATCACCCTGGCTGACCTGATCAATCCACCTGGATTTCCATGCATTATAACACTCCATGCAGTGAATCAGATCACTCCTGGCTCACCTGATCAATCCGCCCAGATTCCTGTGCCTCTTACCTACTGCACACAGCGAATCGGATCACCTCTGGCTCACCTGATCAATCCACATGGATTCCCATGCCTTAAACTACTGCATGCAGTAAAACGGGTCACTCCTTGCTCACCTGATCAATCCACATGGAAACTTTTACTTACGCTACTGCATGCAGTGAATCAGATCACTCTTGGCTAACCCGATCAATCTACCAGGATTCCCATGCCTTAGGCTATTGCATACCGTGAATCAGATCACTCCTGGCTCAAATGATCATTCCACCCAGATTCCTGTGCCTCATACAAGCATGCATTGAACTAGATCACTTCTGGCTCACCTGATCAATCCACCCAGATTCCTGTGCCTTACACCACTGCATCCAGTGAATCAGATCACCCCTGGCACAATTGATCAATCCACCTGGATTACCAGGCCTTATAGCACAGTATGCAGTGAATCAGATCACTCCTGGCTCACCTGATTAATCCACCTGGATTTGTGTGCCTCATAACACTGCATGCAGTGAATCAGATCACCCATGGCTCACCTGATCAATCCACCCAGAATTCCATACCTTATGCCCCTGCATTCAGTGAATCAGATCACGGTTAGCTCACCTGATCAATCCACCCGGATTCTGGTGTCCTATGCTACCGCATGCAGTGAATGAGATCATTCCTGGTTCACCTGATCAATCCACCCAGATTCCCCTGCCTCATGCACTGCATGCAGTGAAACAGATCACTCCTGGCTCATCTGATCAATCCACCTGGATTCCTGTGCCTTATGGCACTGCATGCAGTCAATCAGATCACTCCTGGCTCACCTGATCATTTCACCTTGATTTGTGTGCCTTTTACCACTGCATGCAGTCAATCAGATCACTCCTGGCTCACATGATCAATCCACTGAGATTGCTGTGTTTTATGCCACTGCATTCAGTGAATCAGATCACTGAGAGCTCACTTGATCAATCCCCCAGATTCCAGTGTCTTATGCTACTGCATGCAGTGAATCAGATCACTCCTGGCTCACCTGATCAATTCACCTGGGTTCCTGTTTATTAGGCCACTGCAAGCAGTGATTCAGATCACTCCTGGCTCACATGATCAATCCAATTGGATTAATTTGCCTTATACCATTAAGTGCAGTGAATTAGATCACTCCTGGCTCATCTGATGAATTCACACAGTTTCCCATGCCTTATGTCACTGCGTGCAGTGAATCCGATCACTCCTGGCTCACCTGATCAATCCACTTTCATTTGTGTACCTTATACTACTGCATAAAGTGAATCAGTTCACTCTATGCTCGCCTGATCAATCCACCCAGATTCAGGTGCCTTGTACCACTGCATGCAGTGAATCAGACCACCCATGGTGCACCAGATCAGACCACCCAGATTCCTGTGCCTTATACCACTGCATGCAGTGAATCAGACCACCCATGGCTCACCTGATTAATCCACCCGGATACTTGTGCCTTATTTTTTATTTTGCATTGTGCCACTGTTACTTGCAGGGAACTTAGTTACAGGGAGGTACAAAATGTAAATGTACATATTACATATTTTACATTAGTTGCACATTAATATAGTAAGGTAGTTCAGTTAATCAGATCACTCCTGGCTCACCTGATCAGTCCACCCAGATTCCTCTGCCTTATATCTCCTACATGCAGAGAATCAGATCACCCCTGCTTCACCTGATCAATCCACCTGGATTTCCTAACCTTATGCCCCTGCATTCAGTGAATCAGATCACTGTTAGCTCACCTGATCAATCCATCCGGATTCCGTTGTCTTAGGCTACAGCATGCAGTGAATAAGATCATTCCTGGTTCACCTGATCAATCCACCTGGATTCCCCTGCCTCATGCACTGCATGCCGTGAAACCAATCACTCCTGGCTCACCTGATCAATCCACCTGTATTCCTGGGCCTTATGCCACTGCATGCAGTGAATCAAATCACCCATGGCCCACATGATCAATTTACCCGATTTCCGGTGTCTTATGCTACTGCATGCAGTGAAGATCGCTCCTGGCTCACTTGATCAATCCAATCAGATTCCTGTGCCTTATGCCGCTGCATGAAGTGAATCATATCACTCCTGGATCACCTGATAAATCTACTGAGATTCCCATGCCATATGCCACTGCATGCCGTGAATCAGACCACTCCTGGCTCGCTTGATCAGTCCACAATGATTCACATGCCTCATACCTCCTGCAGCAGTGAATCAGATCACCCTTGGGTCACCTGAGCAATCCACCTGGATTCCCATGCCTGCCTTATAGCACTCAATGCATTGAATCAGATCACATTTGGCTCACCTGATCAATCCACCTGGATTCTGTACCTTATGCCACTGCGTGCAGTGAATCAGATCACCCCTGGCACAATTGATCAATCCACCTGGCTTACCAGGCCTTATAGCACTGCATGCAGTGAATCAGACCACCCATGGCTCACCTGATTAATCCACCTGGATTTGTGTGCCTTATGCCATGGCATGCCGTGAATCAGATCACTCCTGGCTCACTTGATTAGTCCACCTGGATTCCCATGCCTCATACCTCCTGCAGCAGTGAATCAGACCACTCCTGGGTCACCTGATTAATCCACCTGGATCCCCACGCCTTATAGCACTGAATGCAGTGAATCAGATCACATCTGGCTCACCTGATCAATCCACCTGGATTCTGTACCTTATGTCACTGCGTGCAGTGAATCATATCACTCCTGGCTCACCTGATAAATCCACCTGAATTTGTGTGCCTTATGTCACTGCGTGCAGTGAATCATATCACTCCTGGCTCACCTGATAAATCCACCTGAATTTGTGTGCCTTATACCACTGCATGCAGTGAATCAGATCACTCCTGGCTCACCTGATCAATCCACCCAGATTCCAGTGCCTTAGGCCACTGCATGCAATGATTCAGATCACTCTTGGCTCACCTGATCAATTCAATTGGATTCCTTTATGTTATACCACTAAGTGCAGTGAATCAGATCACTCCTGGCTCATCTGATGAATTCACCCAGTTTCCCATGCCTTATGTCACTGCATGCAGTGAATCAGATCACTCCTGGCTCACCTGATTAATCCACCTTGATTTGTGTGCCTTATACTACTGCATGAAGTGAATCACTTTACTCTAGGCTCACCTGATCAATCCACCCAGATTCCTGTGCCTTATATCACTGCATGCAGTGAATCCGACCACCAATGGTGCACCTGATCAGTCCACCCAGATTCTCGTACCTTTTGCCCCCCCATTCAGTGATTCAGATTGCTCTGGGCTCACCTGATCAATCGACCTGGATTCTTGGACCTTAGACTTAGTGCAGTGAATCAGATCACTCCTGGCTCACCTGATCAGTCCACCCGGATTCCCGTGCCTTATACCACTGCATGCAGTGAAACAGATCACTCCTGGCTCACCTGATCAATGCACCCAGATTTCTGTGCCTTATACCACTGCATCCAGTGAATCAGATCACCCCTGGTACAGTTGATCAAACCACCTGTATTCCCAGGCCTTATAGCACTGCATGCAGTGAATCAGATCACTCCTGGCTCACCTGATTTATCCACCTGGATTTGTGTGCCTCATACCCCTGCATGCAGTGAATAAAATCACCCATGGCTCACCTGATCAATCCCCCCGGATTCCCGTACCTTATGCCCCTGCATTCAGTGAATCAGATCACTGTTAGCTCACCTGATCAATCCAACTGGATTCCGGTGTCTTATGCTACAGCATGTAGTGAATAAGATCATTCCTGGTTCACCTGATCAATCCACCCGGATTCCCCTGCCTCATGCACTGCATGCAGTGAAACAGATCACTCCTGGCTCACCTGATCAATACACCTGGATTCCTTTGCCTTATGCCACTGCATATAGTGAATCAGATCACCCATGGCACACCTGATCAATTCACCCGGATTTCCATGCCTTATGCCATTGCATTCAGTGAATCAGATCACTGGGAGCTCATTTATTCAATCCACCGAGATTAGAGTGTCTTACGCTACTGTATGCAGTGAATCAGATCACTCCTGGCTCACCTATTCACTTCACATATGTTCCAGTTTATAAGGCCACTGCAAGCAGTGATTCAGATCACTCCTGGCTCACATGATCAATCCAATTGGATTCCTTTGTCTTATACCACTGCATTCAGTGAATCAGATCACCCCTGGCACAATTGATCAATCTACCGGGATTACCAGGCCTTATAGCACTGTATGCAGTGAATCAGATTACTCCTGGCTCACCTGATTAATCCACCTGGATTTGTGTGCCTCATACCACTGCATGCAGTGAATCAGATTACCCAAGGCTCACCTGATCAATCCACCCAGATTCTGGTGTCTTATGCTACAGCATGCAGTGAATAAGACCATTCCTGGTTCACCTGATCAATCCACCCGGATTCCCCTGGCTCATGCACTGCATGCAATGAAACCGATCACTCCTGGCTCACCTGATCAATTCACCTGGATTTGTGTGCCTTATGCCACTGCATGCAGTGAATCAAATCACCCATGGCCCACATGATCAATCCACCCGATTTCCGGTGTCTTATGCTACTGCATGCAGTGAAGAAGATCACTCCTGGCTCACTTGATCAATCCACCCAGATTCCTGTGCCTTATGCCATTGTATTCAGTCAATCAAATCACTCCTGGCTCACTTGATTAATCCAATCGGATTCCTGTGCCGTATGCCACTGCATGAAGTGAATCAGATCACTCCTGGCTGACCTGATAAATCCACCTGTATTTGTGTGCCTTATATCAATGCATGCAGTGAATCAGATCACTCCTGGCTCACCTGATCAATCAACCCAGATTCCTGTGCCTTACGCCACTGCATTCAGTGAATCAGATCACTGGGAGTTCACTTGATCAATCCACCCAGATTCCAGTGCCTTAGGCCACTGCATGCAGTGATTCAGATCACTCTTGGCTCACCTGATCAATTCAATTGGATTCCTTTGTGTTATACCACTAAGTGCAGTGAATCAGATCACTCCTGGCTCATCTGATGAATTCACCCAGTTTCCCATGCCTTATGTCACTGCGTGCAGTGAATCAGATCATTCCTGGCTCACCTGATCAATCTACCTTGATTTGTGTGCCTTATACTACTGCATGAAGTGAATCACTTTACTCTAGGCTCACCTGATCAATCCAACCAGATTCCTGTGCCTTATATCACTGCATGCAGTGAATCCGACCACCAATGGTGCACCTGATCAGTCCACCCAGATTCTCGTACCTTTTGCCCCCCCATTCAGTGATTCAGATTGCTCTGGGCTCACCTGATCAATCGAGCTGGATTCTTGGACCTTAGACTGAGTGCAGTGAATCAGATCACTCCTGGCTCACCTAATCACTTCACATGTGTTCCAGGTTATAAGGCCACTGCAAGCAGTTATTCAGATCACTCCTGGCTCACATGATCAATCCAATTGGATTCCTGTGTCTTATACCACTGCATTCAGTGAATCAGATCACCCCTGGCACAATTGATCAATCTACCGGGATTACCAGGCCTTATAGCACTGTATGCAGTGAATCAGATCACTCCTGGCTCACCTGATTAATCCACCTGGATTTGTGTGCCTCATACCACTGCATGCAGTGAATCAGATTACCCAAGGCTCACCTGATCAATCCACCCAGATTCTGGTGTCTTATGCTACAGCATGCAGTGAATAAGACCATTCCTGGTTCACCTGATCAATCCACCCGGATTCCCCTGGCTCATGCACTGCATGCAGTGAAACCGATCACTCCTGGCTCACCTGATCAATTCACCTGGATTTGTGTGCCTTATGCCACTGCATGCAGTGAATCAAATCACCCATGGCTCACATGATCAATCCACCCAGATTCCTGTGCTTTATATCACTGCATGCAGTGAATCATATCACTCCTGGCTCACATGACCAATTGACCCGGATTCCCATTCCTTATGCCACTGTGTGCAGTGATTCAGATCACCCCTGGCTCACCTGATCAATCCATCTGTATTCCCATGTCTTATAGCACTGCATGCAGTGAATCAGATCATTCCTGGCTCACCTGATCAATCCACCTGGATTCCCATGTCTCATACCAGCATTCAGTGAACTAGATCACCCCTGGTTCACCTGATCAATCAAACCGGATTTCCGTGCCATATACTTCCTGCATGCAGGTAATCAGATCACCCCTGGCTAACCAAATCAATCTACCCAGATTCCCATGCCTTATACCACAGAATGCAGTGATCCAGATCACCCCTGGGTCACGTGATCAGTCCAACCGGATTCCCGTCCCTTTTACCAGTGTGTGCAGTGAATTAGATCACTCCTGGCTCACCTGATCAATCCACCTGGATTCCTCTGCCTCATAACTGCATGCAGTGGGCCAGATCACCCCTGGCTGACCTGATCACTCAACCTGGATTCCTGTGCCCTATACCACTGCATACAGTGAATCAGATCACTCCTGGCTCACCTGATCAATCCACTTGGATTCCGGTGCCTTATACCATTGCATGCAGTGAATCAGATTACTCCTGGATCACCTGATAAATCCACGCAGATTCCAGTGCCTTATTCCATGGCATGCAGTGAATTAGATCACTCCTTGGTACCTGATCAATACACCGGAATTCTCGTGCCTTAGACCACTCTTGGCTCACCTCATCAAAACACCTGGAGTTTCCTTGCCTTAGGCTACTGCATAGAGTGAATCAGATCACTCCAGGCTCACATAATCATTCCATCCAGATTCCTGTGCTTTATATCACTGCATGCCCTGAATCAGATCACTCCTGGCTCACCTGATCAATCAAACTGGATTGCCGTGCCACATACCTCCTGCATGCAGGTAATCAGATCACCCCTGGCTCACCTGATCAATCTACCCAGATTCCCATGCCTTATACCACAGAATGCAGTGATCCACCCGATTTCCATACCTTATGCCCCTGCATTCAGTGATTTAGAACACTGTTAGCTCACCTGATCAATCCTCCCGGATTCCGGTGTCTTATGCTACATCATGCAGTGAATAAGATCATTCCTGGTTCACCTGATCAATCCACCCAGATTCCACTGCCTCATGCACTGCATGCAGTGAAACCAATCACTCCAGGCTCACCTGATCAATCCACCTGTATTCCTGTGCCTTATGCCACTGCATGCAGTGAATCAAATCACCCATGGCCGACATTATTAATTTACCTGATTTCCGGTGTCTTATGTACTGCATGCAGTGAAGGTCACTCCTGGCTCACTTGTTCAATCCACCCAGATTCCTGTGCCTTATGCCATTGAAATCAGTCAATCAAATCACTCCTGGCTCACTTTATTAATCCAATCGGATTCCTGTGCCTTATGCGACTGCATGAAGTGAATCAGATCACTCCTGGATCACCTGATAAAGCTATTGAGATTCCCATGCCATATGCCACTGCATGCCGTGAATCAGACCACTCCTGGCTCGCTTGATCAGTCCACAATGATTCACATGCCTCATACCTCCTGCAGCAGCTAATCAGATCACCCTTGGGTCACCTGATCAATCCACCTGGATTCCCATGCCTGCCTTATAGCACTGAATGCATTGAATCAGATCACATCTGGCTCTCCTGATCAATCCACCTGGATTCTGTACCTTATGCCACTGCCTGCAGTGAATCAGATCACCCCTGGCACAATTGATCAATCCATATGGCTTACCAGGCCTTATAGCACTGCATGCAGTGAATCAGACCACCCATGGCTCACCTGATTAATCCACCTGGATTTGTGTGCCTTATGCCATGGCATGCCGTGAATCAGATCACTCCTGGCTCACTTGATTAGTCCACCCGGATTCCCATGCCTCATACCTCCTGCAGCAGTGAATCAGATCACTCCTGGGTCACCTGATCAATCCACCTGGATCCCCATGCCTTATAGCACTGAATGCAGTGAATCAGATCACATCTGGCTCACCTGATCAATCCACCTGGATTCTGTACCTTATGTCACTGCGTGCAGTGAATCAGATCACTCCTGGCTCACCTGATAAATCCACCTGGATTTGTGTGCCTTATACCACTGCATGCAGTGAATCAGATCACTCCTGGCTCACCTGATCAATCAACCCAGATTCCTGTGCCTTATGCCACTGCATTCAGTGAATCAGATCACTGGGAGTTCACTTGATCAATCCACCCGGATTCCAGTGCCTTAGGCCACTGCATGCAGTGATTCAGATCACTCTTGGCTCACCTGATCAATTCAATTGGATTCCTTTGTGTTATACCACTAAGTGCAGTGAATCAGATCACTCCTGGCTCATCTGATGAATTCACCCAGTTTCCCATGCCTTATGTCACTGCGTGCAGTGAATCAGATCACTCCTGGCTCACCTGATCAATCTACCTTGATTTGTGTGCCTTATACTACTGCATGAAGTGAATCACTTTACTCTAGGCTCACCTGATCAATCCAACCAGATTCCTGTGCCTTATATCACTGCATGCAGTGAATCCGACCACCAATGGTGCACCTGATCAGTCCACCCAGATTCTCGTACCTTTTGCCCCCCCATTCAGTGATTCAGATTGCTCTGGGCTCACCTGATCAATCGAGCTGGATTCTTGGACCTTAGACTGAGTGCAGTGAATCAGATCACTCCTGGCTCACCTAATCACTTCACATGTGTTCCAGGTTATAAGGCCACTGCAAGCAGTGATTCAGATCACTCCTGGCTCACATGCTCAATCCAATTGGATTCCTGTGTCTTATACCACTGCATTCAGTGAATCAGATCACCCCTGGCACAATTGATCAATCTACCGGGATTACCAGGCCTTATAGCACTGTATGCAGTGAATCAGATCACTCCTGGCTCACCTGATTAATCCACCTGGATTTGTGTGCCTCATACCACTGCATGCAGTGAATCAGATTACCCAAGGCTCACCTGATCAATCCACCCAGATTCTGGTGTCTAATGCTACAGCATGCAGTGAATAAGACCATTCCTGGTTCACCTGATAAATCCACCCGGATTCCCCTGGCTCATGCACTGCATGCAGTGAAACCGATCACTCCTGGCTCACCTGATCAATTCACCTGGATTTGTGTGCCTTATGCCACTGCATGCAGTGAATCAAATCACCCATGGCCCACATGATCAAACCACCCGATTTCCGGTGTCTTATGCTACTGCATGCAGTGAAGAAGATCACTCCTGGCTCACTTGATCAATCCACCCAGATTCCTGTGCCTTATGCCATTGTATTCAGTCAATCAAATCACTCCTGGCTCACTTGATTAATCCAATCGGATTCCTGTGCTGTATGCTACTGCATGAAGTGAATCAGACCACTCCTGGCTGACCTGATAAATCCACCTGTATTTGTGTGCCTTATACCACTGCATGCAGTGAATCAGATCACTCCTGGCTCACCTGATCAATCAACCCAGATTCCTGTGCCTTATGCCACTGCATTCAGTGAATCAGATCACTGGGAGTTCACTTGATCAATCCACCCAGATTCCAGTGCCTTAGGCCACTGCATGCAGTGATTCACATCACTCTTGGCTCACCTGATCAATCCAATTGGATTCCTTTGCGTTATACCACTAAGTGCAGTGAACCAGATGACTCCTGGCTCATCTGATGAATTCACTCAGTTTCCCATGCCTTATGTCACTGTGTGCAGTGAACCAGATCACCCTGGCTGACCTGATCAATCCACCTGGATTTCCATGCATTATAACACTCCATGCAGTGAATCAGATCACTCCTGGCTCACCTGATCAATCTGCCCAGATTCCTGTGCCTCTTACCTACTGCACACAGCGAATCGGATCACCTCTGGCTCACCTGATCAATCCACATGGATTCCCATGCCTTAAACTACTGCATGCAGTAAAACGGGTCACTCCTTGCTCACCTGATCAATCCACATGGAAACTTTTTCTTACGCTACTGCATGCAGTGAATCAGATCACTCTTGGCTAACCCGATCAATCCACCAGGATTCCCATGCCTTAGGCTGTTGCATACCGTGAATCAGATCACTCCTGGCTCAAATGATCATTCCACCCAGATTTCTGTGCCTCATACAAGCATGCATTGAACTAGATCACTTCTGGCTCACCTGATCAATCCACCCAGATTCCTGTGCCTTACACCACTGCATCCAGTGAATCAGATCACCCCTGGCACAATTGATCAATCCACCTGGATTACCAGGCCTTATAGCACAGTATGCAGTGAATCAGATCACTCCTGGCTCACCTGATTAATCCACCTGGATTTGTGTGCCTCATAACACTGCATGCAGTGAATCAGATCACCCATGGCTCACCTGATCAATCCACCCAGAATTCCATACCTTATGCCCCTGCATTCAGTGAATCAGATCACGGTTAGCTCACCTGATCAATCCACCCGGATTCTGGTGTCTTATGCTACCGCATGCAGTGAATGAGATCATTCCTGGTTCACCTGATCAATCCACCCAGATTCCCCTGCCTCATGCACTGCATGCAGTCAATCAGATCACTCCTGGCTCACCTGATCAATTCACCTTGATTTGTGTGCCTTTTACCACTGCATGCAGTCAATCAGATCACTCCTGGCTCACATGATCAATCCACTGAGATTGCTGTGTCTTATGCCACTGCATTCAGTGAATCAGATCACTGAGAGCTCACTTGATCAATCCCCCAGATTCCAGTGTCTTATGCTACTGCATGCAGTGAATCAGATCACTCCTGGCTCACCTGATCAATTCACCTGGGTTCCTGTTCATTAGGCCACTGCAAGCAGTGATTCAGATCACTCCTGGCTCACATGATCAATCCAATTGGATTAATTTGCCTTATACCATTAAGTGCAGTGAATTAGATCACTCCTGGCTCATCTGATGAATTCACACAGTTTCCCATGCCTTATGTCACTGCATGCAGTGAATCAGATCACTCCTGGCTCACCTGATCAATCTACCTTGATTTGTGTGCCTTATACTACTGCATGAAGTGAATCACTTTACTCTAGGCTCACCTGATCAATCCACCCAGATTCCTGTGCCTTATATCACTGCATGCAGTGAATCCGACCACCAATGGTGCACCTGATCAGTCCACCCAGATTCTCGTACCTTTTGCCCCCCCATTCAGTGATTCAGATTGCTCTGGGCTCACCTGATCAATCGACCTGGATTCTTGGACCTTAGACTTAGTGCAGTGAATCAGATCACTCCTGGCTCACCTGATCAGTCCACCCGGATTCCCGTGCCTTATACCACTGCATGCAGTGAAACAGATCACTCCTGGCTCACCTGATCAATCCACCCAGATTTCTGTGCCTTATACCACTGCATCCAGTGAATCAGATCACCCCTGGTACAGTTGATCAAACCACCTGTATTCCCAGGCCTTATAGCACTGCATGCAGTGAATCAGATCACTCCTGGCTCACCTGATTTATCCACCTGGATTTGTGTGCCTCATACCCCTGCATGCAGTGAATAAAATCACCCATGGCTCACCTGATCAATCCCCCCGGATTCCCGTACCTTATGCCCCTGCATTCAGTGAATCAGATCACTGTTAGCTCACCTGATCAATCCAACTGGATTCCGGTGTCTTATGCTACAGCATGTAGTGAATAAGATCATTCCTGGTTCACCTGATCAATCCACCCGGATTCCCCTGCCTCATGCACTGCATGCAGTGAAACAGATCACTCCTGGCTCACCTGATCAATACACCTGGATTCCTTTGCCTTATGCCACTGCATATAGTGAATCAGATCACCCATGGCACACCTGATCAATTCACCCGGATTTCCATGCCTTATGCCATTGCATTCAGTGAATCAGATCACTGGGAGCTCATTTATTCAATCCACCGAGATTAGAGTGTCTTACGCTACTGTATGCAGTGAATCAGATCACTCCTGGCTCACCTAATCACTTCACATGTGTTCCAGTTTATAAGGCCACGGCAAGCAGTGGTTCAGATCACTCCTGGCTCACATGATCAATCCAATTGGATTCCTGTGTCTTATACCACTGCATTCAGTGAATCAGATCACCCCTGGCACAATTGATCAATCTACCGGGATTACCAGGCCTTATAGCACTGTATGCAGTGAATCAGATTACTCCTGGCTCACCTGATTAATCCACCTGGATTTGTGTGCCTCATACCACTGCATGCAGTGAATCAGATTACCCAAGGCTCACCTGATCAATCCACCCAGATTCTGGTGTCTTATGCTACAGCATGCAGTGAATAAGACCATTCCTGGTTCACCTGATCAATCCACCCGGATTCCCCTGGCTCATGCACTGCATGCAGTGAAACCGATCACTCCTGGCTCACCTGATCAATTCACCTGGATTTGTGTGCCTTATGCCACTGCATGCAGTGAATCAAATCACCCATGGCCCACATGATCAATCCACCCGATTTCCGGTGTCTTATGCTACTGCATGCAGTGAAGAAGATCACTCCTGGCTCACTTGATCAATCCACCCAGATTCCTGTGCCTTATGCCATTGTATTCAGTCAATCAAATCACTCCTGGCTCACTTGATTAATCCAATCGGATTCCTGTGCCGTATGCCACTGCATGAAGTGAATCAGATCACTCCTGGCTGACCTGATAAATCCACCTGTATTTGTGTGCCTTATACCACTGCATGCAGTGAATCAGATCACTCCTGGCTCACCTGATCAATCAACCCAGATTCCTGTGCCTTACGCCACTGCATTCAGTGAATCAGATCACTGGGAGTTCACTTGATCAATCCACCCAGATTCCAGTGCCTTAGGCCACTGCATGCAGTGATTCAGATCACTCTTGGCTCACCTGATCAATTCAATTGGATTCCTTTGTGTTATACCACTAAGTGCAGTGAATCAGATCACTCCTGGCTCATCTGATGAATTCACCCAGTTTCCCATGCCTTATGTCACTGCGTGCAGTGAATCAGATCACTCCTGGCTCACCTGATCAATCTACCTTGATTTGTGTGCCTTATACTACTGCATGAAGTGAATCACTTTACTCTAGGCTCACCTGATCAATCCAACCAGATTCCTGTGCCTTATATCACTGCATGCAGTGAATCCGACCACCAATGGTGCACCTGATCAGTCCACCCAGATTCTCGTACCTTTTGCCCCCCCATTCAGTGATTCAGATTGCTCTGGGCTCACCTGATCAATCGAGCTGGATTCTTGGACCTTAGACTGAGTGCAGTGAATCAGATCACTCCTGGCTCACCTAATCACTTCACATGTGTTCCAGGTTATAAGGCCACTGCAAGCAGTTATTCAGATCACTCCTGGCTCACATGATCAATCCAATTGGATTCCTGTGTCTTATACCACTGCATTCAGTGAATCAGATCACCCCTGGCACAATTGATCAATCTACCGGGATTACCAGGCCTTATAGCACTGTATGCAGTGAATCAGATCACTCCTGGCTCACCTGATTAATCCACCTGTATTTGTGTGCCTTATACCACTGCATGCAGTGAATCAGATCACTCCTGGCTCACCTGATCAATCAACCCAGATTCCTGTGCCTTATGCCACTGCATTCAGTGAATCAGATCACTGGGAGTTCACTTGATCAATCCACCCAGATTCCAGTGCCTTAGGCCACTGCATGCAGTGATTCACATCACTCTTGGCTCACCTGATCAATCCAATTGGATTCCTTTGCGTTATACCACTAAGTGCAGTGTACCAGATGACTCCTGGCTCATCTGATGAATTCACTCAGTTTCCCATGCCTTTTGTC
Source organism: Ambystoma mexicanum (assembly GCF_040938575.1). Taxonomy (NCBI): domain Eukaryota; kingdom Metazoa; phylum Chordata; class Amphibia; order Caudata; family Ambystomatidae; genus Ambystoma; species Ambystoma mexicanum. The sequence continues at coordinate 554,377,348 of NC_090940.1, forward strand.
TCTGTGTGCAGTGAACCAGATCACCCTGGCTGACCTGATCAATCCACCTGGATTTCCATGCATTATAACACTCCATGCAGTGAATCAGATCACTCCTGGCTCACCTGATCAATCCGCCCAGATTCCTGTGCCTCTTACCTACTGCACACAGCGAATCAGATCACCTCTGGCTCACCTGATCAATCCACATGGATTCCCATGCCTTAAACTACTGCATGCAGTAAAACGGGTCACTCCTTGCTCACCTGATCAATCCACATGGAAACTTTTTCTTACTCTACTGCATGCAGTGAATCAGATCACTCTTGGCTAACCCGATCAATCCACCAGGATTCCCATGCCTTATGCTATTGCATACCGTGAATCAGATCACTCCTGGCTCAAATGATCATTCCACCCAGATTTCTGTGCCTCATACAAGCATGCATTGAACTAGATCACTTCTGGCTCACCTGATCAATCCACCCAGATTCCTGTGCCTTACACCACTGCATCCAGTGAATCAGATCACCCCTGGCACAATTGATCAATCCACCTGGATTACCAGGCCTTATAGCACAGTATGCAGTGAATCAGATCACTCCTGGCTCACCTGATTAATCCACCTGGATTTGTGTGCCTCATAACACTGCATGCAGTGAATCAGATCACCCATGGCTCACCTGATCAATCCACCCAGAATTCCATAGATTATGCCCCTGCATTCAGTGAATCAGATCACGGTTAGCTCACCTGATCAATCCACCCGGATTCTGGTGTCTTATGCTACCGCATGCAGTGAATGAGATCATTCCTGGTTCACCTGATCAATCCACCCGGATTCCCCTGCCTCATGCACTGATTGCAGTGAAACAGATCACTCCTGGCTCATCTGATCAATCCACCTGGATTCCTGTGCCTTATGGCACTGCATGCAGTCAATCAGATCACTCCTGGCTCACCTGATCAATTCACCTTGATTTGTGTGCCTTTTACCACTGCATGCAGTCAATCAGATCACTCCTGGCTCACATGATCAATCCACCGAGATTGCTGTGTCTTATGCCACTGCATTCAATGAATCAGATCACTGAGAGCTCACTTGATCAATCCCCCAGATTCCAGTGTCTTATGCTACTGCATGCAGTGAATCAGATCACTCCTGGCTCACCTGATCAATTCACCTGGGTTCCTGTTTATTAGGCCACTGCAAGCAGTGATTCAGATCACTCCTGGCTCACATGATCAATCCAATTGGATTAATTTGCCTTATACCATTAAGTGCAGTGAATTAGATCACTCCTGGCTCATCTGATGAATTCACACAGTTTCCCATGCCTTATGTCACTGCGTGCAGTGAATCCGATCACTCCTGGCTCACCTGATCAATCCACTTTCATTTGTGTACCTTATACTACTGCATAAAGTGAATCAGTTCACTCTATGCTCGCCTGATCAATCCACCCAGATTCAGGTGCCTTGTACCACTGCATGCAGTGAATCAGACCACCCATGGTGCACCAGATCAGACCACCCAGATTCCTGTGCCTTATACCACTGCATGCAGTGAATCAGACCACCCATGGCTCACCTGATCAATCCACCCAGATTCCTGTGCCTTATTTTTTATTTTGCATTGTGCCACTGTTACTTGCAGGGAACTTAGTTACAGGGAGGTACAAAATGTAAATGTACATATTAAATATTTTACATTAGTTGCACATTAATACAGTAAGGTAGTTCAGTTAATCAGATCACTCCTGGCTCACCTGATCAGTCCACCCAGATTCCTCTGCCTTATATCTCCTACATGCAGAGAATCAGATCACCCCTGCTTCACCTGATCAATCCACCTGGATTTCCTAACCTTATGCCCCTGCATTCAGTGAATCAGATCACTGTTAGCTCACCTGATCAATCCACCCGGATTCCATTCTCTTATGCTACAGCATGCAGTGAATAAGATCATTCCTGGTTCACCTGATCAATCCACCTGGATTCCCCTGCCTCATGCACTGCATGCCGTGAAACCAATCACTCCTGGCTCACCTGATCAATCCACCTGTATTCCTGGGCCTTATGCCACTGCATGCAGTGAATCAAATCACCCATGGCCCACATGATCAATTTACCAGATTTCCGGTGTCTTATGCTACTGCATGCAGTGAAGATCGCTCCTGGCTCACTTGATCAATCCAATCGGATTCCTGTGCCTTATGCCGCTGTATGCCGTGAATCAGACCACTCCTGGCTCGCTTGATCAGTCCACAATGATTCACATGCCTCATACCTCCTGCAGCAGTGAATCAGATCACCCTTGGTTCACCTGAGCAATCCACCTGGATTCCCATGCCTGCCTTATAGCACTCAATGCATTGAATCAGATCACATCTGGCTCACCTGATCAATCCACCTGGATTCTGTACCTTATGCCACTGCGTGCAGTGAATCAGATCACCCCTGGCACAATTGATCAATCCACCTGGCTTACCAGGCCTTATAGCACTGCATGCAGTGAGTCAGACCACCCATGGCTCACCTGATTAATCCACCTGGATTTGTGTGCCTTATGCCATGGCATGCCGTGAATCAGATCACTCCTGGCTCACTTGATTAGTCCACCTGGATTCCCATGCCTCATACCTCCTGCAGCAGTGAATCAGACCACTCCTGGCTCACCTGATCAATCCACCTGGATTCTGTACCTTATGTCACTGCGTGCAGTGAATCATATCACTCCTGGCTCACCTGATAAATCCACCTGGATTTGTGTGCCTTATGCCACTGCATTCAGTGAATCAGATCACTGGGAGTTCACTTGATCAATCCACCCAGATTCCAGTGCCTTAGGCCACTGCATGCAATGATTCAGATCACTCTTGGCTCACCTGATCAATTCAATTGGATTCCTGTATGTTATACCACTAAGTGCAGTGAATCAGATCACTCCTGGCTCATCTGATGAATTCACCCAGTTTCCCATGCCTTATGTCACTGCATGCAGTGAATCAGATCACTCCTGGCTCACCTGATTAATCCACCTTGATTTGTGTGCCTTATACTACTGCATGAAGTGAATCACTTTACTCTAGGCTCACCTGATCAATCCACCCAGATTCCTGTGCCTTATATCACTGCATGCAGTGAATCCGACCACCAATGGTGCACCTGATCAGTCCACCCAGATTCTCGTACCTTTTGCCCCCCCATTCAGTGATTCAGATTGCTCTGGGCTCACCTGATCAATCGACCTGGATTCTTGGACCTTAGACTTAGTGCAGTGAATCAGATCACTCCTGGCTCACCTGATCAGTCCACCCGGATTCCCGTGCCTTATACCACTGCATGCAGTGAAACAGATCTCTCCTGGCTCACCTGATCAATCCACCCAGATTTCTGTGCCTTATACCACTGCATCCAGTGAATCAGATCACCCCTGGTACAGTTGATCAAACCACCTGTATTCCCAGGCCTTATAGCACTGCATGCAGTGAATCAGATCACTCCTGGCTCACCTGATTTATCCACCTGGATTTGTGTGCCTCATACCCCTGCATGCAGTGAATAAAATCACCCATGGCTCACCTGATCAATCCCCCCGGATTCCCGTACCTTATGCCCCTGCATTCAGTGAATCAGATCACTGTTAGCTCACCTGATCAATCCAACTGGATTCCGGTGTCTTATGCTACAGCATGTAGTGAATAAGATCATTCCTGGTTTACCTGATCAATCCACCCGGATTCCCCTGCCTCATGCACTGCATGCAGTGAAACAGATCACTCCTGGCTCACCTGATCAATACACCTGGATTCCTTTGCCTTATGCCACTGCATATAGTGAATCAGATCACCCATGGCACACCTGATCAATTCACCCGGATTTCCATGCCTTATGCCATTGCATTCAGTGAATCAGATCACTGGGAGCTCATTTATTCAATCCACCGAGATTAGAGTGCCTTATGCTACTGTATGCAGTGAATCAGATCACTCCTGGCTCACCTAATCACTTCACATGTGTTCCAGTTTATAAGGCCACTGCAAGCAGTGATTCAGATCACTCCTTGCTCACATGATCAATCCAATTGGATTCCTGTGTCTTATACCACTGCATTCAGTGATTCAGATCACCCCTGGCACAATTGATCAATCTACCGGGATTACCAGGCCTTATAGCACTGTATGCAGTGAATCAGATTACTCCTGGCTCACCTGCTTAATCCACCTGGATTTGTGTACCTCATACCACTGCATGCAGTGAATCAGATTACCCAAGGCTCACCTGATCAATCCACCCAGATTCTGGTGTCTTATGCTACAGCATGCAGTGAATAAGACCATTCCTGGTTCACCTGATCAATCCACCCGGATTCCCCTGGCTCATGCACTGCATGCAGTGAAACCGATCACTCCTGGCTCACTTGATCAATTCACCTGGATTTGTGTGCCTTATGCCACTGCATGCAGTGAATCAAATCACCCATGGCCCACATGATCAATCCACCCGATTTCCGGTGTCTTATGCTACTGCATGCAGTAAAGAAGATCACTCCTGGCTCACTTGATCAATCCACCCAGATTCCTGTGCCTTATGCCATTGTATTCAGTCAATCAAATCACTCCTGGCTCACTTGATTAATCCAATCGGATTCCTGTGCTGTATGCCACTGCATGAAGCGAATCAGATCACTCCTGGCTGACCTGATAAATCCACCTGTATTTGTGTGCCTTATACCACTGCATGCAGTGAATCAGATCACTCCTGGCTCACCTGATCAATCAACCCAGATTCCTGTGCCTTATGCCACTGCATTCAGTGAATCAGGTCACTGGGAGTTCACTTGATCAATCCACCCAGATTCCAGTGCCTTAGGCCACTGCATGCAGTGATTCACATCACTCTTGGCTCACCTGATCAATCCAATTGGATTCCTTTGCGTTATACCACTAAGTGCAGTGAACCAGATGACTCCTGGCTCATCTGATGAATTCACTCAGTTTCCCATGCCTTATGTCACTGCGTGCAGTGAATCAGATCAATCCAGGCTCACCTGATCAATCCACCTTGATTTGTGTGCCTTATACTATTGCATGAAGTGAATCACTTCACTCTAGGCTCACCTGATCAATCCACCCAGATTCCTGTACCTTATACCACTGCATGCAGTGAATCAGATCACCCATGGTGTACCTGATAAGTCCTCCCGGATTCTCGTACCTTTTGCCCCTGCATTCAGTGATTCAGATTTCTCGGGCTCACCTGATCAATCAAGCTGGATTATTGGGCCATAGACCACTGAGTGCAGTGAATCAGATCACTCCTGGGTCACCTGATCAGTCCACCCTGATTCCCGTGCCTTATACCACTCCATGCAGTGAAACAGATCACTCCAGGCTCATCTGATCAATCTACCCAGATTCTCATGCCTCATCCCTACTGTATGCAGTGAATCAGATCACCCCTGGGTCACCAGATCAATCCACCTGGATTCCCATGCCTTATGCCACTGTGTGCAGTGAATCAGAACACTCCTGGCTCACCTGATCAATCCACCAATATTCCTGAGATTTATACAACTACATGCGGTGAATCAGATCACCCATTGCTCACCTGATCCACCAAGATTCCCATGTCTTATGCCACTGCATACAGTGAATCAGATCACTCCTGGCTCACAAGATCATTCCACCCAGATTCCTGTGCTTTATATCACTGCATGCAGGTAATCAGATCACACCTGGCTCACCTGGTTAATCCACCCAGATTTCCATGCCTTATACTACTGCATGCAGTGAAAAGGGTCACTCCTGGCTCACCTGATCAATCCACCTGGAGTTTCCTTGCCTTAGGCTACTGCATAGAGTGAATCAGATCACTCCAGGCTCACATGATCATTCCACCCTGATTCCTGTGCTTTATATCACTGCATGCAGTGAATCATATCACTCCTGGCTCACATGATCAATCCACCCAGATTCCCATACCTTATGCCACTGTCTGCAGTGATTCAGATCACCCCTGGCTCACCTGATCAATCCATCTGTATTCCAATGCCTTATAGCACTGCATGCCCTGAATAAGATCACTCCTGGCTCACCTGATCAATCAAACTGGATTGCCGTGCCACATACCTCCTGCATGCAGGTAATCAGATCACCCCTGGCTCACCTGATCAATCTACCCAGATTTTCATGCCTCATACCACAGAATGCAGTGTTCCAGATCACACCTGGGTCACGTGATCAGTCCACCCGGATTCCCGTGCCTCATACCTGCTGCATGCAGTGAACCAGATAACCCTTGGCTCACCTGATCAATTCACCCAGATTCCCATGCATTATACCACTGCATGCAGTGAATCAGATCACTGCTGGTTCACTTGATCAATCTGCCCAGATTCCTGTGCCTCTTACTTACTGCACACAGTGAATCAGATCACTCCTGGCTCACCTGATCAATACACACGGATTATTTTGCCTTATGCCACTGCATGCAGTGAATCAGATCACTCTTGGCTCACCTGATCAATCCACCTGGATTCCCATGCCTTAGGCTACTGCATGCAGTGAATCATATCACTCCTGGCTCACATGATCAATCTACCCAGATTCATGTGCTTTATATCACTGCATGCAGTGAATCATATCACTCATGGCTCACATGACCAATCGACCCAGGTTCCCATACCTTATGCCACTGTGTGCAGTGATTCAGATCACCCCTGGCTCACCTGATCAATCCATCAATATTCCCATGCCTTATAGCACTGCATGCAGTGAATCAGATCACTCCTGGCTCACCTGATCAATCCATCTGGATTACCATGCCTCATACCAGCATGCAGTGAACTAGATCACCCCTGGCTCACCTGATCAATCAAACCGGATTTCCGTGCAATATACTTCCTGCATGCAGGTAATCAGATCACCCCTGGCTCACCTGATCAATCTACCCAGATTCCCCTGCCTTATACCACAGAATGCAATGGACCAGATCACTCCTGGCTCACCTGACAAATCCACCCAATTTCCTATGCCTTATTCCACTGCATTCAGTGAATCAGCTCGTGTCTAGATTATCTGATCAATCCAACCAGATTCTGATGCCTTATACTACTTCATGCAGTAAATATGATCACTCCTGGCACCTGATCAATCCACTCGTATTCCTGTGCCTTATTGCACTGCATGCAGTGAATCAGATCACCCCTGGCTCACCTGATCAATCCACCTGGATTCCCATGCCTCATACCAGCATGCAGTGAACTAGATCACCCCTGGCTTACCTGATCAATCAAACCGGATTTCCGTGCAATATACTTCCTGCATGCAGGTAATCAGACCACCCCTGGCTCACCTGATCAATCTACCCAGATTCCCCTGCCTTATACCACAGAATGCAATGGACCAGATCACTCCTGGCTCACCTGACAAATCCACCCAGATTCCCATGCCTTATTCCACTGCATTCAGTGAATCAGCTCATTTCTAGATTATCTGATCAATCCAACCAGATTCCGGTGCCTTATACTACTTCATGCAGTAAATATGATCACTCCTGGGCGCCTGATCAATCCACTTGTATCCCTGTGCCTTATTACACTGCAAGCAGTGAATCAGATCACCCCTGGCTCACATGATCAATCCACTTGGATTCCAGTGCATTATTTTACTGCATGCAGTGAATCAGAATACTCCTGGCTCACATGATCAATCCACCTGGATTCCTGTGCCTCATACCTGCTGCATGCAGTGAACCAGATAACCCCTGGCTAACCTGATCAATCCACCCAGATTTCCATGCATTATACCACTGCATGCAGTGAATCAGATCACTCCTGGCTCACCTGATCAATCCGCCCAGATTCCTGTGCCTCTTAACTACTGCACGCAGTGAATCAGCTCACTCCTTGCTCACCTGATCAATACACATGGATATTTTTGCCTTATGCCACTGCATGCAGTGAACTAGATCACCCCTGGCTCACCTGATCAATCAAACCGGATTCCCATGCCTCATACCAGCATGCAGTGAACTAGATCACCCCTGGCTCACCTGATCAATCAAACCGGATTTCCGTGCAATATACTTCCTGCATGCAGGTAATCAGACCACCCCTGGCTCACCTGATCAATCTACCCCGATTCTCCTGCCTTATACCACAGAATGCAATGGACCAGATCACTCCTGGCTCACCTGACAAATCCACCCAGATTCCCATGCCTTATTCCACTGCATTCAGTGAATCAGCTCATTTCTAGATTATCTGATCAATCCAACCAGATTCCGGTGCCTTATACTACTTCATGCAGTAAATATGATCACTCCTGGGCGCCTGATCAATCCACTCGTATTCCTGTGCCTTATAGCACTGCATGCAGTGAATCAGATCACCCCTGGCTCACATGATCAATCCACCTGGATTCCTGTGCCTCATACCTGCTGCATGCAGTGAATCAGATCACTCCTGGCTCACCTGATCAATCCGCCCAGATTCCTGTGCCTCTTAACTACTGCACGCAGTGAATCAGGTCACTCGTTGCTCACCTGATCAATCCACATGGATACTTTTACCTTATGCCACTGCATGCAGTGAATAAGATCACTCTTGGCTCACCTGATTAATCCACCTGGATTCCCATGCCTTAGGCTATTGTATACAGTTAATCAGATTACTCCTGGCTCACATGATCAATCCGCCCAGATTCCCATACAGTATGCCACTGTGTGCAGTGTATCAGGTCACCCCAGGCTCACCTGATCAATCCACCTGGATTCCTGTGATTTATAGCACTGCATGCAGTGAACCAAATCACTCCTGGCTCACCTGATCAATCCACACGGATTCCTGTGCTTCAAACCAGCATGCAGTGAACTAGATCACCCCTGGCTCACCTGATCAATCAAACAGGATTTTCGTTCCATATACGTCCTGCATGCAGGTAATAAGATCACCCCTGGCTCACCTGATCAATCTACCCAGACTCCCATGCCTTATACCACAGAATGCAATGATCTAGATCACCCCTGGGTCACCTGATCAATCCACCTGGATTCCCATGCCTCATACATGCATGCAGTGAACCATATCATCCCTGGCTCACCTGATCAATCCACCCAGATTTCCATGCAATATACCTCCGGCTTGCAGTGAATCAGATCACCCCTGGCTCCTCACCTGATAAATACACCCAGATTTCCATGCCCTGTACCACTGAATGCAGTGAATCAGATCACCCCTGGCTCACCTGATCAATCCACCCGGATTCTTGTTCCTTATACCACTGCATACAGTGAATCAGATCACTGCTGGCTCACCTTTTCAGTCCACCCAGATTACTGTACCTTATACCACTGCATACAGTGAATCAGATCACCCCTGGCTCACCTGATCAGTCCACTCGGATTCATGTGCCTTATGCCACTGCATTCAGTGAATCAGCTCATTGCTAGATCATCTGATCAATCCAACCGGATTCCATTGCCTTATACTACTTTATGCAGTGAATATGATCACTCCTGGCTCACCTGATCAATCCACTCTTATTCCTGTGCCTTATTGCACTGCAGGCAGTGAATCAGATCACCCCTGGCTCACATGATCAATCCACTTGGATTCCATTGCCTTATTCTACTGCATGCAGTGAATCAGATTACTCGTGGCTCACCTCATCAATCCACCTGGATTCCAGTGCCTCACACCTGCTGCATGCAGTGAACCAGATCACCCTGGATGACCTGAACAATCCACCTGGATTTCCATGCATTATACCACTCCATGCAGTGAATCAGATCACTCCTGGCTCACCTGATTAATCCGCCCAGATTCCTGTGCCTCTTACCTACTGCACGCAGTGAATCAGATCACCTGTGGCTCACCTGATAAATCCACATGGATTCCCATGCCTTATACTACTGCATGCAGTAAAACGGGTCACTCCTTGCTCACCTGATCAATCCACATGGATTATTTTGCCTTATGCCACTGCATGCAGTGAATCAGATCACTCTTGGCTCACCCGATCAATCAACCAGGATTCCCATGCCTTAGGCTATTGCATACAGTGAATCAGATCACTCCTGACTCACATGATCATTCGACCCAGATTCCTGTGCCTCATACCAGCATGCATTGAAATAGATCACTTCTGGCTCACCTGATCAATCCACCCAGATTCCTGTGCCTTACTCCACTGCATCCAGTGAATCAGATAACCCCTGGCACAATTGATCAATCTACCTGGATTACCAGGCCTTATAGCACTGTATGCAGTGAATCAGATCACTCCTGGCTCACCTGATTAATCCACCCAGAGTTCCATACCTTTTGCCCCTGCATTCAGTGAATTAGATCACGGTTAGCTCACCTGATCAATCCACCTGGATTCCCCTGCCTCATGCACTGCATGCAGTGAAACAGATCACTCCTGGCTCACCTGATCAATGCACCTGGATTACCTTGCCTTTTGGCACTGCATGCAGTGAATCAGATCACCTATGGCCCACCTGATCAATCCACCTGATTTCCGGTGTCTTATACTTCTGCATGCAGTGAAGCAGATCACTCCTGGCTCACTTGATCAATCCACCCAGATTCCTGTGCCTTATGCCACTGCATTCAGTGAATCAGATCACTGAGAGCTCACTTGATCAATCCCCCCAGATTCCAGTGTCTTTTGCTACTGCATGCAGTGAATCAGATGACTCCAGGCTCACCTGATCAATTCACCTGGGTTCCTGTGCGTTAGGCCACTGCAAGCAGTGATTCAGATCACTCCTGGCTCACATGATCAATCCAATTGGATTCATTTGCCTTATACCACTAAGTGCAGTGAATTAGATCACTCCTGGCTCATCTGATGAATTCACCCAGTTTCCCATGCCTTATGTCACTGCATGCAGTGAATCAGATCACTCCTGGCTCACCTGATCAATCCACTTTCATTGGTGTGCCTTATACTACTGCATGAAGTGAATCAGTTCACTCTAGGCTCTCCTGATCAATCCACCCAGATTCATGTGCCTTATACCACTGCATGCAGTGAATCAGACCACTCATGGCTCACCTGATCAATCCACCCAGATTCCTGTGCCTTATACCACTGCATGCAGTGAATCGGACCACCCATGGTGCACCAGATCAGACCACCCAGATTCCTGTGCCTTATACCACTGCATGCAGTGAATCAGACCACCCATGGCTCACCTGATCAATCCACCCAGATTCCTGTGCCTTATACCACTGCATGCAGTGAATCAGACCACCCATGGTGCACCAGATCAATCCACCCGAATTCCTGTGCCTTATTTTTTATTTTACATTTTTATAGTGCACAAACAGCCCATGGGCATTGTGGCACTGTTACTTGCAGGGAACTTAGTTACAGGGAGGTACAAAATGTAAATGTGCATATTACATATTTTACATTAGTAGCACATTAATGCAGTTAATCAGATGACTCCTGGCTCACCTGATCAGTCCACCCAGATTCCCGTGCCTTATACCTCCTACATGCAGAGAATCAGATCACCCCTGCTTCACCTGATCAATCCACCCAGATTTCCGTACCTTATGCCCCTGCATTCAATGAATCAGATCACTGTTAGCTCTCCTGATCAATCCACCTGGATTCCCCTGCCTCATGCACTGCATGCCGTGAAACCAATCACTCCTGGCTCACCTGATCAATCCACCTGTATTCCTGGGCCTTATGCCACTGCATGCAGTGAATCAAATCACCCATGGCCCACATGATCAATTCGCCCGATTTCCGGTGTCTTATGCTACTGCATGCAGTGAAGATCACTCCTGGCTCACTTGATCAATCCACCCAGATTCCTGTGCCTTATGCCATTGTATTCAGTCAATCAAATCACTCCTGGCTCACTTGATTAATCCAATTGGATTCCTGTGCCTTATAGCACTGAATGCATTGAATCAGATCACATCTGGCTCACCTGATCAGTCCACCCAGATTCCCCTGCCTTATACCTCCTACATGCAGAGAATCAGATCACCCCTGCTTCACCTGATCAATCCACCCGGATTTCCGTACCTTATGCCCCTGCATTCAGTGAATCAGAACACTGTTAGCTCACCTGATCAATCCTCCCGGATTCCAATGTCTTATGCTACAGCATGCAGTGAATAAGATCATTCCTGGTTCACCTGATCAATCCACCCGGATTCCCCTGCCTCATGCATTGCATGCAGTGAAACCAATCACTCCTGGCTCATCTGATCAATCCACCTGTATTCCTGCGCCTTATGCCACTGAATGCAGTGAATCAAATAACCAATGGCCCACATTATCAATTTACCTGATTTCCGGCGTCTTATGCTACTGCATGCAGTGAAGATCACTCCTGGCTCACTTGATCAATCCACCCAGATTCCTGTGCCTTATGCCATTGTATTCAGTCAATCAAATCACTCCTGGCTCACATGATTAATCCAATCGGATTCCTGTGCCTTATGCCACTGCATGAAGTGAATCAGATCACTCCTGGAGCACCTAATAAATCTACTGAGATTCCCATGCCATATGCCACTGCATGCCGTGAATCAGACCACTCCTGGCTCGCTTGATCAGTCCACCCTGATTCACATGCCTCATACCTCCTTCAGCAGTGAATCAGATCACCCTTGGGTCACCTGATCAATCCACCTGGATTCCCATGCCTGCCTTATAGCACTGAATGTATTGAAGCAGATCACATCTGGCTCACCTGATCAATCCACCTGGATTCTGTACCTTATGCCACTGCGTGCAGTGAATCAGATCACCCCTGGCACAATTGATCAATTCACCTGGACTACCAGGCCTTATAGCACTGCATGTAGTGAATCAGATCACTCCTGGCTCACCTGATTAATCCACCTGGATTTGTGTGCTTTATGTCATGGCATAACGTGAATCAGATCACTCCTGGCTCACTTGATCAGTCCACCCGGATTCCCATGCCTCATACCTCCTGCAGCAGTGAATCAGATCACTCCTAGGTCACCTGATCAATCCACCTGGATCCCCATGCCTTATAGCACTGAATGCAGTGAATCAGATCACATCTGGCTCACCTGATCAATCCCCCTGGATTCTGTACCTTATGTCACTGCGTGCAATGAATCAGATCACTCCTGGCTCACCTGATAAATCCACCTGGATTTGTCTGCCTTATACCACTGCATGCAGTGAATCAGATCACTCCTGGCTCACCTGATCAATGAACCCCGATTCCTGTGCCTTATTCCACTGAATTCAGTGAATCAGATCACTGGGAGTTCACTTGATCAATCCACCCGGATTCCAGTGCCTTAGGCCAATGCATGCAGTGATTCAGATCACTCTTGGCTCACCTGATCAATCCAATTGGATTCCTTTGCGTTATACCACTAAGTGCAGTGAATCAGATCACTCCTGGCTCATCTGATGAATTCACCCAGTTTCCCATGCCTTATGTCACTGCGTGCAGTGAATCAGATCACTCCTGGCTCACCTGATCAATCCACCTTGATTTGTGTGCCTCATACTACTGCATGAAGTGAATCTCTTTACTCTAGGCTCACCTGATCAATCCACCCAGATTCCTGTGCCTTATATCACTGCATGCAGTGAATCAGACCACCAATGGTGCACCTGATCAGTCTCCCAGATTCTCCTACCTTTTGCCCCTCCATTCAGTGATTCAGATTGCTCCGGGCTCACCTGATTAATCGAGCTGGATTCTTGGGGCTTAGACGACTGAGTGCAGTGAATCAGATCACTCCTGGCTCACCTGATCAGTCCACCCAGATTCCCGTGCCTTATACCACTGCATGCAGTGAAACAGATCACTCCTGGCTCACCTGATCAATCCACCCAGATTCCTGTGCCTTATACCACTGCATCAAGTGAATCAGATCACCCCTGGTACAGTTGATCAATCCACCTGTATTCGCAGGCCTTATAGCACTGCATGCAGTGAATCAGATCACTCCGGGCTCACCTGATTTATCCACCTGGATTTGTGTGCCTCATACCACTGCATGCAGTGAATAAGATCACCCATGGCTCACCTGATCAATCCACCTGTATTCCCGTACTTTATGCCCCTGCATTCAGTGAATCAGATCACTGTTAGCTCACCTGATCAATCCACCCGGATTTCCGTGCCTTATGCCATTGCATTCAGTGAATCAGATCACTGGGAGTTCACTTGATCAATCCACCCAGATTCCAGTGTCTTATGCTGCTGTATGCAGTGAATCAGATCACTCCTGGCTCACCTGGTCACTTAACCTGGGTTCCAGTGTATTAGGCCACTGCAATCAGTGATTCAGATCACTCCTGGCTCACATGATCAATCCAATTGGATTCCTGTGTCTTATACCACTGCATCCAGTGAATCAGATCACCCCTGGCACAATTGATCAATCCACTGGGATTACCAGGCCTTATAGCACTGTATGCAGTGAATCAGATCACCCAAGGTTCACCTGATCAATCCACCCAGATTCTGGTGTCTTATGCTACAACATGTATGTATGTATGTATGTATGTATGTAATTTTTGTATAGCGGCGGTAGCCCACGGGCATCAGGGCGCTTGTACATAGAACACTGATACTGTGTGACGGACGACAAATACGAATAGCTACTGCCTTATGAATGCCCCTGAAAAATAGCCATCACCCGAATTCTCATCTAAAGAGGTGTGTCTTCAGCAGCTTCCTAATCGTGGAGTGATTAACTTCCGACCTCAGGGATTCGGGGACGTTGTTCCACAATTTAGGAGCCAGCACAAGGAAAGATCTGCCCAGCCCGGTTTTTAACTTGAACTTGGGCACGATCAGGGGGCATTTTCCCCCCGAGCGTAGATTTCTACTGGTATTGTAGGGCACTACACTCGTTTTCAAATAGGCAGGCACTGTGCCAAAAAGGCACTTGTGTACCAGGCAGAGAGCCTTGAACTTTATGCGTTCTTCTACTCTAAGCCAGAGCAGAGAAAGCCTCTCTTCAATAACATGGTCTTTCCTCTTCAGATTTTTCACTAACCTAACCGTGTTGTTCTGGATCACCTGACAGCTGGATAGATCCTTGGATGAGGCTCCCATACCTTATGCCACTGTGTGCAGTGATTCAGATCACCCCTGGCTCACCTGATCAATCCATCTGTATTCCCATGCCTTATAGTTCTGCATGCAGTGAATCAGATCACTCCTGGCTCACCTGATCAATCCACCTGGATTCACATGCCTCATATCAGCATGCAGTGAACTAGACCACCCCTGGCTCACCTGATCAATCAAACCGGATTTCCGTGCCATATACTTCCTACATGCAATGTACCAGATATCTCTTGGCTCACCTGATCAATCTACCCAGATTCCTGTGCCTTAAACCACTGCATGCAGTGAATCAGAACACTCCGGCTCACCTGATCAATCCACCAAGATTCCTGAGACTTATACCACTGCATGCAGTGAATCAGATCACCCATGGCTCACCTGACAAATCCACCCAGATTCCCATGCCTTATTCAACTGCATTCAGTGAATCAGCTCATTGCTAGATCATCTGGTCAATCCAACCGGATTCTGGTGTCTTATACTACTTCATGCAGTAAATATGATCACTCCTGGCTCGCCTGATCAATCCACTCATATTCCTGTGCCTTATTCTACTGCAGGCAGTGAATCAGATTACTCCTGGGTCACATGATCAATTCACCTGGATTCCTGTGCTTCATACCTGCTGCATGCAGTGAACCAGATCACCCCTGGCTAACTTGATCAATCCACCCAGATTTCCATGCTTTATACCACTGCATGCAGTGAATCAGATCACTCCTGGCTCGCCTGATCAATCCGCCCAGATTCCTATGCCTCTTAACTACTGCACGCAGTGAATCAGATCACCCCTGGCTCACCTGACCATTCCACACGGATTCCCATGCCTTATACTACTGAATGCAGTGAAACGCGTCACTCCTTGCTCACCTGATCAATCCACATGGATTCTTTTGCCTTATGCCACTGCATGCAGTGAATCAGATCACTCTTGGCTCACCTGATCAATCCACCAGGATTCCCATGCCTTAGGCTATTGTATACAGTGAATCATATCACTCCTGGCTCACATGATCAATCCACCCAGATTCCCATACCTTATGTCACTGTGTGCAGTGAATCAGGTCACACCTGGCTCACCTGATCAATCCACCTGGATTCCTGTGACTTATAGCACTGCATGCAGTGAATCAAATCCCTCCTGGCTCACCTGATCCATCCGCACGGATTCCTCTGCTTCATACCAGCATGCAGTGAACTAGATCATCCCTGGCTGGTATCAGGTAATGAAATCGCGGCAAAAATGTTGCGGAAAAAAAAACGCAGCAAAAATGCTGTAGTTTGACCGGTAAAGGTATGCCCCATAATACCATTTAAAGGGAGCGGGGGCTGCGGGGGTGTCCCCCGCTCCCATTAAATTGTATAATGGTTCCAGGGGTTGCAGGGGTGTCCCCCGCATCCTTTACATGGATTGTGACGCAAAAACCACAGCATTTTTGCCGTGATATTTTGTAATCACAGCAATTTTTGCCACGATTTTATCACATGGAACTCCCTGGCTCACCTGATCAATCAAACCGGATTTTCATTCCATATAAGTCCTACATGCAGGCAATCAGATTACCCCTGGCTCACCTGATCAAACTACCCAGACTCCCATGCCTTATACCACAGAATGCAATGATCCAGATCACCCCTGGGTCACCTGATCAATCCACCTGGATTCCCAAGCCTCATACATGCATGCAGTGAACCATATCACCCCTGGCTCACCTGATCAATCCACCCAGATTTTAATGCAATATACCTCCTGCTTGCAGTGAATCAGATCACCCCTGGCTCCTCACCTGATAAATCCATCCTGATTTCCATGCCCTGTACCGCTGAATGCAGTGAATCAGATCACCCCTGGCTCACCTGATCAATCCACCCGGATTCCTGTTCCTTATACCACTGCATACAGTGAATAAGATCACTCCAGGCTCACCCAATCAATCCACTCAGATTCCCATGCCTTATTCCACTGCATACAGTGAATCAGATCACTCCTGCCTCACCTGATCAACACGCCCCGATTCTGGTGCCTTATACTACTTCATGCAGTGAATATGATCACTCCTGGCTCACCTGATCAATACACTTGGATTCCAGTGCCTCATACCTGCTGCATGCAGTGAACCAGATCATCCCTGGCTGACCTGATCAATCCACCTGGATTTCCATGCATTATACCACTCCATGCAGTGAATCAGATCACTCCTGATCAATCCGCCCAGATTCCTGTGCCTCTTACCTACTGCACGCAGTGAATCGGATCACCTCTGGCTCACCTGATCAATCCACCTGGATTATTTTGCCTTATTCCACTGCATGCAGTGAATCAGATCACTCTTGGCTCACCTGATTAATCCACCAGGATTCCCATGCCTTAGGTTATTGCATACAGTGAATCAGATCACTCCTGGCTCACATGATCATTCCACCCAGATTCCTGTGCTTTATACCACTGCATGCAGTGAATCAGATTACTCCTGGCCCACCTGATCAATCCAACCAGATTCCTGTGCCTCATACCAGCATGCAGTGAACTAGATCACTTATGGCAAACCTGTTCAATCAAACCGCATTTTCGTGCCATATAGGTCCTGCATGCAGGTAATCAGATCACCCCTCGCTCACCTGATCAATCCACCCAGATTTCCATGCAATATACCTCCTGCTTGCAATGAACCCCTGGCTCCTCACCTGATAAATCCACCCAGAGTTCCATGCCTTGTACCACTGCATAAAATGAATCAAATCACCACTGGCTCACCTTATCAGTCCACCCGGATTCCTGTGCCTTATAGCACTGCATACAGTGAATCAGATCACCTCTGGCTCACCTGATCAGTCCACCCAGATTCCTGTGCCTTATACCACTGCATAAAGTGAATCAGATCACTCCAGGCTCACCCGATCAATCCACTCAGATTGCCATGCCTTATTCCACTGTATACAGTGAATCAGATCGATTCCTCTGTCTCTAATCCACTGCATGCAGTGAATCAGATCACCCCTGGCTCACGTGATCATTCCACCCCGATTCTTGCTATTTATACCACTGCATGCAGTGAATTAGATCACTCCTGGTTCACCAGATCAATCCACCAAGATTCATGTGCCTTATGCCATGGCATGCAGTGAATCAGATGACCCCTGGCTCACTTGATCAGTCCACCTGGATCCCCATGCCTTATAGCACTGAATGCAGTAAATCAGATCACATCTGGCTCATCTGATCAATCCACCTGGATTCTGTACCTTATGCCACTGTGTGCAATGAATCAGATCACTCCTGGCTCATCTGATCAATCCACCTGGATTTCTGTGCCTTATACCACTGCTTACAGTGAATCAGATCACTTCTGGCTCACCTGCCGTAGGCCACTGCATGCAGTGATTCACATCAATCTTGGCTCATCTGATCAATCCAATTGAATTCCTTTCTGTTATACAACTAAGTGCAGTGAATCAGATCACTCCTGGCTCATCTGATGAATTCACTCAGTTTCCCATGCCGTATGTCACTGCGTGAATTGAATTAGTTCACTCCTGGCTCACCTAATCAATCCACCTTGATTTGTGTGCCTTATACTACAGCATGAAGTGAATCACTTCACTCTAGGCTCACCTGATCAAACCACCCAGATTCCTGTGCCTTATATCACTGCATGCAGTGAATCATACCACCCGTGGTGCACCTGATCAGTCCACCCGGATTCTCCTACCTTTTGTCCCTCCATTCAGTGATTCAGATTGCTCCGGGCTCTCCTGATCAATCGAGCTGTATTCTTGGGCCTTAGACCACTGAGTGCAGTGAATAAGATCACTCCTGGCTCACCTGATCAGTCCACCCGGATTCCCGAGCCTTATACCACTGCATTCAGTGAATCAGATCACTGTTAGCTCACCTGATCAATCCACCTGGATTCCAGTGTCTTATGCTACAGCATGCAGTGAATAAGATCATTCCTGGTTCACCTGATCAATCCACACAGATTCCCCTGCATCATGCACTGCATGCAGTGAAGCAGATCACTCCTGGATCACCTGATCAATCCACCTGGATTCCTTTGCCTTATGCCACTGCATGTAGTGAATCAGATCACCCATAGCCCACCTGATCAATCCACCCGTATTTCCGTGCCTTATGCCATTGCATTCAGTGAATTAGATCACTGGGAGCTCACTTGATCAATCCACCCAGATTCCAGTGTTTTATGCTACTGCATGCAGTGAATCAGATCACTCCTGGCTCACCTGATCACTTCACCTGGGTTCCGGTGTATTAGGCCACTCTAAGCAGTGATTCAGATCACTCCTGGCTCACATGATCAATCCAATTGGATTCCTGTGTCTTATACCACTGCATCCAGTGAATCAGATCACCCCTGGCAGATCACCCATGGCTCACCTGATCAATCCACCCGGATTTCCGTACCTTATGCCCCTGCATTCAGTGAATCGGATCACTGTTAGCTCACCTGATCAATCCACCCGGATTCTGGTGTCTTATGATACAGCATGCAGTGAGTAAGATCATTCCTGGTTCACCTGATCAATCCACCCGGAGTCCCCTGCCTCATGCATTGCATGCAGTGAAACAAATCACTCCTGGCTCACCTGATCAATTCACCTGGATTCCTGTGCCTTATGGCACTGCATGCAGTGAATCAGATCACCTATGGCCCACCTAATCAATCCACCCGATTTCTGGTGTCTTATGCTACTGCATGCAGTGAAGAAGATCACTCCTGGCTCACTTGATCAATCCAGGCAGATTCCTGTGCCTTATGCCATTGTATTCAGTCAATCGGATCACTCCTGGCTCACTTCATCAATCCACTCGGATTCCTGTGCCTTATGCCCCTGCATGAAGTGAATCAGATCACTCCTGGATCGCCTGATAAATCCACTGAGATTCCCATGCCTTATGCCACTGCATGCTGTGAATCAGATCACTCCTGTCTCACTTGATCAATCGACCTTGTTTCCCATGACTTAAGGCATTGAATGCATTGAATCAGATCACATCTGGCTCACCTGATCTATCCACCTGCATTCTGTACCTCATGCCACTGCATGCAGTGAATCAGATCACTTCTGGCTCACCTGATTAATCCACCTGGATTTGTGTGCCTTATGCCATGGCATGCCGTGAATCAGATCACTCCTGGCTCACTTGAGCAGTCCATCTGAATTCCCAGGCCTCATACCTCCTGCAGCAGTGAATCAGATCACCCCTGTGTCACCTGATCAATCCACCTGGATCCCCATGCCTTATAGCACTGAATACAGTGAATCAGATCACATCTGGCTCACCTAATCAATCCACCTGGATTCTGTACCTTATGCCACTGTGTGCAGTGAATCAGATCACTCCTGGCTCACCTGATCAATCCACCTGGATTTGCGTGCCTTATACCATGGCGTGCAGTGAATCAGATCGCTCCTGGCTCCCCTGATCAATCCACCCAGATTCCTGTGCCTTATGCAACTGCATTCAGTGAATCAGATCACTGGGAGTTCACTTGATCAATCCACCCAGATTCCAGTGTCTTATGTTACTGCATGCAGTGAATCAGATCACTCCTGGCTCACCTGATCAATTCACCTGGGTTCCCGTGCCTTAGGCCACTGCATGCAGTGATTCACATCACTCTTGGCTCACCTGATCAATCCAATTGGATTCCTTTGCGTTAGACCACTAAGTGCAGTGAATCAGATCACTCCTGGCTCATCTGATGAATTCACTCAGTTTCCCATGCCTTATGTCACTGCGTGCAGTGAATCAGATCACTCACTCCTGGCTCACCTGATCAATCCACCCAGATTCCTGTGCCTTACACCACTGCACCACTGCAACCAGTGCATCAGATCACCTCTGGTACAGTTGATCAATCCACCTGGATTCCTGTGCCTTATGGCACTGCATGCAGTGAATCAGATCACCTATTGCCCACCTGATCAATCCACACGATTTCTGGTGTCTTATGCTACTGCATGCAGTGAATCAGATCACTCCTGGCTCACCTGATCAATTCACCTGGGTTCCCGTGCCTTAGGCCACTGCATGCAGTGATTCACATCACTCTTGGCTCACCTGATCAATCCAATTGGATTCCGTTGCGTTATACCACTAAGTGCAGTGAATCAGATCACTCCTGGCTCATCTGATGAATTCACTCAGTTTCCCATGCCTTATGTCACTGCGTGCAGTGAATCAGATCACTCCTGGCTCACCTGATCAATCCACCCAGATTCCTGTGCCTTACACCACTGCAACCAGTGCATCAGATCACCTCTGGTACAGTTGGTCAATCCACCTGGATTCCTGTGCCTTATGGCACTGCATGCAGTGAATCAGATCACCTATTGCCCACCTGATCAATCCACCCGATTTCTGGTGTCTTATGCTACTGCATGCAGTGAAGAAGATCACTCCTGGCTCACTTGATCAATCCACCCAGATTCTTCTGCTGTATGCCATTGTATTGAGTCAATCACATCACTCCTGTCTCACTTGAGCAGTCCACTTGGATTCCTGTGCCTTATGCCACTGCATGAAGTGAATCAGATCACTCCTGGATCACCTGATACATCCACTGAGATTCCCATGCCTTATGCCACTGCATGCCGTGAATCAGAAAACTCCTGTCTCACTTGATCAGTCCACCTGGATTCCCTTTCCGCATACCTCCTGCAGCAGTGAATCAGATCACCCTTGGGTCACCTGATCAATCCACCTGGATTCCCAAGCCTTATAGCACTGAAAGCATTGAATCAGATCACATCTCGCTCACCTGATCTATCGCCCTGCATTCTGTACCTTATGCCACTGCATGCAGTGAATCAGATCAACCCTGGCACAATTGATCAATCCACCTGGATTACCAGGCCTTATAGCACTGCATGCAGTGAATCATATCACTCCTGGCTCACCTGATTAATCCACCTGGATTTGTGTGCCTTATGCCACAGCATGCCGTGAATCAGATAACTCCTGGCTCACTTTATCAGTCCACCCAGATTCCCATGTCTGATACCTCCTGCAGCAGTGAATCAGATCACCCCTGGGTCACCTGATCAATCCAATTGGATCCACATGCTTTATAGCACTGAATGCAGTGAATGAGATTACTCCTGGCTCAACTGATCAATCCACCTTCATTTGTGTGCCTTATATAACTGAATGAAGTGAATCAGTTCAATCTAGGCTCACCTGATCAATCCACCAAGATTCTTGTGCCTTATACCACTCCATGCAGTGAATCAGACCACCCATGGCGCACCTGATCAGACCACCCAGATTCCTGTGCCTATACCACTGCATGCAGTGAATCAGACCACCCATGGCTCACCTGATCAATCCACCCGGATCCCTCTGCCTTATTTTTTATTTTACATTTGTATAGCGCACAAAGAGCCCACTTGCAGGAAACTGATTTACAGAGAGGTACAAAATGCAAATGTACATATTACATATTTTACATTAGTAGCACATTAATGCAGTAAACTAGTTCAGTTAATCAGATCACTCCTGGCTCACCTGATCAGTCCACCTAGATTCCTGTGCCTTATACCTCCTACATGCAGAGGATCAGATCACCCCTGGCTCACCTGATCAATCCACCCGGATTCCTGTGCCTTATTCCACTGCATTCAGTTAATCAGATCACTCCTGGCTCACCTAATCAATCTACTTTGATTCCCATACCTTATACCACTGCATGCAGTGAATCAATCCACCCAGATTCCCATGCCTTATGCCACTGCATTCCGTGAATCAGCTCATTGCTAGAATATCTGATCAATCCAACTGGATTTCGGTGCCTTATACTACTTCATGCAGTGAATATGATCACTCCTGACTCACCTGATGAATCCACCTGGATTCCTCTGCCTCATACCTTCTTCATGCAGTGAACCAGATCACCCCTGGCTAACCTGATCAATCCACCTGGATTTCCATGCATTATAAGACTGCATGCATTGAATCAATTACTCCTGGCTCACCTGATCAATTCGCCCACATTCCTGTACCTCTTACCTACTGCATGCAGTGAATCAGATCACCCCTGCCTCGCCTGATCATTCTTTTGCCTTATGCCACTGCATGCAGTAAATCAGATGACTCCTGGCTCACCTGATCAATTCACCTTGATTTGTGTGCCTTATACCACTGCATGCAGTGAATCAGATCACTCCTGGCTCACATGATCAATCCACCGAGATTCATGTGCCTTATGCCACTGCATTCAGTGAATCAGATCACTGAGAGCTCACTTGATCAATCCACCCAGATTCCAGTGGCTTATGCTACTGCATGCAGTGAATCAGATCACTCCTGGCTCACCTGATCAATTCACCTGGGCTCCGGTGTATTAGGCCACTGCAAGCAGTGATTCAGATCACTCCTGGCTCACATGATCAATCCAATTGGATTCCTTTGCCTTATACCACTAGGTGCAGAGAATTAGATCACTCCTGGCTCATCTGATGAATTCACCCATTTTCCAATGCCTTATGTCACTGCATGCAGTGAATCAGATCACTCCTGGCTCACCTGATCAATCCACCTTCATTTGTGTGCCTTATACTACTGCATGAAGTGAATAAGTTCACTCTAGGCTCACCTGATCAATCCACCCAGATTCCTGTGCCTTATACCACTGCACGCAGTGAATCAGACCACCCATGGCTCACCTGATCAATCTACCCAGATTCCCATGCCTTATACCACAGAATGCAGTGATCCAGATCACCCCTCGGTCACGTGATCAGTCCACCCGGATTCCCGTGCCTCAAACCTGCTGCATGCAGTGAACCAGATAACTCTTGGCTCACCTTATCAATTCACCCAGATTCCCATGCATTATACCACTGCATACAGTGAATCAGATCACTGCTGGTTCACCTGATCAATCCGCCCAGATTCATGTGCCCCTTACTTACTGCACACAGTGAATCAGATAACTCCTGGCTCACCTGATCAATCCACCCAGATTTCCATGCCTATACTACTGCATGCAGTGAAAAGGGTCACTCCTGGCTCACCTGATCAATACACATGAATTATTTTGCCTTATGCCACTGCATGCAGTGAATCAGATCACTCTTGGCTCACCTGATCAATCCACCTGGATTCCCATGCCTTAGGCTACTGCATGCAGTGAATCATATCACTCCTGGCTCACATGATCAATCCACCCGGATTCCCATACCTTATGCCACTGTGTGCAGTGATTCAGATCACCCCTGGCTCACCTGATCAATCCATCTGTATTCCAATGCCTTATAGCACTGCATGCAGTGAACCAGATCACTCCTGGCTCACCCCATCAATCCACCTGGATTCCCATGCCTCATACCAGCATGCTGTGAATTAGATCACCCCTGGCTCACCTGATCATTCAAACTGGATTTCCGTGCAATATGCTTCCTGCATGCAGGTAATCAGATCACCCCTGGCTCACCTGATCAATATACCCAGATTCCCCTACCGTATACCACAGAATGCAATGGACCAGATCACTTCTGGCTCACCTGACAAATCCACACAGATTACCTTGCCTTATTCCACTGCATTCAGTGAATCAGCTCATTGCTAGATTATCGGATCAATCCAACCGGATTCCGGTGCCTTATACTACTTCAGCCAGTAAATATGATCACTCCTGGGCGCCTGATCAATCCACTCGTATTCCTGTGCCTTAATACACTCATGCAGTGAATCAGATTACTCCTGGCTCACATAATCAATCCACCTGGATTCCTGTGCCTCATACCTGCTGCATGCAGTGAACCAGATCACCCCTGGCTAACCTGATCAATCCACCTGGATTTCCATGCATTATACCACTGCATGCAGTGAATCAGATCACTCCTGGCTCACCAGATCAATCCACCCAGATTCCTGTGCCTCTTAACTACTGCACACAGTGAATCAGATCACCCCTGGCTCACCTGATCATTCCACACGGTTTCCCATGTCTTATGCTACTGCATGCAGTGAAACAGGTCACTCCTTGCTCACCTAATCAATCCACAAGGATTCTTTTGCCTTATGCCACTGCATGCAGTGAATCAGATCACTCTTGGCTCACCTGATCAATCCACCAGGATTCCCATACCTTATGCCACTGTGTGCAGTGATTCAGATCACCCCTGGCTCACCTGATCAATCCATCTGTATTCCCATGGCTTATAGCACTGCATGCAGTGAACCAGATCACTCCTGGCTCACCTGATCAATCCACCTGAATTCCCATGCCTCATACCAGCATGCAGTGAACTAGATCACCCCTGGCTCACCTGATCAATCCATCTGTATTCCCATGGCTTATAGCACTGCATGCAGTGAACCAGATCACTCCTGGCTCACCTGATCAATCCACCTGAATTCCCATGCCTCATACCAGCATGCAGAGAACTAGATCACCCCTGGCTCACCTGATCAATCAAACTGGATTTCCGTGCAATATACTTCCTGCATGCAGGTAATCAGATCACCCCTGGCTCACCTGATCAATCTACCCAGATTTCCCTACCTTATATCACAGAATGCAATGGACCAGATCACCTCTGGCTCACCTGACAAATCCACCCAGGTTCCCATGCCTTATTCCACTGCATTCAGTGAATCATCTCATTGCTAGATTATCTGATCAATCCCACCGGATTCCGGTGCCTTATACTACTTAATGCAGTAAATATGATCACTCGTGGGTGCCTGATCAATCCACTCGTATTTCTGTGCCTTATTACACTGCATGCAGTGAATCAGATCACCCCTGGCTCACATGATCAATCCACTTGGAGCCCAGTGCGTTATTCTACTGCATGCAGTGAATCAGATTACTCCTGGCTCACATGATCAATCCACCTGGATTCCTGTGCATCATACCTGCTGCATGCAGTGAACCAGATCACCCCTGGCTAACCTGATTAATCCACCTGGATTTACATGCATTATACCACTGTGTGCAGTGATTCAGATCACCCCTGGCTCACCTGATCAATCCATCTGTATTCCCATGGCTTATAGCACTGCATGCAGTGAACCAGATCACTCCTGGCTCACCTGATCAATCCACCTGAATTCCCATGCCTCATACCAGCATGCAGTGAACTAGATCACCCCTGGCTCACCTGATCAATCCATCTGTATTCCCATGGCTTATAGCACTGCATGCAGTGAACCAGATCACTCCTGGCTCACCTGATCAATCCACCTGAATTCCCATGCCTCATACCAGCATGCAGAGAACTAGATCACCCCTGGCTCACCTGATCAATCAAACTGGATTTCCGTGCAATATACTTCCTGCATGCAGGTAATCAGATCACCCCTGGCTCACCTGATCAATCTACCCAGATTTCCCTACCTTATATCACAGAATGCAATGGACCAGATCACCTCTGGCTCACCTGACAAATCCACCCAGGTTCCCATGCCTTATTCCACTGCATTCAGTGAATCATCTCATTGCTAGATTATCTGATCAATCCCACCGGATTCCGGTGCCTTATACTACTTAATGCAGTAAATATGATCACTCGTGGGTGCCTGATCAATCCACTCGTATTTCTGTGCCTTATTACACTGCATGCAGTGAATCAGATCACCCCTGGCTCACATGATCAATCCACTTGGAGCCCAGTGCGTTATTCTACTGCATGCAGTGAATCAGATTACTCCTGGCTCACATGATCAATCCACCTGGATTCCTGTGCATCATACCTGCTGCATGCAGTGAACCAGATCACCCCTGGCTAACCTGATTAATCCACCTGGATTTACATGCATTATACCACTGCATGCAGTGAATCAGATCACTCCTGGCTCACCTGATCAATCCGCCCAGATTCCTGTGCCTCTTAACTACTGCACGCAGTGAATCAGATCACCCCTGGCTCACCTCATCAATCCACAAGGTTTCCCATGCCTTATACCACTGCGTGCAGTGAAACAGATCACTCCTTGCTCACCTGATCAATCCACATGGATTATGTTGCCTTATGCCACTGCATGCAGTGAATCAGATCACTCTTGGCTCACCTGATCAATCCACCAGGATTCCCATGCCTTAGACTATTGTATACAGTGAATCAGATTACTTCTGGCTCACATGATCAATCCACCCGGATTCCCATACCTTATGCCACTGTGTGCAGTGATTCAGATCACCCCTGGCTCACCTGATCAATCCATCTGTATTCCCATACCTTATGCCACTGTGTGCAGTGAATCAGGTCACCCCTGGCTCACCTGATCAATCCACATGGATTTCTGTGCTTCATACCGGGCATGCAGTGAACTAGATCACCCCTGGCTCACCTAATCAATCAAACCGGATTTTCGTTCCAGATACGTCCTGCAAAGAGGTAATCAGATCACCACTGGCTCACCTGATCAATCTACCCAGACTCCCATGCCTTATACCACAGAATGCAATGATCCAGATCACCCGTGGGTCACCTGATCAATCCATCTGGATTCCCATGCCTCATATATGCATGCAGTGAACCATATCCCCCCTGGCTCACCTGATCAATCCACCCAGATTTCCATGCAATATACCTCCTGCTTGCAGTGAATCAGATCACCCCTGGCTCACCTGATCAATCCACCCGGATTCTTGTTCCTTATACCACTGCATACAGTGAACCAGATCACTGCTGGCTCACCTTATCAGTCCACCCGGATTCCTCTGCCTTATACCAATGCATACAGTGAATCAAATCATCCCTGGCTCACCTGATCACTCCACTCGGATTCCTGTGCCTTATGCCACTGCATTCAGTGATCCAGATCACATCTGGCTCACCTGATCAATCCACCCAGATTTCCATGCAATATACCTCCTGCTTGCAGTGAATCAGATCACCCCTGGCTCCTTACCTGATAAATCCACCCAGATTCCCATGCCCTGTACCACTGAATGCAGTGAATCAGATCACCGCTGGCTCACCTGATCAATCCACCCGGATTCTTGTTCCTTATACCACTGCATACAGTGAACCAGATCACTGCTGGCTCACCTTATCATTCCATCCAGATTCCTGTGCCTCATACCAGCATGCATTGAACTAGGTCACCCCTGGCTCACCTGATCAATCTACCCAGATTCCCATGCCTTCTACCACAGAATGCAGTGATCCAGATCACATCTGGCTCACCTGATCAATCCACCCAGATTTCCATGCAATATACCACCTGCTTGCAATTAATCCGATCACCCCTGGCTTCTCACCTGATAAATCCACCCAGATTTCCATGCCTGTACCACTGCATACAATGAATCAAATCACTGCTGGCTCACCTTATCAGTCCACCCGGATTCCCGTGCCTTATACCTCTGCATACAGTGAATCAGATCACCCCTGGCTCACCTGATCAGTCCACCCAGATTCCTGTGCCTTATACCACTGCATACAGTGAATCAGATCACGCCTGGCTTACCTGATCAATCCACCCAAATTCCCTTGCCTTATGCCACTAAATTCAGTGAATCAGATCACTCCAGGCTCACCCGATCAATCCACTCAGATTCCCATGCCTCATGCCACTGCATGCAGTGAATCAGATCACCCCTGGCTCACGTGATCATTCCACCCGGATCCCCTCTCTTTATACCACTGCATGCAGTGAATTAGATCACTCCTGGCTCACCAGATCAATCCACCCAGATTCCTGTGCTTTATACCACTGATTCCAGTGAATCAGATCACCCCTGGCTCACCTGGTCCATCCACCCAGATTCTCGTGCCTCGTACCTACTGTATGTAGTGAATCAGATCACCCCTGGAGCACCTGATCAACCCACCCAGATTCCTGTGCCTCTTATCCACTGCATGAAGTGAATCAGATCACCCATGGCTCACCTGATCAACCCGTCCAGATTCCTGTGCCTCTTATCCACTGCACGCAGTGAATCAGATCACCCCTCGCTCACGTGATCATTCCACCCAGATTCCTGTGTTTTATACTACTGCATCCAGTGAATTAGATCACTCCTGGCTCACCTGATCAATCCATCCGGATTCCTGTGCCTTATACCACTGCATACAGTGAATCAGATCACCCCTGGCTCACCAGATCAGTCCACCCAGTTTCCTGTGCCTTATACCACTGCATACAGTGAATCAGATCACCCCTGGCTTAGCTGATCAATCCACCCAGATTCTGATGCCTTATACCACATAATGCAATGACCCAGATCACATCTGGCTCACCTGATCAATCCACCCAGATTTCCATGCAATATACCTCCTGCTTGCAATGAATCCGATCACCCCTGGCTCCTCACCTGATAAATCCACCCAGATTTCCATGCCTTGTACCACTGAATGCAGTGAATCAGATCACCCCTGGCTCACCTGATCAATCCACCCAGATTCTTGTTCCTTATACCACTGCATACAGTGAATCAAATCACCGCTGGCTCACCTTATCAGTCCCCCCGAATTCCTGTGCCTTATACCACTGCATACAGTGAATCAGATCACCCCTGGCTTAGCTGATCAATCCACCCAGATTCCGATGCCTTATACCACATAATGCAATGACCCAGATCACATCTGGCTCACCTGATCAATCCACCCAGATTTCCATGCAATATACCTCCTGCTTGCAATGAATCCGATCACCCCTGGCTCCTCACCTGATAAATCCACCCAGATTTCCATGCCTTGTACCACTGAATGCAGGTAATCAGATCACCCCTGGCTCACCTGATCAAACCACCCAGATTCTTGTTCCTTATACCACTACATACAATGAATCAAATCACCGCTGGCTCACCTTATCAGTCCCCCCAAATTCCTGTGCCTTATACCACTGCATACAGTGAATCAGATCACCCCTGGCTCCCCTGATCAGTCCACCCAGATTCCTGTGCCTTACACCACTGCATACAGTGAATCAAATCACCCCTGGCTTACCTGATCAATCCACCCAAATTCCCGTGCCTTAGGCCACTGCCTGCATTGAATCAGATCACTCCTGGCTCACCTGATCAATCCACCGGGATTCCATTGCCTTATGCCACTAAATTCAGTTAATCAGATCACTCCAGGCTCACCCGATCAATCCACTCAGATCCCCATGCCTTATGCCACTGCATACAGTGAATCAGATCACTCCTGGCTCAACTGATCAACCCGCCCAGATTCCTCTGCCTCTTATCCACTGCATGCAGTGAATCAGATCACCCTGGCTCTCGTGATCATTCCACCCGGATTCTCGCGCTTTATACCACTGCATGCAGTGAATTAGATCACTCCTGGCTCACCAGATAGATCCACCCAGATTCCTGTGCCTTATACCACTGCATACAGTGAATCAGATCACCCCTGGATCACCTAATCCATCCACCCAGATTCTCGTGCCTCGTACCTACTGTATGGAGTGAATCAGATGACCCCTTGCGCACCTGATCAACCCGCCCAGATTCCTGTGCCTCTTATCCACTGCATGTAGTGAATCAGATCACCCATGTCTCACCTGATCAACCCATCCAGATTCCTGTGCCTCTTATCCACTTCATGCAGTGAATCAGATGACCCCTGGCTTACGTGATCCTTCTACCCAGATTCCTGTGCTTTATACTAATGCATCCAGTGAATTAGATCACTCCTGGCTCACCTGATCAATCCACCCGGATTCCTGTGCCTTGTACAACTGCATACAGTGAATCAGATCACCCCTGGATCACCTAATCCATCCACCCAGATTCCTGTGCCTTATACCACTGCATACAGTGAATCAGATCACCCCTGGCTTACCTGATCAATCCACCCAGATTCCCATGCCTTAGGCCACTGCCTGCAGTGAATCAGATCACCCCTGGCTTACCTGATCAATCCACCCAAATTCCAGTGCCTTAGGCCACTGCCTGCAGTGAATCAGATCACTGCTGGCTCACCTGATCAATCCACCGGGATTCCAGTGCCTTATGCCACTTCATTCAGTTAATCAGATCTCTCCAGGCTCAACTGATCAATCCACTCAGATCCCCATGCCTTATGCAACTGCATACAGTGAATCAGGTCACTCCTGGCTCACCTGATCAACCCGCCCAGATTCCGCTGCTTCTTATCCACAGCATGCTGTGAATCAGATCACCCCTGGCTCACGTGATCATTCCACCCGGATTCCCGTGCCTCGTACCTACTGTATGCAGTCAATCAGATCACCCCTTGGAGCACCTGATCAACCCGTCAAGATTCCTGTGCCTCTTATCTACTGCATGTAGTGAATCAGATCACCCATGGCTCACCTAATCAACCCGTCCAAATTCCTGTGCCTCTTATCCACTGCATGCATTGAATCATATCACCCCTGGCTCACGTGATCATTCCACCCAGATTCCTGTGCTTTCTACTACTGCATGCAGTGAATTAGATCACTCCTGGCTCACGTCATCAATCCACCAGGATTCCCATACCTTATGCGACTGTGTGCAGTGAATCAGATCACTCCTGGTTCACCTGAGGAATCCACTGAGATTCCTGTGCCTTATACCACTGCATTCAGTGAATCAGCTCATTGCTAATTCATCTGATAAATCCAACCAGATTCTGGTGCCTTATGGAACTGCATGCAGTGAATATGATCACTCCTGGCTCACCTGATCAATCCACTCGTATTCCTGTGCCTTATTCCATTGCATGCAGTGAATCAAATCACTCCTGACAAACCTGATCAATCCACTCGGATTCCCCTGCCTTATTCTACTGCATGCAGTGAATCAGATCACTCCAGGCTCACCTGATCAATCCATCTGGATTCCCGCACCTCATACCTACTGCATGCAGTGAACCAGATCACACCTGGCTCACCTGATCAATCCACCCAGATTGCCATGCATTATACCACTGCATGCAGTGAATCAGATCACTGCTGGCTCACCTGATCAATCTTCCCAGATTCCTGTGCCTCTTACCTACTGCACACAGTGAATCAGATCACCCCAGGCTCTCCTGACCAATCCACGCAGATATCCATGCCTTATACTACTGTATGCAGTGAAAAGGTTCACTCCTGGCTCACCTGATCAATCTATTTGGATTATTTTGCCTTATGCCACTGCATGCAGTGAATCAGATCACTCTTGGCTCACCTGATCAATCCACCTGGATACCCATGGCTTAGGCTACTGCCTACAGTGAATCAGATCACTCCTGGCTCACATGATCTTTCCACCCAGATTTCTGTGCTTTATATCACTGCATGCAGTGAATCATATCACTCCTGGCTCACATGATCAATCCCCCCAGATTCCCATACCTTGTGCACTGTGTGAAGTGATTCAGATCACCCTGGCTTACCTGATCAATCCATCTGTATTCCCATGCCTTATAGCATTGCATGCAATGAATCAGATCAGTCCTGGCTCACCTGATCAATCCACCTGGATTCCTGTGGCTCATAACTGCATGCAGTGAACCAGATAACCCCTGAATCACCTGATCAATCCACCCAGATTCTTGTGCCTCATACCTACTGTATGCAGTGAATCAGATCACACCTGGGTCTCCTGATCATTCACCCGGATTCCCATGTCTTATAGCACTGCATACAGTGAATCAGATCACTCCTGGCTCACCTGATCCACCCGCCCCGATTCCTCTGTCTCTTATCCAATGCATGCAGTGAATCAGATCACCCCTGGCTCACATGATCATTCCACTCGGATTCCCGCTCTTTATACCACTGCATGCAGTGAATTAGATCACTCCTGGTTCACTTGATGAATCCATCGAGATTCCTGTGCCTTATACCATGCAGTGAATCAGCTCGCCCATGGCTCACCTGATCAATCCACCCAGATTCCCATGCCTTATGCCACTGCATTCAGTGAATCAGCTCATTGCTAAATCATCTGATCAATCCAACCAGATTCTGGTGCCTTATGGAACTGCATGCAGTGAATATGATCACTCCTGGCTCACGTGATCAATCCACTCGTATTCCCCTGCCTTATTCTACTGCATGCAGTGAATTAGATCACTCCTGGATCACCTGATCAATCCACCCGGATTCCCGCGCCTCATACCTGCTACATGCAGTGAACCAGATCACCCCTGGCTCACATGATCATTCCACCCGGATTCCTGTGTTTTATATCACTGCATGCAGTGAATCATATCACTCCTGGCTCACATGATCAATCCACCCAGATTCCCACACCTTATGCCACTGTGTGCAGTGATTCTGATCACCCCTGGCTCACCTGATCAATCCATCCATATCTCATGCCTTATACCACTGCATGCAGTGAATCTGATTACTCCTGGATCACCTGATAAATCCACACAGCTTCCAGTGCCTTATTCCATGGCATGCAGTTATTTCGATCACTCCTTGGGCACTTGATCAATAAAACTGAATTCTCGTGCCTTAGGCCACTGCATGCAGTGAATCAGATCACTCTTGGTTCACCTGATCAATCCACCTGGATTCCCATGCCTTAGGCTACTGTATACAGTGAATCAGATCACTCCTGGCTCACATGACCATTCCACCCTGATTCCTGTGCTTTATATCACTGCATGCAGTGAATCATATCACTCCTGGCTCACATGATCAATCCATCCGGATTCCCATACCTTATGCCACTGTGTGCAGTGATTCAGGTCACCTATGGCTCTCCTGATCAATCCATCTGTATTCCCATGCCTTATAGCGCTGCATGCAGTGAATCAGATCACTCCTGGCTCACCTGTTCTGTCAAACTGGATATTAAATTATGCCTCCTATTGTAAACGATTGTATGTATATTGACCTACGCCAAGTTACTTAAAACCGTACGCGAATAACTCTCTACGGCAAGGTCTTGACATTAGAAATTGATGTAGGCCCCCATCTTGAATCAAACCGCCATTTTAGGTTCTCGTGTTGTGTAAAAGTCACCCTGTACATCAAAATGGTGGACGATGCCATTCGGAATAGAATCTAGGTCGTTTTGACCTCTGTACAGCTAATGTATAACTTGCCTACAGGCCACTTGTTAGGGTCTTGAACTGAGACCTTGTCCTTCTGTTGACCTGCATGTAAATGAATTACCTGTATCAACGGAACTGATCTATGCACATACTGATGAATAAATTAGAGTTGACCTGGCAGAGACCCTAGACCAGTAATACATTCATGGAATGGTTAACCCGCGAAGGGGTTGGACAACAGGCTGGAGAAATGTATAAAAGCTTGAATGTCCCAATGTACAGTCTCTCATTCAATACATCGAACCCCGTTGAAGTTTGTTGTGTTGTACTGAGGGCCGATAGCTATCCGATCTGTCGGTTGACTTTGTCATTGCTTGACCTTAAAATAAAGCACTTTGTATGTTCCTTTGTAACCGGTGTTTGGTGTGTTTCCTTTGGGTTTCCCGGCCTCATATTATTTTTCTCTTTTCACAGTTGGCGCCCGAATAGGGAGCCTCAAGATTGATGCTGGACCATTGAAGGTTGACGCATGCTATCGGACCGGGATCGGACGGTGTGATACTACAGACCCGACTGAACGAGACGCGACACCTCTACAGCGCTGCACGATCCGATCCTTGGACGATAGCCGTGCGGTCTGAGACGGCATCTTGACGATGGTCCACTTTTGAGGCGGGCAGATTTGCCGAAATCACCAAACACAAGGTAAAATTCGTTAGGTAAGTTCTTTGATAAACCGGAAGGTCCTCCTTAGGTTTGGTCACATGTGTCGTGACCCGACTCTTAATTTAACCCTGACAATTTGAATTTGGAGCATTGTATCTGCAGACACAATTATTGACCAGGTAACACCAAGTTTTTGAGAAATGCCTGGGAAATTGTCTAGCTGCTTTACGCCATTATTCCGCAGCAATCGACAATCTTTGGAAGTTAGCCGCCCGGCACCACAGGAGGGGTCGCCGGCGTTTACTATTTATTGTAAACATGGCATTGGAAGTGTAGTATTTAATGATATTTGGCACAACAAACCAGACATGCCTCCGAACTTCAATGGCCAATCAAAGGTAGTTTTGAGATCCCTCGTATTGAATACTTAGAGTCGGTCTTGTTAAAGAAAAAGGCCAGACCCGCAGCATTTGATGTTCTACAGAATTGGAAAAAAGAAGCGTTGCATCAGCCTAAGAGTAGGGAAAAGCATGCACGCCATCATAAAACGAACGCTGAAAAGGCGTTGTTATATGATCAGGACAAACAGTCTGAGTCAGTTAGGAATATGGGTAGGGCTTTCTCACTCGGTATTCAGAAAATCTATCCTTCTAAAGACCTTCAAGTTTCTGACGAGCCTCTGCACCACCTCCGTATGATCCTCTTCCTGTTGCTTTGCCTCTTCCTGCTGTTATTCCTGCTCTCCCTGCTCAACCTGCTGTTCCTATTCTTCCGGCTGTTGTTCCTCCGCCTGCTCTACTACCTCTTCCCATTGCACCAGTAATAACACCTCCATTGAATCTACCTGCACCTCCACTCCCGAGTGTTTCTGTACCGACTATAGTTGATTGGGGTGTGGTTTCGAAGGTTGTTACTCGTAATACTGTCCCTACAGATGAAAAGCAGGATTTGTTTGCATGGGCTAAGCATTGTATGGAGAGAGATGATCGAGCTAATGTTTTTCCCGCACTGTCTAATATGGATAATTTTCCTGAGAACACATGTTTTTATTGAGGGTTTAGTGATTCATTTATGCGTAATGTACGGTAAATTAAATAATGTGGCTCTCCCACAAGGGCTGAGGGATCGGAATACTTTAGCACTATCAAGAGATAATGTGGAGAAAGTACATGAGCATGTCGAAAGGTTGTTTGAGTATAGGAGAGATTTGGAGAAGTTATGGAATGAGGATGATGAAGAAGAGAGTATGTATGTACAGAAACGATTTCTTCCGTGTTGAAAAAATGGGCATCTGAGGAAGCACACATTTGTACAAGAGATGCGATTAGATGGATTTCTGATTTATCGATAACTCTGGTTGAGGTATATGACACATATAGTCAATATACGCTAGAAATGCAGAGGAAGGTGATTCAGGTAATGGTAGAGTACCTGCAGGATGAATGTGTGAGGAAGAAGGTTAGTTGTCCCACGGAGTTACTGGGTATTTATAAGAGAGCTTTTTCACTTGACAATTCTTCGACTGCTTTAGCGCTCGACTTAGCTCTGTTGCTTAGTAAGCGTTCGGAGTTGCCTATATCTCAGTTGCCTATGAGAGAGGTACCTCTGACATTTGTCCCAAAAGTTGAGATTGCCGCTAATGCTGCAGCAGGTATAGCTGCTGTGGACATTCCTGCACATTATGTATCACAGTTTGTTCACGTCCCGTTTTCACGACAGGAAGTGAACACTATCAGGCAATCTATTCCCGACATTAGGAAAAATCCAACAGGATTCTATAAAGAGATAGAGTCCGTCTTGCAGTCCTCAGTGTTCACCCAGGCGATATTGACTTGATATTCCCTGTACTCCTGCCCGTAGATTTGTGGAAGCAGGTTAGAACAATAGATGATGCACCTGGTTTGGGAGATACGTGGGCTAATATAACTCGGCTTGACGGGGAAAGGCCAGCTGGTGAGAGACCGCCTCTGGTGATACTCACTTTGCCTGACAGAATTATTGCGAAATTAAAAACTATAATTCCCGAAAAAAGAATTATTTGGGACAATCTTATGGCCAGTGTCCAAGGAAAATCTGAGGGTGCCACCGAGTTCTTTAATCGGTTCGAACAAGTATTCTCGGACTTCAGTGGGCAGGATTTAGGCACATAATCTGGGAAAAGGTTATTTGTAGACAAATTTGTGAGTGGATTGCTCCCAGACATCCAGTCACAGATTATGTCTTCCGAGAGAGCTTGGCAGGTGAAATCCCAATCAGAAGTACTGCACATGGCTCAGTACTACGAGAACTGTGTCAATAATGAAAAAGATAGAGTAGAAAAGAGAAAAGGAGACTTAAAGACTAAAGTATTGTTACAACAAATTTTTATAGGCCCCAGAAGGGGTAGTTCGCAGATTAGAGGCCAGTATGTTCCACAAGGGAATGTGCCCCTGGGTCCTGTGAACATTAACCAATGTGCCTATTGTCGCCAGAAGGGTCATTGGTGTGCACAATGCCCCGTTCTTCGACAGAGGTCGAATAACACATTTGGGAGTATGGGTAGACGAACCAGAGGTCGCCCCGAGGTGGGGAGCCCTGGTAGAGGTCAGTTTTCACAGGATCCTCAGCAACCTTTTTCGCAGGACAATCAGACTTCGAGTGTGGATACTAGAAACATATTCGATCACCCTTCTGCTGCTTACCTCTCTGAGGAGCTTCCTTCTGATGACATTCTGTTTTGTTAGGATTGCCCAAAGCAGGGTTTGGAATCTACACCTATTCCCATTAGTCAGAAAGATCCCTACGTTGACATGGTAGTGGGAAATAGGAAACAT
Organism: Ambystoma mexicanum; assembly: GCF_040938575.1. NCBI lineage: Eukaryota > Metazoa > Chordata > Amphibia > Caudata > Ambystomatidae > Ambystoma > Ambystoma mexicanum. The sequence goes on from NC_090940.1 coordinate 554,414,850, forward strand.
CAGTTCTTGATAGACACTGGAGCACAGAAATGCTCCATTGATCATTCACGGGTTCCAAACATTCCAATGTCAGGGCAAACCAATGTCACCGTAGGGTTTTCTGGCACACCAGTCATTTGTCCGGTTTCTTTGGCGGTACCTACTTCTTTGGGTCCCTTTTTTACGGACCACTGTGCATTTCTTTTGACTTCGAATTGTGGAGAGAATTTGTTGGGGTTGAATCTGTTGAAGGAATTAAATGCGGTAATTCATTGTTCATCTGATGGAGTGCGTTTGACGATTTCACCACAGCAGTTTTCTGTTTCACAATTTTTGACTAGACCTTTGCTACCAGAATTCAGTAATGTCCCGGAGTGTTTGTGGGCGGCTGATGACAATGATGTCGGTGTACTACAGATTGAGCCTGTTAGAATAGTCTTGGAA